>NW_026734549.1:0-319391 GCF_949786415.1 Peromyscus eremicus | reverse complement strand
TTCTGGCCCTATAGGAAACACAGGAGAGTAGAAGTGTGCTCTTTTCTCAAAAGCGAAGTGTGTTTCTTGTAAGGCGAGCTACTATTTGTTTCCCAGTCAGAAATGGAGTTGAATCACATGCAGTTTCTGGTCCTACGAGCAAGAGTTGTTTTCTGGTAAGAAGAGTCACTATTGCGCTCCATTTGCCATACACAGTACAAATAGCACTCGCGTCTGTTCCCAGCAAGTACAGTGTATTGGACTGAAGAGAAGCTACTGTTCTCGTCAGTTTCCTAAGCAGAGTTGAACTAGATATGGCCCGCGTGTAGGAAGCACAGTGCTTTTGTTCTCAGCAAGCTCACTATTCTGGCCCTATAGGAAACAGAGTAGATTAGAAGAGTGCTCTTTTCTCAAAAGCAGAGTGTGTTTCTTGTAAGGCGAGCTTTTATTTGTTTCCCAGTTTGAAATGGCGTTGAATCACATGCAGTTTCTGGTCCTAGGAGCAAGAGTTGTTTTCTGGTAAGAAGAGTCACTATTGTGCTCCCATTGCCATACACTGTGCAAATAGCACTCGCGTCTGTTCCCAGCAAGTACATTATATTGGACTGAAGAGAAGCTACTGTTCTTGTCAGTTTCCTAAGCAGCGTTGAACTAGATATGGCCCGTGTGTATAGGAAGCACAGTTCTTTTGTTCTGAGCAAGCTCACTGTTCTAGCCCTATAGGAAACACAGTAGATTAGAAGAGTGCTCTTTTCTCAAAAGCGGAGTGTGTTTCCTGTAAGGCGAGCTAGTATTTGTTTCCCAGTTTGAAATGGAGTTGAATCACATGCAGTTTCTGGTCCTAGGAGCAAGAGTTGTTTTCTGGTAAGAAGAGTCACTATTGTGCTCCCATTGCCATACACTGTGCAAATAGCACTCGCGTCTGTTCCCAGCAAGTACATTATATTGGACTGAAGAGAAGCTACTGTTCTTGTCAGTTTCCTAAGCAGCGTTGAACTAGATATGGCCCGTGTGTATAGGAAGCACAGTTCTTTTGTTCTGAGCAAGCTCACTGTTCTAGCCCTATAGGAAACACAGTAGATTAGAAGAGTGCTCTTTTCTCAAAAGCGGAGTGTGTTTCTTGTAAGGCGAGCTAGTATTTGTTTCCCAGTTTGAAATGGAGTTGAATCACATGCAGTTTCTGGTCCTAGGAGCAAGAGTTGTTTTCTGGTAAGAAGAGTCACTATTGCGCTCCCATTGCCATACACAGTGCAAATAGCACTCGCGTCTGTTCCCAGCAAGTACAGTGTATTGGACTGAAGAGAAGCTACTGTTCTTGTCAGTTTCCTAAGCAGAGTTGAAATACATATGGCCCGTGTGTTGGAAGCACAGTGCTTTTGTTCTGAGCAAGCTCACTGTTCTGGCCCTATAGGAAACACAGGAGAGTAGAAGAGTGCTCTTTTCTCAAAAGCAGAGTGTGTTTCTTGAAAGGCGAGCTAGCATATGTTTCCCAGTGGTAAACAAAGTTGAATCACATGCAGTTTCTGGTCCTACCAGCAAGAGTTGTTTTCTGGTAAGAAGAGTCACTATTGCGCTCCTATTGCCATACACAGTGCAAATAGCACTCGCGTCTGTTCCCAGCAAGTACAGTGTATTGGACTGAAGAGAAGCTACTGTTCTCGTCAGTTTCCTAAGTGTAATTGATCTAGATATGGCCCGTACGTCAGAAGCACAGTTCTTTTGTTCTGAGCAAGCTCACTCTTCTGGCCCTATAGGAAACACAGTAGATTAGAAGAGTGCTCTTTTCTCAAAAGCAGAGTGTGTTTCTTGTAAGGCGAGCTAGTATTTGTTTCCCAGTCAGAAATGGAGTTGAATCACATGCAGTTTCTGGTCCTACGAGCAAGAATTGTTTTCTGGTAAGAATAGTCACTATTGTGCTCCCATTGCCATACACAGTGCAAATAGCACTCGCGTCTGTTCCCAGCAAGTACAGTGTATTGGACTGAAGAGAAGCTACTGTTCTTGTCAGTTTCCCAAGTGGAGTTGAACTAGATATGGCCCATGTGTCGGAAGCACAGTTCTTTTGTTCTGAGCAAGCTCACTTTTCTGGCCCTATAGGAAACACAGGAGAGTAGAAGAGTGCTCTTTTCTCAAAAGCAGAGTGTGTTTCTTGTAAGGCGAGCTAGTGTTTGTTTCACAATCAGAAAAGGATTTGAATCACATGCAGTTTCTGGTCCTATGAGCAAGAGTTCTTTTGTGGTAAAAAGAGTCACTATTGTGCTCCCATTGCCATACACAGTGCAAATAGCACTCGCGTCTGTTCCCAGCAAATACAGTGTATTGGACTGAAGAGATGCTACTGTTCTCGTCAGTTTCCTAAGTGGAGTTGAACTAGATAGGGCCCGTATGTCTGAAGCACAGTTCTTTTGTTCTGAGCAAGCTCACTCTTCTGGCCCTATAGGAAACACAGTAGATTAGAAGAGTGCTCTTTTCTCAAAAGCAGAGTGTGTTTCATGTAAGGCGAGCTAGTGTTCGTTTCCCAATCAGAAAAGGATTTGAATCACATGCAGTTTCTGGTCCTATGACAAGAGTTGTTTTGTGGTAAAAGGAGTAACTTTTTTGCTCCATTCACCATACACAGTGCAAAGAGCACTGGCGTCTGTTCCCAGCAAGTACAGTGTATTGGACTGAAGAGAAGCTACTGTTCTTGTCAGTTTCCTAAGTGGAGTTGAACTAGATATGGCCTGTAAGACGAAAGCACAGTTCTTTTGTTCTGAGCAAGCTGAATGTTCTGGCCCTATAGGAAACACAGGAGAGTAGAAGTGTGCTCTTTTCTCAAAAGCGAAGTGTGTTTCTTGTAAGGCGAGCTACTATTTGTTTCCCAGTCAGAAATGGAGTTGAATCACATGCAGTTTCTGGTCCTACGAGCAAGAGTTGTTTTCTGGTAAGAAGAGTCACTATTGCGCTCCATTTGCCATACACAGTACAAATAGCACTCGCGTCTGTTCCCAGCAAGTACAGTGTATTGGACTGAAGAGAAGCTACTGTTCTCGTCAGTTTCCTAAGCAGAGTTGAACTAGATATGGCCCGCGTGTAGGAAGCACAGTGCTTTTGTTCTCAGCAAGCTCACTATTCTGGCCCTATAGGAAACAGAGTAGATTAGAAGAGTGCTCTTTTCTCAAAAGCAGAGTGTGTTTCTTGTAAGGCGAGCTTTTATTTGTTTCCCAGTTTGAAATGGCGTTGAATCACATGCAGTTTCTGGTCCTAGGAGCAAGAGTTGTTTTCTGGTAAGAAGAGTCACTATTGTGCTCCCATTGCCATACACTGTGCAAATAGCACTCGCGTCTGTTCCCAGCAAGTACATTATATTGGACTGAAGAGAAGCTACTGTTCTTGTCAGTTTCCTAAGCAGCGTTGAACTAGATATGGCCCGTGTGTATAGGAAGCACAGTTCTTTTGTTCTGAGCAAGCTCACTGTTCTAGCCCTATAGGAAACACAGTAGATTAGAAGAGTGCTCTTTTCTCAAAAGCGGAGTGTGTTTCTTGTAAGGCGAGCTAGTATTTGTTTCCCAGTTTGAAATGGAGTTGAATCACATGCAGTTTCTGGTCCTAGGAGCAAGAGTTGTTTTCTGGTAAGAAGAGTCACTATTGCGCTCCCATTGCCATACACAGTGCAAATAGCACTCGCGTCTGTTCCCAGCAAGTACAGTGTATTGGACTGAAGAGAAGCTACTGTTCTTGTCAGTTTCCTAAGCAGAGTTGAAATACATATGGCCCGTGTGTTGGAAGCACAGTGCTTTTGTTCTGAGCAAGCTCACTGTTCTGGCCCTATAGGAAACACAGGAGAGTAGAAGAGTGCTCTTTTCTCAAAAGCAGAGTGTGTTTCTTGAAAGGCGAGCTAGCATATGTTTCCCAGTGGTAAACAAAGTTGAATCACATGCAGTTTCTGGTCCTACCAGCAAGAGTTGTTTTCTGGTAAGAAGAGTCACTATTGCGCTCCTATTGCCATACACAGTGCAAATAGCACTCGCGTCTGTTCCCAGCAAGTACAGTGTATTGGACTGAAGAGAAGCTACTGTTCTCGTCAGTTTCCTAAGTGTAATTGATCTAGATATGGCCCGTACGTCAGAAGCACAGTTCTTTTGTTCTGAGCAAGCTCACTCTTCTGGCCCTATAGGAAACACAGTAGATTAGAAGAGTGCTCTTTTCTCAAAAGCAGAGTGTGTTTCTTGTAAGGCGAGCTAGTATTTGTTTCCCAGTCAGAAATGGAGTTGAATCACATGCAGTTTCTGGTCCTACGAGCAAGAATTGTTTTCTGGTAAGAATAGTCACTATTGTGCTCCCATTGCCATACACAGTGCAAATAGCACTCGCGTCTGTTCCCAGCAAGTACAGTGTATTGGACTGAAGAGAAGCTACTGTTCTTGTCAGTTTCCCAAGTGGAGTTGAACTAGATATGGCCCATGTGTCGGAAGCACAGTTCTTTTGTTCTGAGCAAGCTCACTTTTCTGGCCCTATAGGAAACACAGGAGAGTAGAAGAGTGCTCTTTTCTCAAAAGCAGAGTGTGTTTCTTGTAAGGCGAGCTAGTGTTTGTTTCACAATCAGAAAAGGATTTGAATCACATGCAGTTTCTGGTCCTATGAGCAAGAGTTCTTTTGTGGTAAAAAGAGTCACTATTGTGCTCCCATTGCCATACACAGTGCAAATAGCACTCGCGTCTGTTCCCAGCAAATACAGTGTATTGGACTGAAGAGATGCTACTGTTCTCGTCAGTTTCCTAAGTGGAGTTGAACTAGATAGGGCCCGTATGTCTGAAGCACAGTTCTTTTGTTCTGAGCAAGCTCACTCTTCTGGCCCTATAGGAAACACAGTAGATTAGAAGAGTGCTCTTTTCTCAAAAGCAGAGTGTGTTTCATGTAAGGCGAGCTAGTGTTCGTTTCCCAATCAGAAAAGGATTTGAATCACATGCAGTTTCTGGTCCTATGACAAGAGTTGTTTTGTGGTAAAAGGAGTAACTTTTTTGCTCCATTCACCATACACAGTGCAAAGAGCACTGGCGTCTGTTCCCAGCAAGTACAGTGTATTGGACTGAAGAGAAGCTACTGTTCTTGTCAGTTTCCTAAGTGGAGTTGAACTAGATATGGCCTGTAAGACGAAAGCACAGTTCTTTTGTTCTGAGCAAGCTGAATGTTCTGGCCCTATAGGAAACACAGGAGAGTAGAAGTGTGCTCTTTTCTCAAAAGCGAAGTGTGTTTCTTGTAAGGCGAGCTACTATTTGTTTCCCAGTCAGAAATGGAGTTGAATCACATGCAGTTTCTGGTCCTACGAGCAAGAGTTGTTTTCTGGTAAGAAGAGTCACTATTGCGCTCCATTTGCCATACACAGTACAAATAGCACTCGCGTCTGTTCCCAGCAAGTACAGTGTATTGGACTGAAGAGAAGCTACTGTTCTCGTCAGTTTCCTAAGCAGAGTTGAACTAGATATGGCCCGCGTGTAGGAAGCACAGTGCTTTTGTTCTCAGCAAGCTCACTATTCTGGCCCTATAGGAAACAGAGTAGATTAGAAGAGTGCTCTTTTCTCAAAAGCAGAGTGTGTTTCTTGTAAGGCGAGCTTTTATTTGTTTCCCAGTTTGAAATGGCGTTGAATCACATGCAGTTTCTGGTCCTAGGAGCAAGAGTTGTTTTCTGGTAAGAAGAGTCACTATTGTGCTCCCATTGCCATACACTGTGCAAATAGCACTCGCGTCTGTTCCCAGCAAGTACATTATATTGGACTGAAGAGAAGCTACTGTTCTTGTCAGTTTCCTAAGCAGCGTTGAACTAGATATGGCCCGTGTGTATAGGAAGCACAGTTCTTTTGTTCTGAGCAAGCTCACTATTCTAGCCCTATAGGAAACACAGTAGATTAGAAGAGTGCTCTTTTCTCAAAAGCGGAGTGTGTTTCTTGTAAGGCGAGCTAGTATTTGTTTCCCAGTTTGAAATGGAGTTGAATCACATGCAGTTTCTGGTCCTAGGAGCAAGAGTTGTTTTCTGGTAAGAAGAGTCACTATTGCGCTCCCATTGCCATACACAGTGCAAATAGCACTCGCGTCTGTTCCCAGCAAGTACAGTGTATTGGACTGAAGAGAAGCTACTGTTCTTGTCAGTTTCCTAAGCAGAGTTGAAATACATATGGCCCGTGTGTTGGAAGCACAGTGCTTTTGTTCTGAGCAAGCTCACTGTTCTGGCCCTATAGGAAACACAGGAGAGTAGAAGAGTGCTCTTTTCTCAAAAGCAGAGTGTGTTTCTTGAAAGGCGAGCTAGCATATGTTTCCCAGTGGTAAACAAAGTTGAATCACATGCAGTTTCTGGTCCTACCAGCAAGAGTTGTTTTCTGGTAAGAAGAGTCACTATTGCGCTCCTATTGCCATACACAGTGCAAATAGCACTCGCGTCTGTTCCCAGCAAGTACAGTGTATTGGACTGAAGAGAAGCTACTGTTCTCGTCAGTTTCCTAAGTGTAATTGATCTAGATATGGCCCGTACGTCAGAAGCACAGTTCTTTTGTTCTGAGCAAGCTCACTCTTCTGGCCCTATAGGAAACACAGTAGATTAGAAGAGTGCTCTTTTCTCAAAAGCAGAGTGTGTTTCTTGTAAGGCGAGCTAGTATTTGTTTCCCAGTCAGAAATGGAGTTGAATCACATGCAGTTTCTGGTCCTACGAGCAAGAATTGTTTTCTGGTAAGAATAGTCACTATTGTGCTCCCATTGCCATACACAGTGCAAATAGCACTCGCGTCTGTTCCCAGCAAGTACAGTGTATTGGACTGAAGAGAAGCTACTGTTCTTGTCAGTTTCCCAAGTGGAGTTGAACTAGATATGGCCCATGTGTCGGAAGCACAGTTCTTTTGTTCTGAGCAAGCTCACTTTTCTGGCCCTATAGGAAACACAGGAGAGTAGAAGAGTGCTCTTTTCTCAAAAGCAGAGTGTGTTTCTTGTAAGGCGAGCTAGTGTTTGTTTCACAATCAGAAAAGGATTTGAATCACATGCAGTTTCTGGTCCTATGAGCAAGAGTTCTTTTGTGGTAAAAAGAGTCACTATTGTGCTCCCATTGCCATACACAGTGCAAATAGCACTCGCGTCTGTTCCCAGCAAATACAGTGTATTGGACTGAAGAGATGCTACTGTTCTCGTCAGTTTCCTAAGTGGAGTTGAACTAGATAGGGCCCGTATGTCTGAAGCACAGTTCTTTTGTTCTGAGCAAGCTCACTCTTCTGGCCCTATAGGAAACACAGTAGATTAGAAGAGTGCTCTTTTCTCAAAAGCAGAGTGTGTTTCATGTAAGGCGAGCTAGTGTT
The DNA here is from genome assembly GCF_949786415.1 of Peromyscus eremicus. Classification (NCBI taxonomy): domain Eukaryota; kingdom Metazoa; phylum Chordata; class Mammalia; order Rodentia; family Cricetidae; genus Peromyscus; species Peromyscus eremicus. Next base: position 312,096 of record NW_026734549.1, on the reverse strand, counting down.
CGTTTCCCAATCAGAAAAGGATTTGAATCACATGCAGTTTCTGGTCCTATGACAAGAGTTGTTTTGTGGTAAAAGGAGTAACTTTTTTGCTCCATTCACCATACACAGTGCAAAGAGCACTGGCGTCTGTTCCCAGCAAGTACAGTGTATTGGACTGAAGAGAAGCTACTGTTCTTGTCAGTTTCCTAAGTGGAGTTGAACTAGATATGGCCTGTAAGACGAAAGCACAGTTCTTTTGTTCTGAGCAAGCTGAATGTTCTGGCCCTATAGGAAACACAGGAGAGTAGAAGTGTGCTCTTTTCTCAAAAGCGAAGTGTGTTTCTTGTAAGGCGAGCTACTATTTGTTTCCCAGTCAGAAATGGAGTTGAATCACATGCAGTTTCTGGTCCTACGAGCAAGAGTTGTTTTCTGGTAAGAAGAGTCACTATTGCGCTCCATTTGCCATACACAGTACAAATAGCACTCGCGTCTGTTCCCAGCAAGTACAGTGTATTGGACTGAAGAGAAGCTACTGTTCTCGTCAGTTTCCTAAGCAGAGTTGAACTAGATATGGCCCGCGTGTAGGAAGCACAGTGCTTTTGTTCTCAGCAAGCTCACTATTCTGGCCCTATAGGAAACAGAGTAGATTAGAAGAGTGCTCTTTTCTCAAAAGCAGAGTGTGTTTCTTGTAAGGCGAGCTTTTATTTGTTTCCCAGTTTGAAATGGCGTTGAATCACATGCAGTTTCTGGTCCTAGGAGCAAGAGTTGTTTTCTGGTAAGAAGAGTCACTATTGTGCTCCCATTGCCATACACAGTGCAAATAGCACTCGCGTCTGTTCCCAGCAAATACAGTGTATTGGACTGAAGAGATGCTACTGTTCTCGTCAGTTTCCTAAGTGGAGTTGAACTAGATAGGGCCCGTATGTCTGAAGCACAGTTCTTTTGTTCTGAGCAAGCTCACTCTTCTGGCCCTATAGGAAACACAGTAGATTAGAAGAGTGCTCTTTTCTCAAAAGCAGAGTGTGTTTCATGTAAGGCGAGCTAGTGTTCGTTTCCCAATCAGAAAAGGATTTGAATCACATGCAGTTTCTGGTCCTATGACAAGAGTTGTTTTGTGGTAAAAGGAGTAACTTTTTTGCTCCATTCACCATACACAGTGCAAAGAGCACTGGCGTCTGTTCCCAGCAAGTACAGTGTATTGGACTGAAGAGAAGCTACTGTTCTTGTCAGTTTCCTAAGTGGAGTTGAACTAGATATGGCCTGTAAGACGAAAGCACAGTTCTTTTGTTCTGAGCAAGCTGAATGTTCTGGCCCTATAGGAAACACAGGAGAGTAGAAGTGTGCTCTTTTCTCAAAAGCGAAGTGTGTTTCTTGTAAGGCGAGCTACTATTTGTTTCCCAGTCAGAAATGGAGTTGAATCACATGCAGTTTCTGGTCCTACGAGCAAGAGTTGTTTTCTGGTAAGAAGAGTCACTATTGCGCTCCATTTGCCATACACAGTACAAATAGCACTCGCGTCTGTTCCCAGCAAGTACAGTGTATTGGACTGAAGAGAAGCTACTGTTCTCGTCAGTTTCCTAAGCAGAGTTGAACTAGATATGGCCCGCGTGTAGGAAGCACAGTGCTTTTGTTCTCAGCAAGCTCACTATTCTGGCCCTATAGGAAACAGAGTAGATTAGAAGAGTGCTCTTTTCTCAAAAGCAGAGTGTGTTTCTTGTAAGGCGAGCTTTTATTTGTTTCCCAGTTTGAAATGGCGTTGAATCACATGCAGTTTCTGGTCCTAGGAGCAAGAGTTGTTTTCTGGTAAGAAGAGTCACTATTGTGCTCCCATTGCCATACACTGTGCAAATAGCACTCGCGTCTGTTCCCAGCAAGTACATTATATTGGACTGAAGAGAAGCTACTGTTCTTGTCAGTTTCCTAAGCAGCGTTGAACTAGATATGGCCCGTGTGTATAGGAAGCACAGTTCTTTTGTTCTGAGCAAGCTCACTGTTCTAGCCCTATAGGAAACACAGTAGATTAGAAGAGTGCTCTTTTCTCAAAAGCGGAGTGTGTTTCTTGTAAGGCGAGCTAGTATTTGTTTCCCAGTTTGAAATGGAGTTGAATCACATGCAGTTTCTGGTCCTAGGAGCAAGAGTTGTTTTCTGGTAAGAAGAGTCACTATTGCGCTCCCATTGCCATACACAGTGCAAATAGCACTCGCGTCTGTTCCCAGCAAGTACAGTGTATTGGACTGAAGAGAAGCTACTGTTCTTGTCAGTTTCCTAAGCAGAGTTGAAATACATATGGCCCGTGTGTTGGAAGCACAGTGCTTTTGTTCTGAGCAAGCTCACTGTTCTGGCCCTATAGGAAACACAGGAGAGTAGAAGAGTGCTCTTTTCTCAAAAGCAGAGTGTGTTTCTTGAAAGGCGAGCTAGCATATGTTTCCCAGTGGTAAACAAAGTTGAATCACATGCAGTTTCTGGTCCTACCAGCAAGAGTTGTTTTCTGGTAAGAAGAGTCACTATTGCGCTCCTATTGCCATACACAGTGCAAATAGCACTCGCGTCTGTTCCCAGCAAGTACAGTGTATTGGACTGAAGAGAAGCTACTGTTCTCGTCAGTTTCCTAAGTGTAATTGATCTAGATATGGCCCGTACGTCAGAAGCACAGTTCTTTTGTTCTGAGCAAGCTCACTCTTCTGGCCCTATAGGAAACAGTGTAGATTAGAAGAGTGCTCTTTTCTCAAAAGCAGAGTATGGTTCTTGTAAGGTGAGCTAGTATTTGTTTCCCAGTCGTAAATGGAGTTGAATCACATGCAGTTTCTGGTCCTACAAGCAAGAGTTGTTTTCTGGTAAGAAGAGTCACTATTGCGCTCCATTTGCCATACACAGTGCAAATAGCACTAGCGTCTGTTCCCAGCAAGTACAGTGTATTGGATTGAAGAGAATCTGCTGTTCTTGTCAGTTTCCTAAGCAGAGTTGAACTAGATATGGCCCGTGTGTCGGAAGCACAGTTCCTTTGTTCTGAGCAAGCTCACTCTTCTGGCCCTATAGGAATCACAGTAGAGTAGAAGAGTGCTCTTTTCTCAAAAGCAGAGTGTGAGTCTTGTAAGGCGAGCTAGTGTTTGTTTCACAGTCGTAAACAGAGTTGAATCACATGCAGTTTCTGGTCCTACTAGCAAGAGTTTTTTTCTGCTAAGAACAGTCACTATTGCGCTCCCATTGCCATACACAGTGCAAATAGCACTCGCGTCTGTTCCCAGCAAGTACAGTGTATTGGACTGAAGAGAAGCTACTGTTCTTGTCAGTTTCCTAAGAAGAGTTGAACTAGATGTGACCCCTGTGTCGGAAGCACAGTTCTTTTGTTCTGAGCAAGCTCACTCTTCCGGCCCTATAGGAAACACAGAAGAGTAGAAGAGTGCTCTTTTCTCCAAAGCAGAGTGTGTTTCTTGTAAGGCGAGCTAGTATTTGTTTCCCAGTCAGAAATGGAGTTGAATAACATGCAGTTTCTGGTCCTACAAGCAAGAGTTGTTTTCTGGTAAGAAGAGTCACTATTGTGCTCCATTTGCCATACACAGTGCAAATAGCACTAGCGACTGTTCCCAGCAAGTACAGTGTATTGGACTGAAGAGAAGCTACTGTTCTTGTCAGTTTCCTAAGCAGAGTTGAACTGGATAAGGCCCGTGTGTCGGAAGCACAGTTCCTTTATTGTGTGCAAGCTCACTGTTCTGGCCCTATAGTAATCGCAGTAGACTAGAAGAGTGCACTTTTCTCAAAAGCAGAGTGTGTTTCTTGTAAGGCGAGCTAGTGTTTGTTTCCCAGTTGTAAATGGAGTTGAATCACATGCAGTTTCTGGTCCTACTAGCAAGAGTTGTTTTCTGCTAAGAACAGTCACAATTGAGCTCCCAATGCCATACACAGTGCAAATAGCACTCGCGTCTGTTCCCAGCAAGTACAGTGTATTGGACTGAAGAGAAGCTACTGTTCTTGTCATTTTCCTAAGCAGATTTGAACTAGATATGCCCCCTGTGTCGGAAGCACAGTTCTTTTGTTCTGAGCAAGCTCACTGTTCTGGCCCTATAGGAAAGAGTGTAGATTAGAAGAGTACTCTTTTCTCAAAAGCAGAGTATGTTTCTTGTAAGGTGAGCTAGTATTTGTTTCCCAGTCAGAAATGGAGGTGAATCACATGCAGTTTCTGGTCCTACTATCAAGAGTTGTTTTCTGGTAAGAAGAGTCACTATTGCGCTCCATTTGCCATACACATTGCAAATAGCACTCGCGTCTGTTCCCAGCAAGTACAGTATATTTTACTTAAGAGAAGCTACTGTTCTTGTCAGTTTCCTAAGAAGAGTTGAACTAGATATGGCCCGTGTGTTGGAAGCACAGTTCTTTTGTTCTGAGCAAGCTCACTCTTCTGGCCCTACAGGAAACACAGAAGAGTAGAAGAGTGCTCTTTTCTCCAAAGCAGAGTATGTTTCTTGTAAGGCGAGCTAGTATTTGTTTCCCAGTCAGAAATGGAGTTGAATCACCTGCAGTTTCTGCTCCTACAAACAAGAGTTGTTTTCTGGTAAGAAGAGTCACTGTTGCGCTCCATTTGCCATACACAGTGCAAATAGCACTAGCGTCTGTTCACAGCAAGTACAGTGTATTGGACTGAAGAGAAGCTACTGTTCTTGTCAGTTTCCTAAGCAGTGTTGAACTAGATATGGCCCGTGTGTCGGAAGCACAGTTCCTTTGTTGTGAGCAAGCTCACTCTTCTGGCCCTATAGGAATCACAGTAGACTAGAAGAGTGCTCTTTTCTCAAAAGCAGAGTGTGTTTCTTGTAAGGCGAGCTAGTGTTTGTTTCCCAGTCGTAAACGGAGTTGAATCACATGCAGTTTCTGGTCCTACTAGCAAGAGTTTTTTTCTGCTAAGAACAGTCATGATTGCGCTCCCATTGCCATACACAGTGCAAATAGCACTCGTGTCTGTTCCCAGCAAGTACAGTGTATTGGACTGAAGAGAAGCTACTGTTCTTGTCAGTTTCCTAAGCAGAGTTGAACTGGATAAGGCCCGTGTGTCGGAAGAACAGTTCCTTTGTTGTGAGCAAGCTCACTCTTCTGGCCCTATAGGAATCACAGTAGAGTAGAAGAGTGCTCTTTTCTCAAAAGCAGAGTGTGTTTCTTGTAAGGCGAGCTAGTGTTTGTTTCACAGTCGTAAACGGAGTTGAATCACATGCAGTTTCTGGTCCTACTAGCAAGAGTTGTTTTCTGCTAAGAACAGTCACTATTGCGCTCCCATTGCCATACACAGTGCAAATAGCACTCGCGTCTGTTCCCAGCAAGTACAGTGTATTGGACTGAAGAGAAGCTACTGTTCCTGTCAGTTTCCTAAGCAGAGTTGAACTAGATATGGCCCGTGTGTCGGAAGCACAGTTCTTTTGTTCTGAGCAAGCTCACTCTTCTGGCCCTATAGGAAACACAGAAGAGTAGAAGAGTGCTCTTTTCTCCAAAGCAGAGTATGTTTCTTGTAAGCGAGCTAGTATTTGTGTCGCAGTCAGAAATGGAGTTGAATCACATGCAGTTTCTGCTCCTACAAACAAGAGTTTTTTTCTGGTAAGAAGAGTCACTGTTGCGCTCCATTTGCTATACACAGTGCAAATAGCACTAGCGTCTGTTCAAGGCAAGTACAGTGTATTGGACTGAAGAGAAGCTACTGTTCTTGTCAGTTTCCTAAGCAGAGTTGAACTAGATATGGCCCGTGTGTCGGAAGCACAGTTCCTTTGTTGTGAGCAAGCTCACTCTTCTGGCCCTATAGGAATCACAGTAGACTAGAAGAGTGCTCTTTTCTCAAAAGCAGAGTGTGTTTCTTGTAAGGCGAGCTAGTGTTTGTTTCACAGTCGTAAACGGAGTTGAATCACATGCAGTTTCTGGTCCTACTAGCAAGAGTTGTTTTCTGCTAAGAACAGTCACTATTGCGCTCCCATTGCCATACACAGTGCAAATAGCACTCGCGTCTGTTCCCAGCAAGTACAGTGTATTGGACTGAAGAGAAGCTACTGTTCTTGTCAGTTTCCTAAGCAGAGTTGAACTAGATGTGACCCCTGTGTCGGAAGCACAGTTCTTTTGTTCTGAGCAAGCTCACTGTTCTGGCACTATAGGAAACACTGTAGATTAGAAGAGTGCTCTTTTCTCAAAAGCAGAGTATGTTTCTTGTAAGGCGAGCTAGTATTTGTTTCCCAGTCAGAAATGGAGTTGAATAACATGAGGTTTCTGCTCCTACAAGCAAGAGTTGTTTTCTGGTAAGAAGAGTCACTATTGCGCTCCATTTGCCATACACAGTGCAAATAGCACTAGCGTCTGTTCCCAGCAAGTACAGTGTATTGGACTGAAGAGAAACTACTGTTCTTGTCAGTTTCCTAAGCAGAGTTGAACTAGATATGGCCCGTGTGTCGGAAGCACAGTTCCTTTGTTCTGAGCAAGCTCACTGCTCTGGCCCTATAGGAAACACAGTAGATTAGAAGAGTGCTCTTTTCTCAAAAGCAGAGTGTGTTTCTTGTAAGGCGAGCTAGTATTTGTTTCCCAGTCAGAAACGGAGTTGAATCACATGCAGTTTCTGATCCTACGAGCAAGAGTTGTTTTCTGGTAAGAAGAGTCACTATTGTGCTCCATTTGCCATACACAGTGCAAATAGCACTAGCGTCTCTTAACAGGAAGTACAGTGTATTGGACTGAAGAGAATCTACTGTTCTTGTCAGTTTCCTAAGCAGAGTTGAACTGGATATGGCCCGTGTGTCGGAAGCACAGTTCCTTTGTTCTGAGCAAGCTCACTGTTCTGGCACTATGGGAATCACAGTAGACTAGAAGAGTGCTCTTTTCTCAAAAGCAGAGTGTGTTTCTTGTAAGGCGAGCTAGTGTTTGTTTCCCAGTCGTAAATGGAGTTGAATCACATGCAGTTTCTGGTCCTACAAGCAAGAGTTGTTTTCTGGTAAGAAGAGTCACTATTGCGCTCCATTTGCCATACACAGTGCAAATAGCACTAGCGTCTGTTCCCAGCAAGTACAGTGTATTGGATTGAAGAGAAGCTGCTGTTCTTGTCAGTTTCCTAAGCAGAGTTGAACTAGATATGGCCCGTGTGTTGGAAGCACAGTTCCTTTGTTGTGAGCAAGCTCACTCTTCTGGCCCTATAGGAATCACAGTAGACTAGAAGAGTGCTCTTTTCTCAAAAGCAGAGTGTGTTTCTTGTAAGGCGAGCTAGTGTTTGTTTCACAGTCGTAAACGGAGTTGAATCACATGCAGTTTCTGGTCCTACTAGCAAGAGTTTTTTTCTGCTAAGAACAGTCACTATTGCACTCCCATTGCCATACACAGTGCAAATAGCACTCGCGTCTGTTCCCAGCAAGTACAGTGTATTGGACTGAAGAGAAGCTACTGTTCTTGTCAGTTTCCTAAGAAGAGTTGAACTAGATATGGCCCGTGTGTTGGAAGCACAGTTCTTTTGTTCTGAGCAAGCTCACTCTTCTGGCCCTATAGGAAACACAGAAGAGTAGAAGAGTGCTCTTTTCTCCAAAGCAGAGTGTGTTTCTTGTAAGGCAAGCTAGTATTTGTTTCCCAGTCAGAAATGGAGTTGAATCACATGCAGTTTCTGGTCCTAGGAGCAAGAGTTGTTTTCTGGTAAGAAGAGTCACTATTGCGCTCCATTTGCCATACACAGTGCAAATAGCACTAGCGACTGTTCCCAGCAAGTACAGTGTATTGGACTGAAGAGAAGCTACTGTTCTTGTCAGTTTCCTAAGCAGAGTTGAACTGGATAAGGCCCGTGTGTCGGAAGCACAGTTCCTTTATTGTGTGCAAGCTCACTGTTCTGGCCGTATAGGAATCACAGTAGACTAGAAGAGTGCTCTTTTCTCAAAAGCATAGTGTGTTTCTTGTAAGGCAAGCTAGTGTTTGTTTCCCAGTCGTAAATGGAGTTGAATCACATGCAGTTTCTGGTCCTACTAGCAAGAGTTGTTTTCTGCTAAGAACAGTCACAATTGAGCTCCCAATGCCATACACAGTGCAAATAGCACTCGCGTCTGTTCCCAGCAAGTACAGTGTATTGGACTGAAGAGAAGCTACTGTTCTTGTCAGTTTCCTAAGCAGATTTGAACTAGATATGCCCCCTGTGTCGGAAGCACAGTTCTTTTGTTCTGAGCAAGCTCACTGTTCTGGCCCTATAGGAAACAGTGTAGATTAGAAGAGTACTCTTTTCTCAAAAGCAGAGTATGTTTCTTGTAAGGTGAGCTAGTATTTGTTTCCCAGTCAGAAATGGAGTTGAATCACATGCAGTTTCTGGTCCTACTATCAAGAGTTGTTTTCTGCTAAGAACAGTCACAATTGCGCTCCCAATGCCATACACAGTGCAAATAGCACTCACATCTGTTCCCAGCAAGTACAGTGTATTGGACTGAAGAGAAGCTACTGTTCTTGTAATTTTTCTAAGCAGAGTTGATCTAGATATGCCCCCTGTGTCGCAAGCACAGTTCTTTTGTTCTGAGCAAGCTCACACTTCTGGCCCTATAGGAAACACAGTAGATTAGAAGAGTGCTCTTTTCTCAAAAGCCGAGTGTGTTTCATATAAGGCGAGCTAGTATTTTTTTCCCAGTCATAAACGGAGTGGAATCACATGCAGTTTCTGGTCCTACGAGCAAGAGTTGTTTTCTGGTAAGAAGAGTCACTATTGCGCTCCATTTGCCATACACAGTGCAAATAGCACTAGCGTCTGTTCCCAGCAAGTACAGTGTATCGGACTGAAGAGAAGCTACTGATCTTGTCAGTTTCCTAAGCAGAGTTGAACTACATATGGCCGGTGTGTCCAAAGCACAGTTTCTTTGTTCTGAGCAAGCTCACTGTTCTGGCCCGATAGGAATCACAGTAGACTAGAAGAGTGCTCTTTTCTCAAAAGCAGAGTGTGTTTCTTGTAAGGCGAGCTAGTGTTTGTTTCACAGTAGTAAACGGAGTTGAATCACATGCAGTTTCTGGTCCTACTAGCAAGAGTTGTTTTCTGCTAAGAACAGTCACAATTGCGCTCCCAATGCCATACACAGTGCAAATAGCACTCGTGTCTGTTCCCAGCAAGTACAGTGTATTGGACTGAAGAGAAGCTACTGTTCTTGTAAGTTTCCTAAGCAGAGTTGAACTAGATATGGCCCGTGTGTCGGAAGCACAGTTCCTTTGTTCTGAGCAAGCTCACTGTTCTGGCCCTATAGGAAACACAATGGATTAGAAGAGTGCTCTTTTCTCAAAAGCAGAGTGTGTTTCTTGTAAGGCGAGCTAGTATTTGTTTCCCAGTCAGAAATGGAGTTGAATCACATGCAGTTTCTGCTCCTACAAACAAGAGTTGTTTTCTGGTAAGAAGAGTCACTATTGCGCTCCATTTGCCATACACAGTGCAAATAGCACTAGCGTCTGTTCACAGCAAGTACAGTGTATTGGACTGAAGAGAAGCTACTGTTCTTGTCAGTTTCCTAAGCAGAGTTGAACTAGATAAGGCCCGTGTGTAGGAAGCACAGTTCCTTTGTTCTGAACAAGCTCACTCTTCTGGCCCTATAGGAATCACAGTAGAGTAGAAGAGTGCTCTTTTCTCCAAAGCAGAGTGTGTTTCTTGTAAGGCGAGCTAGTGTTTGTTTCACAGTCGTAAACGGAGTTGAATCCCATGCAGTTTCTGGTCCTACTAGCAAGAGTTGTTTTCTGCTAAGAACAGTCACTATTGCGCTCCCATTGCCATACACAGTGCAAATAGTACTCCCGTCTGTTCCCAGCAAGTACAGTGTATTGGACTGAAGAGAAGCTACTGTTCTTGTCAGTTTCCTTAGCAGAGTTGAACTAGATGTGACCCCTGTGTCGGAAGCACAGTTCTTTTGTTCTGAGCAAGCTCACTCTTCTGGCACTATAGGAAACACTGTAGATTAGAAGAGTGCTCTTTTCTCAAAAGCAGAGTATGTTTCTTGTAAGGCGAGCTAGTATTTGTTTCCCAGTCAGAAATGGAGTTGAATCACATGCAGTTTCTGCTCCTACAAACAAGAGTTGTTTTCTGCTAAGAAGAGTCACTATTGCGCTCCATTTGCCATACACAGTGCAAATAGCACTAGCGTCTGTTCCCAGCAAGTACAGTGTATTGGACTGAAGAGAAACTACTGTTCTTGTCAGTTTCCTAAGCAGAGTTGAACTAGATATGGCCCGTGTGTCGGAAGCACAGTTCCTTTGTTCTGAGCAAGCTCACTGCTCTGGCCCTATAGGAAACACAGTAGATTAGAAGAGTGCTCTTTTCTCAAAAGCAGAGTGTGTTTCTTGTAAGGCGAGCTAGTATTTGTCCCAGTCAGAAACGGAGTTGCATCACATGCAGTTTCTGATCCTACGAGCAAGAGTTGTTTTCTGGTAAGAAGAGTCACTATTGTGCTCCATTTGCCATACACAGTGCAAATAGCACTACCGTCTGTTAACAGGAAGTACAGTGTATTGGACTGAAGAGAAGCTACTGTTCTTGTCAGTTTCCTAAGCAGAGTTGAACTGGATATGGCCCGTGTGTCGGAAACACAGTTCCTTTGTTCTGAGCAAGCTCACTGTTCTGGCACTATGGGAATCACAGTAGACTAGAAGAGTGCTCTTTTCTCAAAAGCAGAGTGTGTTTCTTGTAAGGCGAGCTAGTGTTTGTTTCCCAGTCGTAAATGGAGTTGAATCACATGCAGTTTCTGGTCCTACAAGCAAGAGTTGTTTTCTGGTAAGAAGAGTCACTATTGCGCTCCATTTGCCATACACAGTGCAAATAGCACTAGCGTCTGTTCCCAGCAAGTACAGTGTATTGGATTGAAGAGAAGCTGCTCTTCTTGTCAGTTGCCTAAGCAGAGTTGAACTAGATATGGCCCGTGTGTCGGAAGCACAGTTCCTTTGTTGTGAGCAAGCTCACTCTTCTGGCCCTATAGGAATCACAGTAGACTAGAAGAGTGCTCTTTTCTCAAAAGCAGAGTGTGTTTCTTGTAAGGCGAGCTAGTGTTTGTTTCACAGTCGTAAACGGAGTTGAATCACATGCAGTTTCTGGTCCTACTAGCAAGAGTTTTTTTCTGCTAAGAACAGTCACGATTGCGCTCCCTTTGACATACACAGTGCAAATAGCACTCGCGTCTGTTCCCAGCAAGTACAGTGTATTGGACTGAAGAGAAGCTACTGTTCTTGTCAGTTTCCTAAGCAGAGTTGAACTAGATGTGACCCCTGTGTCGGAAGCACAGTTCCTTTGTTCTGAGCAAGCTCACTCTTCTGGCACTATAGGAAACACTGTAGATTAGAAGAGTGCTCTTTTCTCAAAAGCAGAGTATGTTTCTTGTAAGGCGATCTAGTATTTGTTTCCCAGTCAGAAATGGAGTTGAATAACATGCAGTTTCTGCTCCTACAAGCAAGAGTTGTTTTCTGGTAAGAAGAGTCACTATTGTGCTCCATTTGCCATACACAGTGCAAATAGCACTAGCGTCTGTTCCCAGCAAGTACAGTGTATTGGACTGAAGAGAAACTACTGTTCTTGTCAGTTTCCTAAGCAGAGTTGAACTAGATATGGCCCGTGTGTCGGAAGCACAGTTCCTTTGTTCTGAGCAAGCTCACTGCTCTGGCCCTATAGGAAACACAGTAGATTAGAAGAGTGCTCTTTTCTCAAAAGCAGAGTGTGTTTCTTGTAAGGCGAGCTAGTATTTGTTTCCCAGTCAGAAATGGAGTTGAATCACATGCAGTTTCTGCTCCTACAAACAAGAGTTGTTTTCTGGTAAGAAGAGTCACTATTGAGCTCCATTTGCCATACACAGTGCAAATAGCACTCGCCTCTGTTCCCAGCAAGTACAGTGTATCGGACTGAAGAGAAGCTACTGTTCCTGTCAGTTTCCTAAGCAGAGTTGAACTAGATATGGCCCGTGTGTCGGAAGCACAGTTCTTTTTTTCTGAGCAAGCTCACTGTTCTGGCCGTATAGGAAACACAGTAGATTAGAAGAGTGCTCTTTTCTCAAAAGCAGAGTATGTTTCTTGTAAGGCGAGCTAGTATTTTTTCCCAGTGAGAAATGGAGTTGAATCACATGCAGTTTCTGGTCCTATGAGCAAGAGTTGTTTTCTGTTAAGAAGAGTCACTATTGCACTCCATTTGCCATACACAGTGCAAATAGCACTAGCATCTGTTCCCAGCAAGTACAGTGTATTGGACTGAAGAGAAGCTACTGTTCTTGTCAGTTTCCTAAGCAGAGTTGAACTAGATAAGGCCCGTGTGTCGGAAGCACAGTTCCTTTGTTCTGAGCAAGCTCACTGTTCTGGCCCTATAGGAATCACAGTAGACTAGAAGTGTGCTCTTTTCTCAAAAGCAGAGTGAGTTTCTTGCAAGGCGAGCTAGTGTTTGTTTCCCAGTCGTAAATGGAGGTGAATCACATGCAGTTTCTGGTCCTACTATCAAGAGTTGTTTTCTGGTAAGAAGAGTCACTATTGCGCTCCATTTGCCATACACAGTGCAAATAGCACTCGCGTCTGTTCCCAGCAAGTACAGTATATTTTACATAAGAGAAGCTACTGTTCTTGTCAGTTTCCTAAGAAGAGTTGAACTAGATATGGCCCGTGTGTTGGAAGCACAGTTCTTTTGTTCTGAGCAAGCTCACTCTTCTGGCCCTATAGGAAACACAGAAGAGTAGAAGAGTGCTCTTTTCTCCAAAGCAGAGTATGTTTCTTGTAAGGCGAGCTAGTATTTGTTTCGCAGTCAGAAATGGAGTTGAATCACATGCAGTTTCTGCTCCTACAAACAAGAGTTGTTTTCTGGTAAGAAGAGTCACTGTTGCGCTCCATTTGCCATACACAGTGCAAATAGCACTAGCGTCTGTTCAAGGCAAGTACAGTGTATTGGACTGAAGAGAAGCTACTGTTCTTGTCAGTTTCCTAAGCAGAGTTGAACTAGATATGGCCCGTGTGTCGGAAGCACAGTTCCTTTGTTGTGAGCAAGCTCACTCTTCTGGCCCTATAGGAATCACAGTAGACTAGAAGAGTGCTCTTTTCTCAAAAGCAGAGTGTGTTACTTGTAAGGCGAGCTAGTGTTTGTTTCACAGTCGTAAACGGAGTTGAATCACATGCAGTTTCTGGTCCTACTAGCAAGAGTTTTTTTCTGCTAAGAACAGTCACGATTGCGCTCCCATTGCCATACACAGTGCAAATAGCACTCGTGTCTGTTCCCAGCAAGTACAGTGTATTGGACTGAAGAGAAGCTACTGTTCTTGTCAGTTTCCTAAGCAGAGTTGAACTGGATAAGGCCCGTGTGTCGGAAGAACAGTTCCTTTGTTGTGAGCAAGCTCACTCTTCTGGCCCTATAGGAATCACAGTAGAGTAGAAGAGTGCTCTTTTCTCAAAAGCAGAGTGTGTTTCTTGTAAGGCGAGCTAGTGTTTGTTTCACAGTCGTAAACGGAGTTGAATCACATGCAGTTTCTGGTCCTACTAGCAAGAGTTGTTTTCTGCTAAGAACAGTCACTATTGCGCTCCCATTGCCATACACAGTGCAAATAGCACTCGCGTCTGTTCCCAGCAAGTACAGTGTATTGGACTGAAGAGAAGCTACTGTTCCTGTCAGTTTCCTAAGCAGAGTTGAACTAGATATGGCCCGTGTGTCGGAAGCACAGTTCTTTTGTTCTGAGCAAGCTCACTCTTCTGGCCCTATAGGAAACACAGAAGAGTAGAAGAGTGCTCTTTTCTCCAAAGCAGAGTATGTTTCTTGTAAGCGAGCTAGTATTTGTTTCGCAGTCAGAAATGGAGTTGAATCACATGCAGTTTCTGCTTTTACAAACAAGAGTTTTTTTCTGGTAAGAGGAGTCACTGTTGCGCTCCATTTGCCATACACAGTGCAAATAGCACTAGCGTCTGTTCAAGGCAAGTACAGTGTATTGGACTGAAGAGAAGCTACTGTTCTTGTCAGTTTCCTAAGCAGAGTTGAACTAGATATGGCCCGTGTGTCGGAAGCACAGTTCCTTTGTTGTGAGCAAGCTCACTCTTCTGGCCCTATAGGAATCACAGTAGACTAGAAGAGTGCTCTTTTCTCAAAAGCAGAGTGTGTTTCTTGTAAGGCGAGCTAGTGTTTGTTTCACAGTCGTAAACGGAGTTGAATCACATGCAGTTTCTGGTCCTACTAGCAAGAGTTGTTTTCTGCTAAGAACAGTCACTATTGCGCTCCCATTGCCATACACAGTGCAAATAGCACTCGCGTCTGTTCCCAGCAAGTACAGTGTATTGGACTGAAGAGAAGCTACTGTTCTTGTCAGTTTCCTAAGCAGAGTTGAACTAGATGTGACCCCTGTGTAGGAAGCACAGTTCTTTTGTTCTGAGCAAGCTCACTGTTCTGGCACTATAGGAAACACTGTAGATTAGAAGAGTGCTCTTTTCTCAAAAGCAGAGTATGTTTCTTGTAAGGCGAGCTAGTATTTGTTTCCCAGTCAGAAATGGAGTTGAATAACATGAGGTTTCTGCTCCTACAAGCAAGAGTTGTTTTCTGGTAAGAAGAGTCACTATTGCGCTCCATTTGCCATACACAGTGCAAATAGCACTAGCGTCTGTTCCCAGCAAGTACAGTGTATTGGACTGAAGAGAAACTACTGTTCTTGTCAGTTTCCTAAGCAGAGTTGAACTAGATATGGCCCGTGTGTCGGAAGCACAGTTCCTTTGTTCTGAGCAAGCTCACTGCTCTGGCCCTATAGGAAACACAGTAGATTAGAAGAGTGCTCTTTTCTCAAAAGCAGAGTGTGTTTCTTGTAAGGCGAGCTAGTATTTGTTTCCCAGTCAGAAACGGAGTTGAATCACATGCAGTTTCTGATCCTACGAGCAAGAGTTGTTTTCTGGTAAGAAGAGTCACTATTGTGCTCCATTTGCCATACACAGTGCAAATAGCACTAGCGTCTCTTAACAGGAAGTACAGTGTATTGGACTGAAGAGAATCTACTGTTCTTGTCAGTTTCCTAAGCAGAGTTGAACTGGATATGGCCCGTGTGTCGGAAGCACAGTTCCTTTGTTCTGAGCAAGCTCACTGTTCTGGCACTATGGGAATCACAGTAGACTAGAAGAGTGCTCTTTTCTCAAAAGCAGAGTGTGTTTCTTGTAAGGCGAGCTAGTGTTTGTTTCCCAGTCGTAAATGGAGTTGAATCACATGCAGTTTCTGGTCCTACAAGCAAGAGTTGTTTTCTGGTAAGAAGAGTCACTATTGCGCTCCATTTGCCATACACAGTGCAAATAGCACTAGCGTCTGTTCCCAGCAAGTACAGTGTATTGGATTGAAGAGAAGCTGCTGTTCTTGTCAGTTTCCTAAGCAGAGTTGAACTAGATATGGCCCGTGTGTTGGAAGCACAGTTTCTTTGTTGTGAGCAAGCTCACTCTTCTGGCCCTATAGGAATCACAGTAGACTAGAAGAGTGCTCTTTTCTCAAAAGCAGAGTGTGTTTCTTGTAAGGCGAGCTAGTGTTTGTTTCACAGTCGTAAACGGAGTTGAATCACATGCAGTTTCTGGTCCTACTAGCAAGAGTTTTTTTCTGCTAAGAACAGTCACTATTGCGCTCCCATTGCCATACACAGTGCAAATAGCACTCGCGTCTGTTCCCAGCAAGTACAGTGTATTGGACTGAAGAGAAGCTACTGTTCTTGTCAGTTTCCTAAGAAGAGTTGAACTAGATATGGCCCGTGTGTTGGAAGCACAGTTCTTTTGTTCTGAGCAAGCTCACTCTTCTGGCCCTATAGGAAACACAGAAGAGTAGAAGAGTGCTCTTTTCTCCAAAGCAGAGTGTGTTTCTTGTAAGGCGAGCTAGTATTTGTTTCCCAGTCAGAAATGGAGTTGAATCACATGCAGTTTCTGGTCCTACAAGCAAGAGTTGTTTTCTGGTAAGAAGAGTCACTATTGTGCTCCATTTGCCATACACAGTGCAAATAGCACTAGCGACTGTTCCCAGCAAGTACAGTGTATTGGACTGAAGAGAAGCTACTGTTCTTGTCAGTTTCCTAAGCAGAGTTGAACTGAATAAGGCCCGTGTGTCGGAAGCACAGTTCCTTTATTGTGTGCAAGCTCACTGTTCTGGCCGTATAGGAATCACAGTAGACTAGAAGAGTGCTCTTTTCTCAAAAGCATAGTGTGTTTCTTGTAAGGCGAGCTAGTGTTTGTTTCCCAGTCGTAAATGGAGTTGAATCACATGCAGTTTCTGGTCCTACTAGCAAGAGTTGTTTTCTGCTAAGAACAGTCACAATTGAGCTCCCAATGCCATACACAGTGCAAATAGCACTCGCGTCTGTTCCCAGCAAGTACAGTGTATTGGACTGAAGAGAAGCTACTGTTCTTGTCATTTTCCTAAGCAGATTTGAACTAGATATGCCCCCTGTGTCGGAAGCACAGTTCTTTTGTTCTGAGCAAGCTCACTGTTCTGGCCCTATAGGAAACAGTGTAGATTAGAAGAGTACTCTTTTCTCAAAAGCAGAGTATGTTTCTTGTAAGGTGAGCTAGTATTTGTTTCCCAGTCAGAAATGGAGTTGAATCACATGCAGTTTCTGGTCCTACTATCAAGAGTTGTTTTCTGCTAAGAACAGTCACAATTGCGCTCCCAATGCCATACACAGTGCAAATAGCACTCACATCTGTTCCCAGCAAGTACAGTGTATTGGACTGAAGAGAAGCTACTGTTCTTGTAATTTTTCTAAGCAGAGTTGATCTAGATATGCCCCCTGTGTCGCAAGCACAGTTCTTTTGTTCTGAGCAAGCTCACACTTCTGGCACTATAGGAATCACAGTAGATTAGAAGAGTGCTCTTTTCTCAAAAGCCGAGTGTGTTTCATATAAGGCGAGCTAGTATTTTTTTCCCAGTCATAAACGGAGTGGAATCACATGCAGTTTCTGGTCCTACGAGCAAGAGTTGTTTTCTGGTAAGAAGAGTCACTATTGCGCTCCATTTGCCATACACAGTGCAAATAGCACTAGCGTCTGTTCCCAGCAAGTACAGTGTATCGGACTGAAGAGAAGCTACTGATCTTGTCAGTTTCCTAAGCAGAGTTGAACTACATATGGCCGGTGTGTCCAAAGCACAGTTTCTTTGTTCTGAGCAAGCTCACTGTTCTGGCCCGATAGGAATCACAGTAGACTAGAAGAGTGCTCTTTTCTCAAAAGCAGAGTGTGTTTCTTGTAAGGCGAGCTAGTGTTTGTTTCACAGTAGTAAACGGAGTTGAATCACATGCAGTTTCTGGTCCTACTAGCAAGAGTTGTTTTCTGCTAAGAACAGTCACAATTGCGCTCCCAATGCCATACACAGTGCAAATAGCACTCGTGTCTGTTCCCAGCAAGTACAGTGTATTGGACTGAAGAGAAGCTACTGTTCTTGTAAGTTTCCTAAGCAGAGTTGAACTAGATATGGCCCGTGTGTCGGAAGCACAGTTCCTTTGTTCTGAGCAAGCTCACTGTTCTGGCCCTATAGGAAACACAATGGATTAGAAGAGTGCTCTTTTCTCAAAAGCAGAGTGTGTTTCTTGTAAGGCGAGCTAGTATTTGTTTCCCAGTCAGAAATGGAGTTGAATCACATGCAGTTTCTGCTCCTACAAACAAGAGTTGTTTTCTGGTAAGAAGAGTCACTATTGTGCTCCATTTGCCATACACAGTGCAAATAGCACTAGCGTCTGTTCACAGCAAGTACAGTGTATTGGACTGAAGAGAAGCTACTGTTCTTGTCAGTTTCCTAAGCAGAGTTGAACTAGATATGGCCCGTGTGTAGGAAGCACAGTTCCTTTGTTCTGAACAAGCTCACTCTTCTGGCCCTATAGGAATCACAGTAGAGTAGAAGAGTGCTCTTTTCTCCAAAGCAGAGTGTGTTTCTTGTAAGGCGAGCTAGTGTTTGTTTCACAGTCATAAACGGAGTTGAATCCCATGCAGTTTCTGGTCCTACTAGCAAGAGTTGTTTTCTGCTAAGAACAGTCACTATTGCGCTCCCATTGCCATACACAGTGCAAATAGTACTCCCGTCTGTTCCCAGCAAGTACAGTGTATTGGACTGAAGAGAAGCTACTGTTCTTGTCAGTTTCCTTAGCAGAGTTGAACTAGATGTGACCCCTGTGTCGGAAGCACAGTTCTTTTGTTCTGAGCAAGCTCACTGTTCTGGCACTATAGGAAACACTGTAGATTAGAAGAGTGCTCTTTTCTCAAAAGCAGAGTATGTTTCTTGTAAGGCGAGCTAGTATTTGTTTCCCAGTCAGAAATGGAGTTGAATCACATGCAGTTTCTGCTCCTACAAACAAGAGTTGTTTTCTGGTAAGAAGAGTCACTATTGCGCTCCATTTGCTATACACAGTGCAAATAGCACTAGCGTCTGTTCCCAGCAAGTACAGTGTATTGGACTGAAGAGAAACTACTGTTCTTGTCAGTTTCCTAAGCAGAGTTGAACTAGATATGGCCCGTGTGTCGGAAGCACAGTTCCTTTGTTCTGAGCAAGCTCACTGCTCTGGCCCTATAGGAAACACAGTAGATTAGAAGAGTGCTCTTTTCTCAAAAGCAGAGTGTGTTTCTTGTAAGGCGAGCTAGTATTTGTCCCAGTCAGAAACGGAGTTGCATCACATGCAGTTTCTGATCCTACGAGCAAGAGTTGTTTTCTGGTAAGAAGAGTCACTATTGTGCTCCATTTGCCATACACAGTGCAAATAGCACTACCGTCTGTTAACAGGAAGTACAGTGTATTGGACTGAAGAGAAGCTACTGTTCTTGTCAGTTTCCTAAGCAGAGTTGAACTGGATATGGCCCGTGTGTCGGAAACACAGTTCCTTTGTTCTGAGCAAGCTCACTGTTCTGGCACTATGGGAATCACAGCAGACTAGAAGAGTGCTCTTTTCTCAAAAGCAGAGTGTGTTTCTTGTAAGGCGAGCTAGTGTTTGTTTCCCAGTCGTAAATGGAGTTGAATCACATGCAGTTTCTGGTCCTACAAGCAAGAGTTGTTTTCTGGTAAGAAGAGTCACTATTGCGCTCCATTTGCCATACACAGTGCAAATAGCACTAGCGTCTGTTCCCAGCAAGTACAGTGTATTGGATTGAAGAGAAGCTGCTCTTCTTGTCAGTTGCCTAAGCAGAGTTGAACTAGATATGGCCCGTGTGTCGGAAGCACAGTTCCTTTGTTGTGAGCAAGCTCACTCTTCTGGCCCTATAGGAATCACAGTAGACTAGAAGAGTGCTCTTTTCTCAAAAGCAGAGTGTGTTTCTTGTAAGGCGAGCTAGTGTTTGTTTCACAGTCGTAAACGGAGTTGAATCACATGCAGTTTCTGGTCCTACTAGCAAGAGTTTTTTTCTGCTAAGAACAGTCACGATTGCGCTCCCTTTGACATACACAGTGCAAATAGCACTCGCGTCTGTTCCCAGCAAGTACAGTGTATTGGACTGAAGAGAAGCTACTGTTCTTGTCAGTTTCCTAAGCAGAGTTGAACTAGATGTGACCCCTGTGTCGGAAGCACAGTTCCTTTGTTCTGAGCAAGCTCACTCTTCTGGCACTATAGGAAACACTGTAGATTAGAAGAGTGCTCTTTTCTCAAAAGCAGAGTATGTTTCTTGTAAGGCGATCTAGTATTTGTTTCCCAGTCAGAAATGGAGTTGAATAACATGCAGTTTCTGCTCCTACAAGCAAGAGTTGTTTTCTGGTAAGAAGAGTCACTATTGTGCTCCATTTGCCATACACAGTGCAAATAGCACTAGCGTCTGTTCCCAGCAAGTACAGTGTATTGGACTGAAGAGAAACTACTGTTCTTGTCAGTTTCCTAAGCAGAGTTGAACTAGATATGGCCCGTGTGTCGGAAGCACAGTTCCTTTGTTCTGAGCAAGCTCACTGCTCTGGCCCTATAGGAAACACAGTAGATTAGAAGAGTGCTCTTTTCTCAAAAGCAGAGTGTGTTTCTTGTAAGGCGAGCTAGTATTTGTTTCCCAGTCAGAAATGGAGTTGAATCACATGCAGTTTCTGCTCCTACAAACAAGAGTTGTTTTCTGGTAAGAAGAGTCACTATTGAGCTCCATTTGCCATACACAGTGCAAATAGCACTCGCCTCTGTTCCCAGCAAGTACAGTGTATCGGACTGAAGAGAAGCTACTGTTCCTGTCAGTTTCCTAAGCAGAGTTGAACTAGATATGGCCCGTGTGTCGGAAGCACAGTTCTTTTTTTCTGAGCAAGCTCACTGTTCTGGCCGTATAGGAAACACAGTAGATTAGAAGAGTGCTCTTTTCTCAAAAGCAGAGTATGTTTCTTGTAAGGCGAGCTAGTATTTTTTCCCAGTGAGAAATGGAGTTGAATCACATGCAGTTTCTGGTCCTATGAGCAAGAGTTGTTTTCTGTTAAGAAGAGTCACTATTGCACTCCATTTGCCATACACAGTGCAAATAGCACTAGCATCTGTTCCCAGCAAGTACAGTGTATTGGACTGAAGAGAAGCTACTGTTCTTGTCAGTTTCCTAAGCAGAGTTGAAGTAGATAAGGCCCGTGTGTCGGAAGCACAGTTCCTTTGTTCTGAGCAAGCTCACTGTTCTGGCCCTATAGGAATCACAGTAGACTAGAAGTGTGCTCTTTTCTCAAAAGCAGAGTGAGTTTCTTGCAAGGCGAGCTAGTGTTTGTTTCCCAGTCGTAAATGGAGGTGAATCACATGCAGTTTCTGGTCCTACTATCAAGAGTTGTTTTCTGGTAAGAAGAGTCACTATTGCGCTCCATTTGCCATACACAGTGCAAATAGCACTCGCGTCTGTTCCCAGCAAGTACAGTATATTTTACATAAGAGAAGCTACTGTTCTTGTCAGTTTCCTAAGAAGAGTTGAACTAGATATGGCCCGTGTGTTGGAAGCACAGTTCTTTTGTTCTGAGCAAGCTCACTCTTCTGGCCCTATAGGAAACACAGAAGAGTAGAAGAGTGCTCTTTTCTCCAAAGCAGAGTATGTTTCTTGTAAGGCGAGCTAGTATTTGTTTCGCAGTCAGAAATGGAGTTGAATCACATGCAGTTTCTGCTCCTACAAACAAGAGTTGTTTTCAGGTAAGAAGAGTCACTGTTGCGCTCCATTTGCCATACACAGTGCAAATAGCACTAGCGTCTGTTCAAGGCAAGTACAGTGTATTGGACTGAAGAGAAGCTACTGTTCTTGTCAGTTTCCTAAGCAGAGTTGAACTAGATATGGCCCGTGTGTCGGAAGCACAGTTCCTTTGTTGTGAGCAAGCTCACTCTTCTGGCCCTATAGGAATCACAGTAGACTAGAAGAGTGCTCTTTTCTCAAAAGCAGAGTGTGTTACTTGTAAGGCGAGCTAGTGTTTGTTTCACAGTCGTAAACGGAGTTGAATCACATGCAGTTTCTGGTCCTACTAGCAAGAGTTTTTTTCTGCTAAGAACAGTCACGATTGCGCTCCCATTGCCATACACAGTGCAAATAGCACTCGTGTCTGTTCCCAGCAAGTACAGTGTATTGGACTGAAGAGAAGCTACTGTTCTTGTCAGTTTCCTAAGCAGAGTTGAACTGGATAAGGCCCGTGTGTCGGAAGAACAGTTCCTTTGTTGTGAGCAAGCTCACTCTTCTGGCCCTATAGGAATCACAGTAGAGTAGAAGAGTGCTCTTTTCTCAAAAGCAGAGTGTGTTTCTTGTAAGGCGAGCTAGTGTTTGTTTCACAGTCGTAAACGGAGTTGAATCACATGCAGTTTCTGGTCCTACTAGCAAGAGTTGTTTTCTGCTAAGAACAGTCACTATTGCGCTCCAATTGCCATACACAGTGCAAATAGCACTCGCGTCTGTTCCCAGCAAGTACAGTGTATTGGACTGAAGAGAAGCTACTGTTCTTGTCAGTTTCCTAAGAAGAGTTGAACTAGATATGGCCCGTGTGTTGGAAGCACAGTTCTTTTGTTCTGAGCAAGCTCACTCTTCTGGCCCTATAGGAAACACAGAAGAGTAGAAGAGTGCTCTTTTCTCCAAAGCAGAGTGTGTTTCTTGTAAGGCGAGCTAGTATTTGTTTCCCAGTCAGAAATGGAGTTGAATCACATGCAGTTTCTGGTCCTACGAGCAAGAGTTGTTTTCTGGTAAGAAGAGTCACTATTGCGCTCCATTTGCCATACACAGTGCAAATACCACTAGCGACTGTTCCCAGCAAGTACAGTGTATTGGACTGAAGAGAAGCTACTGTTCTTGTCAGTTTCCTAAGCAGAGTTGAACTGGATAAGGCCCGTGTGTCGGAAGCACAGTTCCTTTGTTGTGAGCAAGCTCACTGTTCTGGCCCTATAGGAATCACAGTAGACTAGAAGAGTGCTCTTTTCTTAAAAGCAGAGTGTGTTTCTTGTAAGGCGAGCTAGTGTTTGTTTCCCAGTCGTAAACGGAGTTGAATCACATGCAGTTTCTGGTCCTACTATCAAGAGTTGTTTTCTGCTAAGAACAGTCACAATTGCGCTCCCAATGCCATACACAGTGCAAATAGCACTCACATCTGTTCCCAGCAAGTACAGTGTATTGGACTGAAGAGAAGCTACTGTTCTTGTAATTTTTCTAAGCAGAGTTGATCTAGATATGCCCTCTGTGTCGCAAGCACAGTTCTTTTGTTCTGAGCAAGCTCACACTTCTGGCCCTATAGGAAACACAGTAGATTAGAAGAGTGCTCTTTTCTCAAAAGCCGAGTGTGTTTCATATAAGGCGAGCTAGTATTTTTTTCCCAGTCATAAACGGAGTGGAATCACATGCAGTTTCTGGTCCTACGAGCAAGAGTTGTTTTCTGGTAAGAAGAGTCACTATTGCGCTCCATTTGCCATACACAGTGCAAATAGCACTAGCGTCTGTTCCCAGCAAGTACAGTGTATCGGACTGAAGAGAAGCTACTGTTCTTGTCAGTTTCCTAAGCAGAGTTGAACTACATATGGCCGGTGTGTCCAAAGCACAGTTTCTTTGTTCTGAGCAAGCTCCCTGTTCTGGCCCTATAGGAATCACAGTAGACTAGAAGAGTGCTCTTTTCTCAAAAGCAGAGTGTGTTTCTTGTAAGGCAAGCTAGTATTTGTTTCCCAGTCAGAAACGGAGTTGAATCACATGCAGTTTCTGGTCCTACAAGCAAGAGTTGTTTTCTGGTAAGAAGAGTCACTATTGCGCTCCATTTGCCATACACAGTGCAAGTAGCACTAGCGTCTGTTCCCAGCAAGTACAGTGTATTGGATTGAAGAGAAGCTGCTCTTCTTGTCAGTTGCCTAAGCAGAGTTGAACTAGATATGGCCCGTGTGTCGGAAGCACAGTGCTTTTGTTCTGAGCAAGCTCACTCTTCTGGCCCTATAGAAAACACAGAAGAGTAGAAGAGTGCTCTTTTCTCCAAAGCAGAGTGTGTTTCTTGTAAGGCGAGCTAGTATTTGTTTCCCAGTCAGAAATGGAGTTGAATCACATGCAGTTTCTGGTCCTACAAGCAAGAGTTGTTTTCTGGTAAGAAGAGTCACTATTGCGCTCCATTTGCCATACACAGTGCAAATACCACTAGCGACTGTTCCCAGCAAGTACAGTGTATTGGACTGAAGAGAAGCTACTGTTCTTGTCAGTTTCCTAAGCAGAGTTGAACTGGATAAGGCCCGTGTGTCGGAAGCACAGTTCCTTTGTTGTGAGCAAGCTCACTGTTCTGGCCCTATAGGAATCACAGTAGACTAGAAGAGTGCTCTTTTCTTAAAAGCAGAGTGTGTTTCTTGTAAGGCGAGCTAGTGTTTGTTTCCCAGTCGTAAACGGAGTTGAATCACATGCAGTTTCTGGTCCTACTATCAAGAGTTGTTTTCTGCTAAGAACAGTCACAATTGCGCTCCCAATGCCATACACAGTGCAAATAGCACTCACATCTGTTCCCAGCAAGTACAGTGTATTGGACTGAAGAGAAGCTACTGTTCTTGTAATTTTTCTAAGCAGAGTTGATCTAGATATGCCCCCTGTGTCGCAAGCACAGTTCTTTTGTTCTGAGCAAGCTCACACTTCTGGCCCTATAGGAAACACAGTAGATTAGAAGAGTGCTCTTTTCTCAAAAGCCGAGTGTGTTTCATATAAGGCGAGCTAGTATTTTTTTCCCAGTCATAAACGGAGTGGAATCACATGCAGTTTCTGGTCCTACGAGCAAGAGCTGTTTTCTGGTAAGAAGAGTCACTATTGCGCTCCATTTGCCATACACAGTGCAAATAGCACTAGCGTCTGTTCCCAGCAAGTACAGTGTATCGGACTGAAGAGAAGCTACTGTTCTTGTCAGTTTCCTAAGCAGAGTTGAAGTACATATGGCCGGTGTGTCCAAAGCACAGTTTCTTTGTTGTGAGCAAGCTCACTGTTCTGGCCCGATAGGAATCACAGTAGACTAGAAGAGTGCTCTTTTCTCAAAAGCAGAGTGTGTTTCTTGTAAGGCGAGCTAGTGTTTGTTTCACAGTAGTAAACGGAGTTGAATCACATGCAGTTTCTGGTCCTACTAGCAAGAGTTGTTTTCTGCTAAGAACAGTCACAATTGCGCTCCCAATGCCATACACAGTGCAAATAGCACTCGTGTCTGTTCCCAGCAAGTACAGTGTATTGGACTGAAGAGAAGCTACTGTTCTTGTAAGTTTCCTAAGCAGAGTTGAACTAGATATGGCCCGTGTGTCGGAAGCACAGTTCCTTTGTTCTGAGCAAGCTCACTGTTCTGGCCCTATAGGAAACACAATGGATTAGAAGAGTGCTCTTTTCTCAAAAGCAGAGTGTGTTTCTTGTAAGGCGAGCTAGTATTTGTTTCCCAGTCAGAAATGGAGTTGAATCACATGCAGTTTCTGCTCCTACAAACAAGAGTTGTTTTCTGGTAAGAAGAGTCACTATTGCGCTCCATTTGCCATACACAGTGCAAATAGCACTAGCGTCTGTTCACAGCAAGTACAGTGTATTGGACTGAGGAGAAGCTACTGTTCTTGTCAGTTTCCTAAGCAGAGTTGAACTAGATATGGCCCGTGTGTAGGAAGCACAGTTCCTTTGTTCTGAACAATCTCACTCTTCTGGCCCTATAGGAATCACAGTAGAGTAGAAGAGTGCTCTTTTCTCAAAAGCAGAGTGTGTTTCTTGTAAGGCGAGCTAGTGTTTGTTTCACAGTCGTAAACGGAGTTGAATCCCATGCAGTTTCTGGTCCTACTAGCAAGAGTTGTTTTCTGCTAAGAACAGTCACTATTGCGCTCCCATTGCCATACACAGTGCAAATAGCACTCGCGTCTGTTCCCAGCAAGTACAGTGTATTGGACTGAAGAGAAGCTACTATTCTTGTCAGTTTCCTAAGAAGAGTTGAACTAGATATGGCCCGTGTGTTGGAAGCACAGTTCCTTTGTTCTGAGCAAGCTCACTCTTCTGGCCCTATAGGAAACACAGAAGAGTAGAAGAGTGCTCTTTTCTCCAAAGCAGAGTGTGTTTCTTGTAAGGCGAGCTAGTATTTGTTTCCCAGTCAGAAATGGAGTTGAATCACATGCAGTTTCTGGTCCTACAAGCAAGAGTTGTTTTCTGGTAAGAAGAGTCACTATTGCGCTCCCATTGCCATACACAGTGCAAATAGTACTACCGTCTGTTCCCAGCAAGTACAGTGTATTGGACTGAAGAGAAGCTACTGTTCTTGTCAGTTTCCTTAGCAGAGTTGAACTAGATGTGACCCCTGTGTCGGAAGCACAGTTCTTTTGTTCTGAGCAAGCTCACTGTTCTGGCACTATAGGAAACACTGTAGATTAGAAGAGTGCTCTTTTCTCAAAAGCAGAGTATGTTTCTTGTAAGGCGAGCTAGTATTTGTTTCCCAGTCAGAAATGGAGTTGAATCACATGAGGTTTCTGCTCCTACAAACAAGAGTTGTTTTCTGGTAAGAAGAGTCACTATTGCGCTCCATTTGCCATACACAGTGCAAATAGCACTAGCGTCTGTTCCCAGCAAGTACAGTGTATTGGACTGTAGAGAAACTACTGTTCTTGTCAGTTTCCTAAGCAGAGTTGAACTAGATATGGCCCGTGTGTCGGAAGCACAGTTCCTTTGTTCTGAGCAAGCTCACTGCTCTGGCCCTATAGGAAACACAGTAGATTAGAAGAGTGCTCTTTTCTCAAAAGCAGAGTGTGTTTCTTGTAAGGCGAGCTAGTATTTGTCCCAGTCAGAAACGGAGTTGCATCACATGCAGTTTCTGATCCTACGAGCAAGATTTGTTTTCTGGTAAGAAGAGTCACTATTGTGCTCCATTTGCCATACACAGTGCAAATAGCACTAGCGTCTGTTAACAGGAAGTACAGTGTATTGGACTGAAGAGAAGCTACTGTTCTTGTCAGTTTCCTAAGCAGAGTTGAACTGGATATGGCCCGTGTGTCGGAAACACAGTTCCTTTGTTCTGAGCAAGCTCACTGTTCTGGCACTATGGGAATCACAGTAGACTAGAAGAGTGCTCTTTTCTCAAAAGCAGAGTGTGTTTCTTGTAAGGCGAGCTAGTGTTTGTTTCCCAGTCGTAAATGGAGTTGAATCACATGCAGTTTCTGGTCCTACAAGCAAGAGTTGTTTTCTGGTAAGAAGAGTCACTATTGCGCTCCATTTGCCATACACAGTGCAAATAGCACTAGCGTCTGTTCCCAGCAAGTACAGTGTATTGGATTGAAGAGAAGCTGCTCTTCTTGTCAGTTGCCTAAGCAGAGTTGAACTAGATATGGCCCGTGTGTCGGAAGCACAGTTCCTTTGTTGTGAGCAAGCTCACTCTTCTGGCCCTATATGAATCACAGTAGACTAGAAGAGTGCTCTTTTCTCAAAAGCAGAGTGTGTTTCTTGTAAGGCGAGCTAGTGTTTGTTTCACAGTCGTAAACGGAGTTGAATCACATGCAGTTTCTGGTCCTACTAGCAAGAGTTTTTTTCTGCTAAGAACAGTCACGATTGCGCTCCCTTTGACATACACAGTGCAAATAGCACTCGCGTCTGTTCCCAGCAAGTACAGTGTATTGGACTGAAGAGAAGCTACTGTTCTTGTCAGTTTCCTAAGCAGAGTTGAACTAGATGTGACCCCTGTGTCGGAAGCACAGTTCCTTTGTTCTGAGCAAGCTCACTCTTCTGGCACTATAGGAAACACTGTAGATTAGAAGAGTGCTCTTTTCTCAAAAGCAGAGTATGTTTCTTGTAAGGCGATCTAGTATTTGTTTCCCAGTCAGAAATGGAGTTGAATAACATGCAGTTTCTGCTCCTACAAGCAAGAGTTGTTTTCTGGTAAGAAGAGTCACTATTGTGCTCCATTTGCCATACACAGTGCAAATAGCACTAGCGTCTGTTCCCAGCAAGTACAGTGTATTGGACTGAAGAGAAACTACTGTTCTCGTCAGTTTCCTAAGCAGAGTTGAACTAGATATGGCCCGTGTGTCGGAAGCACAGTTCCTTTGTTCTGAGCAAGCTCACTGCTCTGGCCCTATAGGAAACACAGTAGATTAGAAGAGTGCTCTTTTCTCAAAAGCAGAGTGTGTTTCTTGTAAGGCGAGCTAGTATTTGTTTCCCAGTCAGAAATGGAGTTGAATCACATGCAGTTTCTGCTCCTACAAACAAGAGTTGTTTTCTGGTAAGAAGAGTCACTATTGAGCTCCATTTGCCATACACAGTGCAAATAGCACTCGCCTCTGTTCCCAGCAAGTACAGTGTATCGGACTGAAGAGAAGCTACTGTTCCTGTCAGTTTCCTAAGCAGAGTTGAACTAGATATGGCCCGTGTGTCGGAAGCACAGTTCTTTTTTTCTGAGCAAGCTCACTGTTCTGGCCGTATAGGAAACACAGTAGATTAGAAGAGTGCTCTTTTCTCAAAAGCAGAGTATGTTTCTTGTAAGGCGAGCTAGTATTTGTTTCCCAGTGTGAAATGGAGTTGAATCACATGCAGTTTCTGGTCCTATGAGCAAGAGTTGTTTTCTGTTAAGAAGAGTCACTATTGCACTCCATTTGCCATACACAGTGCAAATAGCACTAGCATCTGTTCCCAGCAAGTACAGTGTATTGGACTGAAGAGAAGCTACTGTTCTTGTCAGTTTCCTAAGCAGAGTTGAACTAGATAAGGCCCGTGTGTCGGAAGCACAGTTCCTTTGTTCTGAGCAAGCTCACTGTTCTGGCCCTATAGGAATCACAGTAGACTAGAAGTGTGCTCTTTTCTCAAAAGCAGAGTGAGTTTCTTGCAAGGCGAGCTAGTGTTTGTTTCCCAGTCGTAAATGGAGGTGAATCACATGCAGTTTCTGGTCCTACTATCAAGAGTTGTTTTCTGGTAAGAAGAGTCACTATTGCGCTCCATTTGCCATACACAGTGCAAATAGCACTCGCGTCTGTTCCCAGCAAGTACAGTATATTTTACATAAGAGAAGCTACTGTTCTTGTCAGTTTCCTAAGAAGAGTTGAACTAGATATGGCCCGTGTGTTGGAAGCACAGTTCTTTTGTTCTGAGCAAGCTCACTCTTCTGGCCCTATAGGAAACACAGAAGAGTAGAAGAGTGCTCTTTTCTCCAAAGCAGAGTATGTTTCTTGTAAGGCGAGCTAGTATTTGTTTCGCAGTCAGAAATGGAGTTGAATCACATGCAGTTTCTGCTACTACAAACAAGAGTTGTTTTCTGGTAAGAAGAGTCACTGTTGTGCTCCATTTGCCATACACAGTGCAAATAGCACTAGCGTCTGTTCAAGGCAAGTACAGTGTATTGGACTGAAGAGAAGCTACTGTTCTTGTCAGTTTCCTAAGCAGAGTTGAACTAGATATGGCCCGTGTGTCGGAAGCACAGTTCCTTTGTTGTGAGCAAGCTCACTCTTCTGGCCCTATAGGAATCACAGTAGACTAGAAGAGTGCTCTTTTCTCAAAAGCAGAGTGTGTTACTTGTAAGGCGAGCTAGTGTTTGTTTCACAGTCGTAAACGGAGTTGAATCACATGCAGTTTCTGGTCCTACTAGCAAGAGTTTTTTTCTGCTAAGAACAGTCACGATTGCGCTCCCATTGCCATACACAGTGCAAATAGCACTCGTGTCTGTTCCCAGCAAGTACAGTGTATTGGACTGAAGAGAAGCTACTGTTCTTGTCAGTTTCCTAAGCTGAGTTGAACTGGATAAGGCCCGTGTGTTGGAAGAACAGTTCCTTTGTTGTGAGCAAGCTCACTGTTCTGGCCCTATAGGAATCACAGTAGAGTAGAAGAGTGCTCTTTTCTCAAAAGCAGAGTGTGTTTCTTGTAAGGCGAGCTAGTGTTTGTTTCACAGTCGTAAACGGAGTTGAATCACATGCAGTTTCTGGTCCTACTAGCAAGAGTTTTTTTCTGCTAAGAACAGTCACTATTGCGCTCCCATTGCCATACACAGTGCAAATAGCACTCGCGTCTGTTCCCAGCAAGTACAGTGTATTGGACTGAAGAGAAGCTACTATTCTTGTCAGTTTCCTAAGAAGAGTTGAACTAGATATGGCCCGTGTGTTGGAAGCACAGTTCTGTTGTTCTGAGCAAGCTCACTCTTCTGGCCCTATAGGAAACACAGAAGAGTAGAAGAGTGCTCTTTTCTCCAAAGCAGAGTGTGTTTCTTGTAAGGCGAGCTAGTATTTGTTTCCCAGTCAGAAATGGAGTTGAATCACATGCAGTTTCTGGTCCTACAAGCAAGAGTTGTTTTCTGGTAAGAAGAGTCACTATTGCGCTCCCATTGCCATACACAGTGCAAATAGTACTCCCGTCTGTTCCCAGCAAGTACAGTGTATTGGACTGAAGAGAAGCTACTGTTCTTGTCAGTTTCCTTAGCAGAGTTGAACTAGATGTGACCCCTGTGTCGGAAGCACAGTTCTTTTGTTCTGAGCAAGCTCACTGTTCTGGCACTATAGGAAACACTGTAGATTAGAAGAGTGCTCTTTTCTCAAAAGCAGAGTATGTTTCTTGTAAGGCGAGCTAGTATTTGTTTCCCAGTCAGAAATGGAGTTGAATCACATGCAGTTTCTGCTCCTACAAACAAGAGTTGTTTTCTGGTAAGAAGAGTCACTATTGCGCTCCATTTGCCATACACAGTGCAAATAGCACTAGCGTCTGTTCCCAGCAAGTACAGTGTATTGGACTGAAGAGAAACTACTGTTCTTGTCAGTTTCCTAAGCAGAGTTGAACTAGATATGGCCCGTGTGTCGGAAGCACAGTTCCTTTGTTCTGAGCAAGCTCACTGCTCTGGCCCTATAGGAAACACAGTAGATTAGAAGAGTGCTCTTTTCTCAAAAGCAGAGTGTGTTTCTTGTAAGGCGAGCTAGTATTTGTCCCAGTCAGAAACGGAGTTGCATCACATGCAGTTTCTGATCCTACGAGCAAGAGTTGTTTTCTGGTAAGAAGAGTCACTATTGTGCTCCATTTGCCATACACAGTGCAAATAGCACTAGCGTCTGTTAACAGGAAGTACAGTGTATTGGACTGAAGAGAAGCTACTGTTCTTGTCAGTTTCCTAAGCAGAGTTGAACTGGATATGGCCCGTGTGTCGGAAACACAGTTCCTTTGTTCTGAGCAAGCTCACTGTTCTGGCACTATGGGAATCACAGTAGACTAGAAGAGTGCTCTTTTCTCAAAAGCAGAGTGTGTTTCTTGTAAGGCGAGCTAGTGTTTGTTTCCCAGTCGTAAATGGAGTTGAATCACATGCAGTTTCTGTTCCTACAAGCAAGAGTTGTTTTCTGGTAAGAAGAGTCACTATTGCGCTCCATTTGCCATACACAGTGCAAATAGCACTAGCGTCTGTTCCCAGCAAGTACAGTGTATTGGACTGAAGAGAAACTTCTGTTCTTGTCAGTTTCCTAAGCAGAGTTGAACTAGATATGTCCCGTGTGTCGGAAGCACAGTTCCTTTGTTCTGAGCAAGGTCACTGCTCTGGCCCTATAGGAAACACAGTAGATTAGAAGAGTGCTCTTTTCTCAAAAGCAGAGTGTGTTTCTTGTAAGGCGAGCTAGTATTTGTTTCCCAGTCAGAAATGGAGTTGAATCACATGCAGTTTCTGCTCCTACAAACAAGAGTTGTTTTCTGGTAAGAAGAGTCACTATTGAGCTCCATTTGCCATACACAGTGCAAATAGCACTCGCCTCTGTTCCCAGCAAGTACAGTGTATCGGACTGAAGAGAATCTACTGTTCCTGTCAGTTTCCTAAGCAGAGTTGAACTAGATATGGCCCGTGTGTCGGAAGCACAGTTCTTTTTTTCTGAGCAAGCTCACTGTTCTGGCCGTATAGGAAACACAGTAGATTAGAAGAGTGCTCTTTTCTCAAAAGCAGAGTATGTTTCTTGTAAGGCGAGCTAGTATTTGTTTCCCAGTGAGAAATGGAGTTGAATCACATGCAGTTTCTGGTCCTATGAGCAAGAGTTGTTTTCTGTTAAGAAGAGTCACTATTGCACTCCATTTGCCATACACAGTGCAAATAGCACTCGCGTCTGTTCCCAGCAAGTACAGTATATTTTACATAAGAGAAGCTACTGTTCTTGTCAGTTTCCTAAGAAGAGTTGAACTAGATATGGCCCGTGTGTTGGAAGCACAGTTCTTTTGTTCTGAGCAAGCTCACTCTTCTGGCCCTATAGGAAACACAGAAGAGTAGAAGAGTGCTCTTTTCTCGAAAGCAGAGTATGTTTCTTGTAAGGCGAGCTAGTATTTGTTTCGCAGTCAGAAATGGAGTTGAATCACATGCAGTTTCTGCTCCTACAAACAAGAGTTGTTTTCTGGTAAGAAGAGTCACTGTTGCGCTCCATTTGCCATACACAGTGCAAATAGCACTAGCGTCTGTTCAAGGCAAGTACAGTGTATTGGACTGAAGAGAAGCTACTGTTCTTGTCAGTTTCCTAAGCAGAGTTGAACTAGATATGGCCCGTGTGTCGGAAGCACAGTTCCTTTGTTGTGAGCAAGCTCACTCTTCTGGCCCTATAGGAATCACAGTAGACTAGAAGAGTGCTCTTTTCTCAAAAGCAGAGTGTGTTACTTGTAAGGCGAGCTAGTGTTTGTTTCACAGTCGTAAACGGAGTTGAATCACATGCAGTTTCTGGTCCTACTAGCAAGAGTTTTTTTCTGCTAAGAACAGTCACGATTGCGCTCCCATTGCCATACACAGTGCAAATAGCACTCGTGTCTGTTCCCAGCAAGTACAGTGTATTGGACTGAAGAGAAGCTACTGTTCTTGTCAGTTTCCTAAGCTGAGTTGAACTGGATAAGGCCCATGTGTCGGAAGAACAGTTCCTTTGTTGTGAGCAAGCTCACTGTTCTGGCCCTATAGGAATCACAGTAGAGTAGAAGAGTGCTCTTTTCTCAAAAGCAGAGTGTGTTTCTTGTAAGGCGAGCTAGTGTTTGTTTCACAGTCGTAAACGGAGTTGAATCACATGCAGTTTCTGGTCCTACTAGCAAGAGTTGTTTTCTGCTAAGAACAGTCACTATTGCGCTCCCATTGCCATACACAGTGCAAATAGCACTCGCGTCTGTTCCCAGCAAGTACAGTGTATTGGACTGAAGAGAAGCTACTGTTCTTGTCAGTTTCCTAAGAAGAGTTGAACTAGATATGGCCCGTGTGTTGGAAGCACAGTTCTTTTGTTCTGAGCAAGCTCACTCTTCTGGCCCTATAGGAAACACAGAAGAGTAGAAGAGTGCTCTTTTCTCCAAAGCAGAGTGTGTTTCTTGTAAGGCGAGCTAGTATTTTTTTCCCAGTCATAAACGGAGTGGAATCACATGCAGTTTCTGGTCCTACGAGCAAGAGTTGTTTTCTGGTAAGAAGAGTCACTATTGCGCTCCATTTGCCATACACAGTGAAAATACCACTAGCGACTGTTCCCAGCAAGTACAGTGTATTGGACTGAAGAGAAGCTACTGTTCTTGTCAGTTTCCTAAGCAGAGTTGAACTGGATAAGGCCCGTGTGTCGGAAGCACAGTTCCTTTGTTGTGAGCAAGCTCACTGTTCTGGCCCTATAGGAATCACAGTAGACTAGAAGAGTGCTCTTTTCTTAAAAGCAGAGTGTGTTTCTTGTAAGGCGAGCTAGTGTTTGTTTCCCAGTCGTAAACGGAGTTGAATCACATGCAGTTTCTGGTCCTACTATCAAGAGTTGTTTTCTGCTAAGAACAGTCACAATTGCGCTCCCAATGCCATACACAGTGCAAATAGCACTTGTGTCTGTTCCCAGCAAGTACAGTGTATTGGACTGAAGAGAAGCTACTGTTCTTGTAATTTTTCTAAGCAGAGTTGATCTAGATATGCCCCCTGTGTCGCAAGCACAGTTCTTTTGTTCTGAGCAAGCTCACACTTCTGGCCCTATAGGAAACACAGTAGATTACAAGAGTGCTCTTTTCTCAAAAGCCGAGTGTGTTTCATATAAGGCGAGCTAGTATTTTTTTCCCAGTCATAAACGGAGTGGAATCACATGCAGTTTCTGGTCCTACGAGCAAGAGTTGTTTTCTGGTAAGAAGAGTCACTATTGCGCTCCATTTGCCATACACTCGACTGTTCCCAGCAAGTACAGTGTATTGGACTGAAGAGAAGCTACTGTTCTTGTCAGTTTCCTAAGCAGAGTTGAACTAGATATGGCCCGTGTGTAGGAAGCACAGTTCTTTTGTTCCTGGCAAGCTCACTGTTCTGGCCCCATAGGAAGCAGAGTAGACTAGAAGAGTGCTCTTTTCTCAAAAGCAGAGTATGTTTCTTGTAAGGCGAGCTAGTATTTGTTTCCCAGTCAGAAATGGAGTTGAATCACATGCAGTTTCTGGTCCTACGAGCAAGAGTTGTTTTCTGGAAGGAAGAGTCACTATTGTGCTCCATTTGCCATACACAGTGCAAATAGCACTCGCGTCTGTTCGCAGCAAGTACAGTGTATTGGACTGAAGAGAAGCTACTGTTCTTGTCAGTTTCCTAAGCAGAGTTGAACTAGATGTGGCCCGTGTGTTGGAAGCACAGTTCCTTTGTTCTGAGCAAGCTCACTGTTCTGGCCCGATAGGAATCACAGTAGACTAGAAGAGTGCTCTTTTCTCAAAAGCAGAGTGTGTTTCTGTAAGGCGAGCTAGTGTTTGTTTCACAGTAGTAAACGGAGTTGAATCACATGCAGTTTCTGGTCCTACTAGCAAGAGTTGTTTTCTGCTAAGAACAGTCACAATTGCGCTCCCAATGCCATACACAGTGCAAATAGCACTCGTGTCTGTTCCCAGCAAGTACAGTGTATTGGACTGAAGAGAAGCTACTGTTCTTGTAAGTTTCCTAAGCAGAGTTGAACTAGATATGGCCCGTGTGTCGGAAGCACAGTTCCTTAGTTCTGAGCAAGCTCACTGTTCTGGCCCTATAGGAAACACAATGGATTAGAAGAGTGCTCTTTTCTCAAAAGCAGAGTGTGTTTCTTGTAAGGCGAGCTAGTATTTGTTTCCCAGTCAGAAATGGAGTTGAATCACATGCAGTTTCTGCTCCTACAAACAAGAGTTGTTTTCTGGTAAGAAGAGTCACTATTGCGCTCCATTTGCCATACACAGTGCAAATAGCACTAGCGTCTGTTCACAGCAAGTACAGTGTATTGGACTGAAGAGAAGCTACTGTTCTTGTCAGTTTCCTAAGCAGAGTTGA
Organism: Peromyscus eremicus; assembly: GCF_949786415.1. Lineage (NCBI taxonomy): Eukaryota > Metazoa > Chordata > Mammalia > Rodentia > Cricetidae > Peromyscus > Peromyscus eremicus. Next base: position 277,625 of record NW_026734549.1, on the reverse strand, counting down.
ACTAGATACGGCCCGTGTGTAGGAAGCACAGTTCCTTTGTTCTGAGCAAGCTCACTCTTCTGGCCCTATAGGAATCACAGTAGAGTAGAAGAGTGCTCTTTTCTCAAAAGCAGAGTGTGTTTCTTGTAAGGCGAGCTAGTGTTTGTTTCACAGTCGTAAACGGAGTTGAATCCCATGCAGTTTCTGGTCCTACTAGCAAGAGTTGTTTTCTGCTAAGAACAGTCACTATTGCGCTCCCATTGCCATACACAGTGCAAATAGTACTCCCGTCTGTTCCCAGCAAGTACAGTGTATTGGACTGAAGAGAAGCTACTGTTCTTGTCAGTTTCCTTAGCAGAGTTGAACTAGATGTGACCCCTGTGTCGGAAGCACAGTTCTTTTGTTCTGAGCAAGCTCACTCTTCTGGCACTATAGGAAACACTGTAGATTAGAAGAGTGCTCTTTTCTCAAAAGCAGAGTATGTTTCTTGTAAGGCGAGCTAGTATTTGTTTCCCAGTCAGAAATGGAGTTGAATCACATGCAGTTTCTGCTCCTACAAACAAGAGTTGTTTTCTGCTAAGAACAGTCACTATTGCGCTCCATTTGCCATACACAGTGCCAATAGCACTAGCGTCTGTTCCCAGCAAGTACAGTGTATTGGACTGAAGAGAAACTACTGTTCTTGTCAGTTTCCTAAGCAGAGTTGAACTAGATATGGCCCGTGTGTCGGAAGCACAGTTCCTTTGTTCTGAGCAAGCTCACTGCTCTGGCCCTATAGGAAACACAGTAGATTAGAAGAGTGCTCTTTTCTCAAAAGCAGAGTGTGTTTCTTGTAAGGCGAGCTAGTATTTGTCCCAGTCAGAAACGGAGTTGCATCACATGCAGTTTCTGATCCTACGAGCAAGAGTTGTTTTCTGGTAAGAAGAGTCACTATTGTGCTCCATTTGCCATACACAGTGCAAATAGCACTAGCGTCTCTTAACAGGAAGTACAGTGTATTGGACTGAAGAGAAGCTACTGTTCTTGTCAGTTTCCTAAGCAGAGTTGAACTGGATATGGCCCGTGTGTCGGAAGCACAGTTCCTTTGTTCTGAGCAAGCTCACTGTTCTGGCACTATGGGAATCACAGTAGACTAGAAGAGTGCTCTTTTCTCAAAAGCAGAGTGTGTTTCTTGTAAGGCGAGCTAGTGTTTGTTTCCCAGTCGTAAATGGAGTTGAATCACATGCAGTTACTGGTCCTACAAGCAAGAGTTGTTTTCTGGTAAGAAGAGTCACTATTGAGCTCCATTTGCCATACACAGTGCAAATAGCACTAGCGTCTGTTCCCAGCAAGTACAGTGTATTGGATTGAAGAGAAGCTGCTCTTCTTGTCAGTTGCCTAAGCAGAGTTGAACTAGATATGGCCCGTGTGTCGGAAGCACAGTTCCTTTGTTGTGAGCAAGTTCACTCTTCTGGCCCTATAGGAATCACAGTAGACTAGAAGAGTGCTCTTTTCTCAAAAGCAGAGTGTGTTTCTTGTAAGGCGAGCTAGTGTTTGTTTCACAGTCGTAAACGGAGTTGAATCACATGCAGTTTCTGGTCCTACTAGCAAGAGTTTTTTTCTGCTAAGAACAGTCACGATTGCGCTCCCTTTGACATACACAGTGCAAATAGCACTCGCGTCTGTTCCCAGCAAGTACAGTGTATTGGACTGAAGAGAAGCTACTGTTCTTGTCAGTTTCCTAAGAAGAGTTGAACTAGATATGGCCCGTGTGTTGGAAGCACAGTTCTTTTGTTCTGAGCAAGCTCACTGTTCTGGCCCTATAGGAAACACAGAAGAGTAGAAGAGTGCCCTTTTCTCCAAAGCAGAGTGTGTTTCTTGTAAGGCGAGCTAGTATTTGTTTCCCAGTCAGAAATGGAGTTGAATCACATGCAGTTTCTGCTCCTACAAGCAAGAGTTTTTTTCTGCTAATAACTGTCACTATTGCGCTCCATTTGCCATACACAGTGCATAAAGCACTCGCATCTGTTCCCAGCAAGTACAGTGTATTGGACTGAAGAGAAGCTACTGTTCTTGTCATTTTCCTAAGCAGAGTTGAACTAGATATGCCCCCTGTGTCGGAAGCACAGTTCTTTTGTAATGAGCAAGCTCACTGTTCTGGCCCTATAGGAAACACAGTAAATTAGAAGAGTGCTCTTTTCTCAAAAGCAGAGTATGTTTCTTGTAAGGCGAGCTAGTATTTGTTTCCCAGTCAGAAATGGAGTTGAATCACATGCAGTTTCTGCTCCTACAAACAAGAGTTGTTTTCTGGTAAGAAGAGTCACTATTGAGCTCCATTTGCCATACACAGTGCAAATAGCACTCGCGTCTGTTCCCAGCAAGTACAGTGTATCGGACTGAAGAGAAGCCACTGTTCTTGTCAGTTTCCTAAGCAGAGTTGAACTGGATATGGCCCGTGTGTAGGAAGCACAGTTCCTTTGTTCTGAGCAAGCTCACTGTTCTGGCCCTATAGGAATCACAGTAGAGTAGAAGAGTGCTCTTTTCTCAAAAGCAGTGTGTTTCTTGTAAGGCGAGGTAGTATTTGTTTCCCAGTCAGAAATGGATTTGAATCACATGCAGTTTCTGGTCCTACGAGCAAGAGTTGTTTTCTGCTAAGAACAGTCACAATTGTGCTCCCATTGCCATACACAGTGCAAATAGCACACGCGTCTGTTCCCAGCAAGTACAGTGTATTGGACTGAAGAGAAGCTACTGTTCTTGTCAGTTTCCTAAGCCAAGATGAACTAGATGTGGCCCGTGTGTCGGAAGCACAGTTCTTTTGTTCTGAGCAAGCTCACTGTTCTGGCCCTATATGAATCACAGTAGAGTAGAAGAGTGCTCTTTTCTCAAAAGCAGAGTGAGTTTCTTGCAAAGCGAGCTAGTGTTTGTTTCCCAGTGTAAAAGGACTTGAATCACATGCAGTTTCTGGTCCTACGAGCAAGAGTTGTTTTCTGCTATGAACAGTCACTATTGTGCTCCCATTGCCATTCACAGTGCAAATAGCACTAGCGTCTGTTCCCAGCAAGTACAGTGTATTGGACTGAAGAGAAGCTACTGTTCTTGTCAGTTTCCTAAGCAGAGTTGAACTAGCTATGGCCCGATTGTCGGAAGCACAGTTCTTTTTTTCTGAGCAAGCTCACTGTTCTGGACCTATAGGAAACACAGTAGATGAGAAGAGTGCTCTTTCTGAAAAGCAGAGATTGTTTCTTGTAAGGCGAGCTAGTATTAGTTTCCCAGTCAGAAATGGAGTTGAATCACATGCAGTTTCTGCTCCTACAAGCAAGAGATGTTTTCTGGTAAAAAGAGTCACTATTGCGCTCCATTTGCCATACACAGTGCAAATAGCACTAGCGTCTGTTCCCAGCACGTACAGTGTTTTGGACTGAAGAGAAGCTACTGTTCTTGTCAGTTTCCTAAGCAGAGTTGAACTAGCTATGGCCCGATTGTCGGAAGCACAGTTCTTTTTTTCTGAGCAAGCTCACTGTTCTGGCCCTATAGGAAACACAGTAGATTAGAAGAGTGCTCTTTTCTCAAAAGCAGAGTATGTTTTTTGTAAGGCGAGCTAGTATTTTTTTTCCCCTCAGAAATGGAGTTGAATCACATGCAGTTTCTGCTCCTACGAGCAAGACTTCTTTTCTGGTAAGAAGAGTCACTATTGCACTCCATTTGCCATAAACAGTGCAAATAGCACTAGCATCTGTTCCCAGCACGTACAGTGTTTTGGACTGAAGAGAAGCTACTGTTCTACTCAGTTTCCTAAGCAGAGTTGAACTAGATATGGCCCGTGTGTCGGAAGCACAGTTCCTTTGTTCTGAGCAAGCTCACTGTTCTGGCCCTATAGGAATCACAGTAGAGTAGAAGAGTGCTCTTTTGTAAAAAGCAGAGTGAGTTTCTTGCAAGGCGAGCTAGTGTTTGTTTCCCAGTCGTAAATGGAGTTGAATCACATGCAGTTTCTGGTCCTACAAGCAAGAGTTGTTTTCTGGTAAGAAGAGTCACTATTGCGCTCCATTTGCCATACACCGTGCAAATAGCACTAGCGCCTGTACCCAGCAAGTACAGTGTATTGGACTGAAGAGAAGCTACTGTTCTTGTCAGTTTCCTAAGCAGAGTTGAACTAGATATGGCCCGTGGGTCGGATGCACAGTTCTATTGTTCTGAGCAAGCTCACTGTTCTGGCCCTATAGGATTCAGAGTAGTGTAGATGAGTGCTCTTTTCTCAATAGCAGAGTGTGTTTCTTGTAAGGCGAGCTAGTATTTGTTTCCCAGTCAGAAATGGAGTTGAATCACATGCAGTTTCTGGTCCTATGAGCAAGAGTTGTTTTCTGTTAAGAAGAGTCACTATTGCACTCCATTTGCCATACACAGTGCAAATAGCACTAGCGTCTGTTCCCAGCAAGTACAGTGTATTGGACTGAAGAGAAGCTACTGTTCTTGTCAGTTTCCTAAGCAGAGTTGAACTAGATAAGGCCCATGTGTCGGAAGCACAGTTCCTTTGTTCTGAGCAAGCTCACTGTTCTGGCCCTATAGGAATCACAGTAGACTAGAAGAGTGCTCTTTTCTCAAAAGCAGAGTGAGTTTCTTGCAAGGCGAGCTAGTGTTTGTTTCCCAGTCGTAAATGGAGGTGAATCACATGCAGTTTCTGGTCCTACTATCAAGAGTTGTTTTCTGGTAAGAAGAGTCACTATTGCGCTCCATTTGCCATACACAGTGCAAATAGCACTAGCGCCTGTTCCCAGCAAGTACAGTGTATTGGACTGAAGAGAAGCTACTGTTCTTGTCAGTTTCCTAAGCAGAGTTGAACTAGGTATGGCCCGTGTGTGGGATGCACAGTTCCATTGTTCTGAGCAAGCTCACTGTTCTGGCCCTATAGGAAACACAGTAGATTAGAAAAGTGCTCTTTTCTCAAAAGCAGAGTATGTTTCTTGTAAGGCTAGCTAGTATTTGTTTCCCAGTCAGAAATGGAGTTGAATCACATGCAGTTTCTGCTCCTTCAAGCAAGAGTTGTTTTCTGGTAAAAGGAGTCACTATTGCGCTCCCATTGCCATACACAGTACAAATAGCACTACCGTCTGTTCCCAGCAAGTACAGTGTATTGGACTGAAGAGAAGCTACTGTTCTTGTCAGTTTCCTAAGCAAAGTTGAAATAGATATGGCCCGTGTGTTGGAAGCACATTTCCTTTGTTCTGAGCAAGCTCACTGTTCTGGCCCTATAGGAATCATAGTAGATTAGAAGAGTGCTCTTTTCTCAAAAGCAGAGTGTGTTTCTTGTAAGGTGAGCTAGTGTTTGTTTCCCAGTTGAAAACGGAGTTTTATCACATGCAGTTTCTGTTCCTACTAGCAAGAGTTGTTTTCTGGTAAGAAGAGTCACTATTGCACTCCATTTGCCATAACACAGTGCAAATAGCACTAGCGTCTGTTCCCAGCAAGTACAGTGTATTGGACTGAAGAGAAGCTACTTTTCTTGTCAGTTTCCTAAGCAGAGTAGAACTAGATATGGCCCGTGTGTCGGAAGCACAGTTCTTTTGTTCTGAGCAAGCTCACTGTTCTGGCCCTATAGGAATCACAGTAGAGTAGAAGAGTGCTCTTTTCTCAAAAGCAGAGTGAGTTACTTGCAAAGCGAGCTAGTGTTTGTTTCCCAGTTGTAAAAGGACTTGAATCACATGCAGTTTCTGGTCCTACGTGCAAGAGTTGTTTTCTGCTATGAACAGTCACGATTGTGCTCCCATTGCCATTCACAGTGCAAATAGCACTAGCCTCTGTTCCCAGAAAGTACAGTGTATTGGACTGAAGAGAAGCTACTGTTCTTGTCAGTTTCCTAAGCAGAGTTTAACTAGATATGGCCCGATTGTCGGAAGCACAGTTCCTTTGTTCTGAGCAAGCTCACTCTTCTGGCCCGATAGGAATCAGAGTAGACTAGAAGAGTGCTCTTTTCTCAAAAGCAGAGTGTGTTTCTTGTAAGGCGAGCTAGTGTTTGATTCACAGTCGTAAACGGAGTTGAATCACATGCAGTTTCTGGTCCTACTAGCAAGAGTTGTTTTCTGCTAAGAACAGTCACGATTGTGCTCCCATTGCCATACACAGTGCAAATAGCACTCGCCTCTGTTCCCAGCAAGTACAGTGTATTGGACTGAAGAGAAGCTACTGTTCTTGTCAGTTTCCTAAGCAGAGTTGAACTAGATAAGGCCCGTGTGTCGGAAGCACAGTTCTTTTGTTCTGAGCAAGCTCACTGTTCTGGCACTATAGGAATCACAGTAGAGTAGAAGAGTGCTCTTTTCTCAAAAGCAGAGTGTGTTTCTTGTAAGGCGAACTAGTGTTTGTTTCCCAGTCATAAACGAGGTTGAATCACATGCAGTTTCTGGTCCTACTAGCAAGAGTTTTTTTCTGCTAAGAACAGTCACTATTGCGCTCCCATTGCCATACACAGTGCAAATAGCACTCGCGTCTGTTCCCAGCAAGTACAGTGTATTGGACTGAAGAGGAGCTACTGCTCTTGTCAGTTTCCTAAGCAGATTTGAACTAGATATGCCCCCTGTGTCGGAAGCACAGTTCTTTTGTTCTGAGCAAGCACACTGTTCTGGCCCTATAGGAAACAGTGTAGATTAAAAGAGTGCTCTTTTCTCAAGAGCAGAGTATGTTTCTTGAAAGGTGAGCTAGTATTTGTTTCCCAGTCAGAAATGGAGTTGAATCACATGCAGTTTCTGGTCCTACAAGCAAGAGTTGTTTTCTGGTAAGAAGAGTCACTATTGCGCTCCATTTGCCATACACAGTGCAAATAGCACTAGTGACTGTTCCCAGCAAGTACAGTGTATTGGACTGAAGAGAAGCTACTGTTCTTGTCAGTTTCCTAAGCAGAGTTGAACTGGATAAGGCCCGTGTGTCGGAAGCACAGTTCCTTTGTTGTGAGCAAGCTCACTGTTCTGGCCCTATAGGAATCACAGTAGAGTAGAAGAGTGCTCTTTTCTCAAAAGCAGAGTGTGTTTCTTGTAAGGCGAGCTAGTGTTTGTTTCCCAGTCGTAAATGGAGTTGAATCACATGCAGTTTCTGGTCCTACTAGCAAGAGTTGTTTTCTGCTAAGAACAGTCACAATTGAGCTCCCAATGCCATACACAGTGCAAATAGCACTCGCGTCTGTTCCCAGCAAGTACAGTGTATTGGACTGAAGAGAACCTACTGTTCTTGTCATTTTCCTAAGCAGATTGAACTAGATATGCCCCCTGTGTCGGAAGCACAGTTCTTTTGTTCTGAGCAAGCTCACTGTTCTGGCCCTATAGGAAACAGTGTAGATTAAAAGAGTGCTCTTTTCTAAAAGCAGAGTATGTTTCTTGTAAGGTGAGCTAGTATTTGTTTCCCAGTTAGAAATGGAGTTGAATCACATGCAGTTTCTGCTCCTACAAACAAGAGTTGTTTTCTGGTAAGAAGAGTCACTATTGCGCTCCATTTGCCATACACAGTGCAAATAGCACTAGCGTCTGTTCACAGCAAGTACAGTGTATTGGACTGAAGAGAAGCTACTGTTCTTGTCAGTTTCCTAAGCAGAGTTGAACTAGATATGGCCCGTGTGTCGGAAGCACAGTTCCTTTGTTCTGAGCAAGCTCACTCTTCTGGCCCTTTAGGAATCACAGTAGAGTAGAAGAGTGCTCTTTTCTCAAAAGCAGAGTGTGTTTCTTGTAAGGCGAGCTAGTGTTTGTTTCACAGTCGTAAACGGAGTTGAATCACATGCAGTTTCTGGTCCTACTAGCAAGAGTTGTTTTCTGCTAAGAACAGTCACGATTGCGCTCCCATTGCCATACACAGTGCAAATAGCACTCGTGTCTGTTCCCAGCAAGTACAGTGTATTGGACTGAAGAGAAGCTACTGTTCTTGTCAGTTTCCTAAGCTGAGTTGAACTGGATAAGGCCCGTGTGTCGGAAGAACAGTTCCTTTGTTGTGAGCAAGCTCACTGTTCTGGCCCTATGGGAATCACAGTAGAGTAGAAGAGTGCTCTTTTCTCAAAAGCAGAGTGTGTTTCTTGTAAGGCGAGCTAGTGTTTGTTTCACAGTCGTAAACGGAGTTGAATCACATGCAGTTTCTGGTCCTACTAGCAAGAGTTGTTTTCTGCTAAGAACAGTCACTATTGCGCTCCCATTGCCATACACAGTGCAAATAGCACTCGCGTCTGTTCCCAGCAAGTACAGTGTATTGGACTGAAGAGAAGCTACTGTTCTTGTCAGTTTCCTAAGAAGAGTTGAACTAGATATGGCCCGTGTGTTGGAAGCACAGTTCTTTTGTTCTGAGCAAGCTCACTCTTCTGGCCCTATAGGAAACACAGAAGAGTAGAAGAGTGCTCTTTTCTCCAAAGCAGAGTGTGTTTCTTGTAAGGCGAGCTAGTATTTGTTTCCCAATCAGAAATGGAGTTGAATCACATGCAGTTTCTGGTCCTACAAGCAAGAGTTGTTTTCTGCTAAGAACAGTCACGATTCCGCTCCCATTGCCATACACAGTGCAAATAGCACTCGCGTCTGTTCCCAGCAAGTACAGTGTATTGGACTGAAGAGAAGCTACTGTTCTTGTCAGTTTCCTAAGCAGAGTTGAACTAGATATGGCCCGTGTGTAGGAAGCACAGTTCTTTTGTTCCTGGCAAGCTCACTGTTCTGGCCCCATAGGAATCACAGTAGACTAGAAGAGTGCTCTTTTCTCAAAAGCAGAGTATGTTTCTTGTAAGGCGAGCTAGTATTTGTTTCCCAGTCAGAAATGGAGTTGAATCACATGCAGTTTCTGCTCCTACAAGCAAGAGTTTTTTTCTGCTAATAACTGTCACTATTGCGCTCCATTTGCCATACACAGTGCATAAAGCACTCGCATCTGTTCCCAGCAAGTACAGTGTATTGGACTGAAGAGAAGCTACTGTTCTTGTCATTTTCCTAAGCAGAGTTGAACTAGATATGCCCCCTGTGTCGGAAGCACAGTTCTTTTGTTCTGAGCAAGCTCACTGTTCTGGCCCTATAGGAAACACAGTAAATTAGAAGAGTGCTCTTTTCTCAAAAGCAGAATATGTTTCTTGTAAGGCGAGCTAGTATTTGTTTCCCAGTCAGAAATGGAGTTGAATCACATGCAGTTTCTGTTCCTACAAACAAGAGTTGTTTTCTGGTAAGAAGAGTCACTATTGAGCTCCATTTGCCATACACAGTGCAAATAGCACTCGCGTCTGTTCCCAGCAAGTACAGTGTATCGGACTGAAGAGAAGCCACTGTTCTTGTCAGTTTCCTAAGCAGAGTTGAACTGGATATGGCCCGTGTGTCGGAAGCACAGTTCCTTTGTTCTGAGCAAGCTCACTGTTCTGGCCCTATAGGAATCACAGTAGAGTAGAAGAGTGCTCTTTTCTCAAAAGCAGTGTGTTTCTTGTAAGGCGAGGTAGTATTTGTTTCCCAGTCAGAAATGGATTTGAATCACATGCAGTTTCTGGTCCTACGAGCAAGAGTTGTTTTCTGCTAAGAACAGTCACAATTGTGCTCCCATTGCCATACACAGTGCAAATAGCACTCGCGTCTGTTCCCAGCAAGTACAGTGTATTGGACTGAAGAGAAGCTACTGTTCTTGTCAGTTTCCTAAGCCAAGTTGAACTAGATGTGGCCCGTGTGTCGGAAGCACAGTTCTTTTGTTCTGAGCAAGCTCACTGTTCTGGCCCTATATGAATCACAGTAGAGTAGAAGAGTGCTCTTTTCTCAAAAGCAGAGTGAGTTTCTTGCAAAGCGAGCTAGTGTTTGTTTTCCAGTGTAAAAGGACTTGAATCACATGCAGTTTCTGGTCCTACGAGCAAGAGTTGTTTTCTGCTATGAACAGTCACTATTGTGCTCCCATTGCCATTCACAGTGCAAATAGCACTAGCGTCTGTTCCCAGCAAGTACAGTGTATTGGACTGAAGAGAAGCTACTGTTCTTGTCAGTTTCCTAAGCAGAGTTGAACTAGCTATGGCCCGATTGTCGGAAGCACAGTTCTTTTTTTCTGAGCAAGCTCACTTTTCTGGACCTATAGGAAACACAGTAGATGAGAAGAGTGCTCTTTCTGAAAAGCAGAGATTGTTTCTTGTAAGGCGAGCTAGTATTAGTTTCCCAGTCAGAAATGGAGTTGAATCACATGCAGTTTCTGCTCCTACAAGCAAGAGATGTTTTCTGGTAAAAAGAGTCACTATTGCGCTCCATTTGCCATACACAGTGCAAATAGCACTAGCGTCTGTTCCCAGCAAGTACAGTGTATTGGACTGAAGAGAAGCTACTGTTCTTGTCAGTTTCCTAAGCAGAGTTGAACTAGATATGGCCCGTGTGTCGGAAGCACAGTTCCTTTGTTCTGAGCAAGATCACTGTTCTGGCCCTATAGGAAACACAGTAGAGTAGAAGAGTGCTCTTTTCTCAAAAGCAGAGTATGTTTTTTGTAAGGCGAGCTAGTATTTTTTTTCCCCTCAGAAATGGAGTTGAATCACATGCAGTTTCTGCTCCTACGAGCAAGACTTCTTTTCTGGTAAGAAGAGTCACTATTGCACTCCATTTGCCATAAACAGTGCAAATAGCACTAGCATCTGTTCCCAGCACGTACAGTGTTTTGGACTGAAGAGAAGCTACTGTTCTACTCAGTTTCCTAAGCAGAGTTGAACTAGATATGGCCCGTGTGTCGGAAGCACAGTTCCTTTGTTCTGAGCAAGCTCACTGTTCTGACCCTATAGGAATCACAGTAGAGTAGAAGAGTGCTCTTTTGTAAAAAGCAGAGTGAGTTTCTTGCAAGGCGAGCTAGTGTTTGTTTCCCAGTCGTAAATGGAGTTGAATCACATGCAGTTTCTGGTCCTACAAGCAAGAGTTGTTTTCTGGTAAGAAGAGTCACTATTGCGCTCCATTTGCCATACACCGTGCAAATAGCACTAGCGCCTGTACCCAGCAAGTACAGTGTATTGGACTGAAGAGAAGCTACTGTTCTTGTCAGTTTCCTAAGCAGAGTTGAACTAGATATGGCCCGTGGGTCGGATGCACAGTTCTATTGTTCTGAGCAAGCTCACTGTTCTGGCCCTATAGGATTCAGAGTAGTGTAGAAGAGTGCTCTTTTCTCAATAGCAGAGTGTGTTTCTTGTAAGGCGAGCTAGTATTTGTTTCCCAGTCAGAAATGGAGTTGAATCACATGCAGTTTCTGGTCTTATGAGCAAGAGTTGTTTTCTGTTAAGAAGAGTCACTATTGCACTCCATTTGCCATACACAGTGCAAATAGCACTAGCGTCTGTTCCCAGCAAGTACAGTGTATTGGACTGAAGAGAAGCTACTGTTCTTGTCAGTTTCCTAAGCAGAGTTGAACTAGGTATGGCCCGTGTGTGGGATGCACAGTTCCATTGTTCTGAGCAAGCTCACTGTTCTGGCCCTATATGAATCACAGTAGAGTAGAAGAGTGCTCTTTTCTCAAAAGCAGTGTGTTTCTTGTAAGGCGAGCTAGTATTTGTTTCCCAGTCAGAAAAGAAGTTGAATCACATGCAGTTTCTGGTCCTACGAGCAAGAGTTGTTTTCTGCTAAGAACAGTCACAATTGTGCTCCCATTGCCATACACAGTGCAAATAGCACTTGTGTCTGTTCCCAGCAAGTACAGTGTATTGGACTGAAGAGAAGCTACTGTTCTTGTCAGTTTCCTAAGCCAAGTTGAACTAGATGTGGCCCGTGTGTCGGAAGCACAGTTCTTTTGTTCTGAGCAAGCTCACTATTCTGGCCCTATAGGAAACAAAGTAGATTAGGAGAGTGCTCTTTTCTCAAAAGCAGAGCGTGTTTCTTGTAAGGCAAGCTAGTGTTTGTTTCCCAGTCGTAAACGGAGTTGAATCACATGCAGTTTCTGGTCCTACTAGCAAGAGTTGATTTCTGGTAAGAAGATTAACTACTGTGCTCCATTTGCCATACACAGTGCAAATAGCACTAGCGTCTGTTCCCAGCAAGTACAGTGTTTTGGACTGAAGAGAAGCTACTGTTCTTGTCAGTTTCCTAAGCAGAGTTGAACTAGATATGGCCTGTGTGTCAGAAGCACAGTTCTTTTGTTCTGAGCAAGCTCACTGTTCTGGCCCTATAGGAAACACAGTAGATTAGAAAAGTGCTCTTTTCTCAAAAGCAGAGTATGTTTCTTGTAAGGCTAGCTAGTATTTGTTTCCCAGTCAGAAATGGAGTTGAATCACATGCAGTTTCTGCTCCTTCAAGCAAGAGTTGTTTTCTGGTAAAAGGAGTCACTATTGCGCTCCCATTGCCATACACAGTACAAATAGCACTACCGTCTGTTCCCAGCAAGTACAGTGTATTGGACTGAAGAGAAGCTACTGTTCTTGTCAGTGTCCTAAGCAAAGTTGAAATAGATATGGCCCGTGTGTTGGAAGCACAGTTCCTTTGTTCTGAGCAAGCTCACTGTTCTGGCCCTATAGGAATCATAGTAGATTAGAAGAGTGCTCTTTTCTCAAAAGCAGAGTGTGTTTCTTGTAAGGTGAGCTAGTGTTTGTTTCCCAGTTGAAAACGGAGTTTTATCACATGCAGTTTCTGTTCCTACTAGCAAGAGTTGTTTTCTGGTAAGAAGAGTCACTATTGCACTCCATTTGCCATAACACAGTGCAAATAGCACTAGCGTCTGTTCCCAGCAAGTACAGTGTATTGGACTGAAGAGAAGCTACTTTTCTTGTCAGTTTCCTAAGCAGAGTAGAACTAGATATGGCCCGTGTGTCGGAAGCACAGTTCTTTTGTTCTGAGCAAGCTCACTGTTCTGGCCCTATAGGAATCACAGTAGAGTAGAAGAGTGCTCTTTTCTCAAAAGCAGAGTGAGTTACTTGCAAAGCGAGCTAGTGTTTGTTTCCCAGTTGTAAAAGGACTTGAATCACATGCAGTTTCTGGTCCTACGTGCAAGAGTTGTTTTCTGCTATGAACAGTCACGATTGTGCTCCCATTGCCATTCACAGTGCAAATAGCACTAGCCTCTGTTCCCAGAAAGTACAGTGTATTGGACTGAAGAGAAGCTACTGTTCTTGTCAGTTTCCTAAGCAGAGTTGAACTAGATATGGCCCGATTGTCGGAAGCACAGTTCCTTTGTTCTGAGCAAGCTCACTCTTCTGGCCCGATAGGAATCAGAGTAGACTAGAAGAGTGCTCTTTTCTCAAAAGCAGAGTGTGTTTCTTGTAAGGCGAGCTAGTGTTTGATTCACAGTCGTAAACGGAGTTGAATCACATGCAGTTTCTGGTCCTACTAGCAAGAGTTGTTTTCTGCTAAGAACAGTCACGATTGTGCTCCCATTGCCATACACAGTGCAAATAGCACTCGCCTCTGTTCCCAGCAAGTACAGTGTATTGGACTGAAGAGAAGCTACTGTTCTTGTCAGTTTCCTAAGCAGAGTTGAACTAGATAAGGCCCGTGTGTCGGAAGCACAGTTCTTTTGTTCTGAGCAAGCTCACTGTTCTGGCACTATAGGAATCACAGTAGAGTAGAAGAGTGCTCTTTTCTCAAAAGCAGAGTGTGTTTCTTGTAAGGCGAACTAGTGTTTGTTTCCCAGTCATAAACGAGGTTGAATCACATGCAGTTTCTGGTCCTACTAGCAAGAGTTTTTTTCTGCTAAGAACAGTCACTATTGCGCTCCCATTGCCATACACAGTGCAAATAGCACTCGCGTCTGTTCCCAGCAAGTACAGTGTATTGGACTGAAGAGGAGCTACTGCTCTTGTCAGTTTCCTAAGCAGATTTGAACTAGATATGCCCCCTGTGTCGGAAGCACAGTTCTTTTGTTCTGAGCAAGCACACTGTTCTGGCCCTATAGGAAACAGTGTAGATTAAAAGAGTGCTCTTTTCTCAAGAGCAGAGTATGTTTCTTGAAAGGTGAGCTAGTATTTGTTTCCCAGTCAGAAATGGAGTTGAATCACATGCAGTTTCTGCTCCTACAAACAAGAGTTGTTTTCTGGTAAGAAGAGTCACTATTGCGCTACATTTGCCATAAACAGTGCAAATAGCACTAGCGTCTGTTCACAGCAAGTACAGTGTATTGGACTGAAGAGAAGCTACTGTTCTTGTCAGTTTCCTAAGCAGAGTTGAACTAGATATGGCCCGTGTGTCGGAAGCACAGTTCCTTTGTTCTGAGCAAGCTCACTCTTCTGGCCCTATAGGAATCACAGTAGAGTAGAAGAGTGCTCTTTTCTCAAAAGCAGAGTGTGTTTCTTGTAAGGCGAGCTAGTGTTTGTTTCACAGTCATAAACGGAGTTGAATCACATGCAGTTTCTGGTCCTACTAGCAAGAGTTTTTTTCTGCTAAGAACAGTCACGATTGCGCTCCCATTGCAATACACAGTGCAAATAGCACTCGCGTCTGTTCCCAGCAAGTACAGTGTATTGGACTGAAGAGAAGCTACTGTTCCTGTCAGTTTCCTAAGAAGAGTTAAACTAGATATGGCCCGTGTGTTGGAAGCACAGTTCTTTTGTTCTGAGCAAGCTCACTCTTCTGGCCCTATAGGAAACACAGAAGAGTAGATGAGTGCTCTTTTCTCCAAAGCAGAGTGTGTTTCTTGTAAGGCGAGCTAGTATTTGTTTCCCAGTCAGAAATGGAGTTGAATCACATGCAGTTTCTGGTCCTACAAGCAAGAGTTGTTTTCTGGTAAGAAGAGTCACTATTGCGCTCCATTTGCCATACACAGTGCAAATAGCACTAGCGACTGTTCCCAGCAAGTACAGTGTATTGGACTGAAGAGAAGCTACTGTTCTTGTCAGTTTCCTAAGCAGAGTTGAACTGGATAAGGCCCGTGTGTCGGAAGCACAGTTCCTTTGTTGTGAGCAAGCTCACTGTTCTGGCCCTATAGGAATCACAGTAGACTAGAAGAGTGCTCTTTTCTCAAAAGCAGAGTGTGTATCTTGTAAGGCGAGCTAGTGTTTGTTTCCCAGTCGTAAATGGAGTTGAATCACATGCAGTTTCTGGTCCTACTAGCAAGAGTTGTTTTCTGCTAAGAACAGTCACAATTGAGCTCCCAATGCCATACCCAGTGCAAATAGCACTCGCGTCGGATCCCAGCAAGTACAGTGTATTGGACTGAAGAGAAGCTACTGTTCTTGTCATTTTCCTAAGCAGATTTGAACTAGATATGCCCCCTGTGTCGGAAGCACAGTTCTTTTGTTCTGAGCAAGCTCACTGTTCTGGCCCTATAGGAAACAGTGTAGATTAGAAGAGTGCTCTTTTCTCAAAAGCAGAGTATGTTTCTTGTAAGGTGAGCTAGTATTTGTTTCCCAGTCAGAAATGGAGTTGAATCACATGCAGTTTCTGCTCCTACAAACAAGAGTTGTTTTCTGGTAAGAAGAGTCACTATTGCGCTCCATTTGCCATACACAGTGCAAATAGCACTCGCGTCTGTTCACAGCAAGTACAGTGTATTGGATTAAGAGAAGCTACTGTTCTTGTCAGTTTCCTAAGCAGAGTTGAACTAGATATGGCCCGTGTGTCGGAAGCACAGTTCCTTTGTTCTGAGCAAGCTCACTCTTCTGGCCCTATAGGAATCACAGTAGAGTAGAAGAGTGCTCTTTTCTCAAAAGCAGAGTGTGAGTCTTGTAAGGCGAGCTAGTGTTTGTTTCACAGTCGTAAACAGAGTTGAATCACATGCAGTTTCTGGTCCTACTAGCAAGAGTTGTTTTCTGCTAAGAACAGTCACTATTGCGCTCCCATTGCCATACACAGTGCAAATAGTACTCCCGTCTGTTCCCAGCAAGTACAGTGTATTGGACTGAAGAGAAGCTACTGTTCTTGTCAGTTTCCTTAGCAGAGTTGAACTAGATGTGACCCCTGTGTCGGAAGCACAGTTCTTTTGTTCTGAGCAAGCTCACTGTTCTGGCACTATAGGAAACACTGTAGATTAGAAGAGTGCTCTTTTCTCAAAAGCAGAGTATGTTTCTTGTAAGGCGAGCTAGTATTTGTTTCCCAGTCAGAAATGGAGTTGAATCACATGCAGTTTCTGCTCCTACAAACAAGAGTTGTTTTCTGGTAAGAAGAGTCACTATTGCGCTCCATTTGCCATACACAGTGCCAATAGCACTAGCGTCTGTTCCCAGCAAGTACAGTGTATTGGACTGAAGAGAAACTACTGTTCTTGTCAGTTTCCTAAGCAGAGTTGAACTAGATATGGCCCGTGTGTCGGAAGCACAGTTCCTTTGTTCTGAGCAAGCTCACTGCTCTGGCCCTATAGGAAACACAGTAGATTAGAAGAGTGCTCTTTTCTCAAAAGCAGAGTGTGTTTCTTGTAAGGCGAGCTAGTATTTGTCCCAGTCAGAAACGGAGTTGCATCACATGCAGTTTCTGATCCTACGAGCAAGAGTTGTTTTCTGGTAAGAAGAGTCACTATTGTGCTCCATTTGCCATACACAGTGCAAATAGCACTAGCGTCTGTTAACAGGAAGTACAGTGTATTGGACTGAAGAGAAGCTACTGTTCTTGTCAGTTTCCTAAGCAGAGTTGAACTGGATATGGCCCGTGTGTGGGAAGCACAGTTCCTTTGTTCTGAGCAAGCTCACTGTTCTGGCACTATGGGAATCACAGTAGACTAGAAGAGTGCTCTTTTCTCAAAAGCAGAGTGTGTTTCTTGTAAGGCGAGCTAGTGTTTGTTTCCCAGTCGTAAATGGAGTTGAATCACATGCAGTTTCTGGTCCTACAAGCAAGAGTTGTTTTCTGGTAAGAAGAGTCACTATTGAGCTCCATTTGCCATACACAGTGCAAATAGCACTAGCGTCTGTTCCCAGCAAGTACAGTGTATTGGATTGAAGAGAAGCTGCTCTTCTTGTCAGTTGCCTAAGCAGAGTTGAACTAGATATGGCCCGTGTGTCGGAAGCACAGTTCCTTTGTTGTGAGCAAGCTCACTCTTCTGGCCCTATAGGAATCACAGTAGACTAGAAGAGTGCTCTTTTCTCAAAAGCAGAGTGTGTTTCTTGTAAGGCGAGCTAGTGTTTGTTTCAGAGTCGTAAACGGAGTTGAATCACATGCAGTTTCTGGTCCTACTAGCAAGAGTTTTTTTCTGCTAAGAACAGTCACGATTGCGCTCCCTTTGACATACACAGTGCAAATAGCACTCGCGTCTGTTCCCAGCAAGTACAGTGTATTGGACTGAAGAGAAGCTACTGTTCTTGTCAGTTTCCTAAGAAGAGTTGAACTAGATATGGCCCGTGTGTTGGAAGCACAGTTCTTTTGTTCTGAGCAAGCTCACTGTTCTGGCCCTATAGGAAACACAGAAGAGTAGAAGAGTGCCCTTTTCTCCAAAGCAGAGTGTGTTTCTTGTAAGGCGAGCTAGTATTTGTTTCCCAGTCAGAAATGGAGTTGAATCACATGCAGTTTCTGCTCCTACAAGCAAGAGTTTTTTTCTGCTAATAACTGTCACTATTGCGCTCCATTTGCCATACACAGTGCATAAAGCACTCGCATCTGTTCCCAGCAAGTACAGTGTATTGGACTGAAGAGAAGCTACTGTTCTTGTCATTTTCCTAAGCAGAGTTGAACTAGATATGCCCCCTGTGTCGGAAGCACAGTTCTTTTGTTCTGAGCAAGCTCACTGTTCTGGCCCTATAGGAAACACAGTAAATTAGAAGAGTGCTCTTTTCTCAAAAGCAGAATATGTTTCTTGTAAGGCGAGCTAGTATTTGTTTCCCAGTCAGAAATGGAGTTGAATCACATGCAGTTTCTGTTCCTACAAACAAGAGTTGTTTTCTGGTAAGAAGAGTCACTATTGAGCTCCATTTGCCATACACAGTGCAAATAGCACTCGCGTCTGTTCCCAGCAAGTACAGTGTATCGGACTGAAGAGAAGCCACTGTTCTTGTCAGTTTCCTAAGCAGAGTTGAACTGGATATGGCCCGTGTGTCGGAAGCACAGTTCCTTTGTTCTGAGCAAGCTCACTGTTCTGGCCCTATAGGAATCACAGTAGAGTAGAAGAGTGCTCTTTTCTCAAAAGCAGTGTGTTTCTTGTAAGGCGAGGTAGTATTTGTTTCCCAGTCAGAAATGGATTTGAATCACATGCAGTTTCTGGTCCTACGAGCAAGAGTTGTTTTCTGCTAAGAACAGTCACAATTGTGCTCCCATTGCCATACACAGTGCAAATAGCACTCGCGTCTGTTCCCAGCAAGTACAGTGTATTGGACTGAAGAGAAGCTACTGTTCTTGTCAGTTTCCTAAGCCAAGTTGAACTAGATGTGGCCCGTGTGTCGGAAGCACAGTTCTTTTGTTCTGAGCAAGCTCACTGTTCTGGCCCTATATGAATCACAGTAGAGTAGAAGAGTGCTCTTTTCTCAAAAGCAGAGTGAGTTTCTTGCAAAGCGAGCTAGTGTTTGTTTCCCAGTGTAAAAGGACTTGAATCACATGCAGTTTCTGGTCCTACGAGCAAGAGTTGTTTTCTGCTATGAACAGTCACTATTGTGCTCCCATTGCCATTCACAGTGCAAATAGCACTAGCGTCTGTTCCCAGCAAGTACAGTGTATTGGACTGAAGATTAGCTACTGTTCTTGTCAGTTTCCTAAGCAGAGTTGAACTAGCTATGGCCCGATTGTCGGAAGCACAGTTCTTTTTTTCTGAGCAAGCTCACTTTTCTGGACCTATAGGAAACACAGTAGATGAGAAGAGTGATCTTTCTGAAAAGCAGAGATTGTTTCTTGTAAGGCGAGCTAGTATTAGTTTCCCAGTCAGAAATGGAGTTGAATCACATGCAGTTTCTGCTCCTACAAGCAAGAGATGTTTTCTGGTAAAAAGAGTCACTATTGCGCTCCATTTGCCATACACAGTGCAAATAGCACTAGCGTCTGTTCCCAGCAAGTACAGTGTATTGGACTGAAGAGAAGCTACTGTTCTTGTCAGTTTCCTAAGCAGAGTTGAACTAGATATGGCCCGTGTGTCGGAAGCACAGTTCCTTTGTTCTGAGCAAGATCACTGTTCTGGCCCTATAGGAAACACAGTAGAGTAGAAGAGTGCTCTTTTCTCAAAAGCAGAGTATGTTTTTTGTAAGGCGAGCTAGTATTTTTTTTCCCCTCAGAAATGGAGTTGAATCACATGCAGTTTCTGCTCCTACGAGCAAGACTTCTTTTCTGGTAAGAAGAGTCACTATTGCACTCCATTTGCCATAAACAGTGCAAATAGCACTAGCATCTGTTCCCAGCACGTACAGTGTTTTGGACTGAAGAGAAGCTACTGTTCTACTCAGTTTCCTAAGCAGAGTTGAACTAGATATGGCCCGTGTGTCGGAAGCACAGTTCCTTTGTTCTGAGCAAGCTCACTGTTCTGACCCTATAGGAATCACAGTAGAGTAGAAGAGTGCTCTTTTGTAAAAAGCAGAGTGAGTTTCTTGCAAGGCGAGCTAGTGTTTGTTTCCCAGTCGTAAATGGAGTTGAATCACATGCAGGTTCTGGTCCTACAAGCAAGAGTTGTTTTCTGGTAAGAAGAGTCACTATTGCGCTCCATTTGCCATACACAGTGCAAATAGCACTAGCGCCTGTACCCAGCAAGTACAGTGTATTGGACTGAAGAGAAGCTACTGTTCTTGTCAGTTTCCTAAGCAGAGTTGAACTAGATATGGCCCGTGGGTCGGATGCACAGTTCTATTGTTCTGAGCAAGCTCACTGTTCTGGCCCTATAGGATTCAGAGTAGTGTAGAAGAGTGCTCTTTTCTCAATAGCAGAGTGTGTTTCTTGTAAGGCGAGCTAGTATTTGTTTCCCAGTCAGAAATGGAGTTGAATCACATGCAGTTTCTGGTCCTATGAGCAAGAGTTGTTTTCTGTTAAGAAGAGTCACTATTGCACTCCATTTGCCATACACAGTGCAAATAGCACTAGCGTCTGTTCCCAGCAAGTACAGTGTATTGGACTGAAGAGAAGCTACTGTTCTTGTCAGTTTCCTAAGCAGAGTTGAACTAGATAAGGCCCATGTGTCGGAAGCACAGTTCCTTTGTTCTGAGCAAGCTCACTGTTCTGGCCCTATAGGAATCACAGTAGACTAGAAGAGTGCTCTTTTCTCAAAAGCAGAGTGAGTTTCTTGCAAGGCGAGCTAGTGTTTGTTTCCAAGTCGTAAATGGAGGTGAATCACATGCAGTTTCTGGTCCTACTATCAAGAGTTGTTTTCTGGTAAGAAGAGTCACTATTGCGCTCCATTTGCCATACACAGTGCAAATAGCACTAGCGCCTGTTCACAGCAAGTACAGTGTATTGGACTGAAGAGAAGCTACTGTTCTTGTCAGTTTCCTAAGCAGAGTTGAACTAGGTATGGCCCGTGTGTGGGATGCACAGTTCCATTGTTCTGAGCAAGCTCACTGTTCTGGCCCTATATGAATCACAGTAGAGTAGAAGAGTGCTCTTTTCTCAAAAGCAGTGTGTTTCTTGTAAGGCGAGCTAGTATTTGTTTCCCAGTCAGAAAAGAAGTTGAATCACATGCAGTTTCTGGTCCTACGAGCAAGAGTTGTTTTCTGCTAAGAACAGTCACAATTGTGCTCCCATTGCCATACACAGTGCAAATAGCACTTGTGTCTGTTCCCAGCAAGTACAGTGTATTGGACTGAAGAGAAGCTACTGTTCTTGTCAGTTTCCTAAGCCAAGTTGAACTAGATGTGGCCCGTGTGTCGGAAGCACAGTTCTTTTGTTCTGAGCAAGCGCACTATTCTGGCCCTATAGGAAACAAAGTAGATTAGGAGAGTGCTCTTTTCTCAAAAGCAGAGCGTGTTTCTTGTAAGGCAAGCTAGTGTTTGTTTCCCAGTCGTAAACGGAGTTGAATCACATGCAGTTTCTGGTCCTACAAGCAAGAGTTGTTTTCTGGTAAGAAGATTAACTATTGTGCTCCATTTGCCATACACAGTGCAAATAGCACTAGCGTCTGTTCCCAGCAAGTACAGTGTTTTGGACTGAAGAGAAGCTACTGTTCTTGTCAGTTTCCTAAGCAGAGTTGAACTAGATATGGCCTGTGTGTCAGAAGCACAGTTCTTTTGTTCTGAGCAAGCTCACTGTTCTGGCCCTATAGGAAACACAGTAGATTAGAAAAGTGCTCTTTTCTCAAAAGCAGAGTATGTTTCTTGTAAGGCTAGCTAGTATTTGTTTCCCAGTCAGAAATGGAGTTGAATCACATGCAGTTTCTGCTCCTTCAAGCAAGAATTGTTTTCTGGTAAAAGGAGTCACTATTGCGCTCCCATTGCCATACACAGTACAAATAGCACTACCGTCTGTTCCCAGCAAGTACAGTGTATTGGACTGAAGAGAAGCTACTGTTCTTGTCAGTGTCCTAAGCAAAGTTGAAATAGATATGGCCCGTGTGTTGGAAGCACAGTTCCTTTGTTCTGAGCAAGCTCACTGTTCTGGCCCTATAGGAATCATAGTAGATTAGAAGAGTGCTCTTTTCTCAAAAGCAGAGTGTGTTTCTTGTAAGGTGAGCTAGTGTTTGTTTCCCAGTTGAAAACGGAGTTTTATCACATGCAGTTTCTGTTCCTACTAGCAAGAGTTGTTTTCTGGTAAGAAGAGTCACTATTGCACTCCATTTGCCATAACACAGTGCAAATAGCTCTAGCGTCTGTTCCCAGCAAGTACAGTGTATTGGACTGAAGAGAAGCTACTTTTCTTGTCAGTTTCCTAAGCAGAGTAGAACTAGATATGGCCCGTGTGTCGGAAGCACAGTTCTTTTGTTCTGAGCAAGCTCACTGTTCTGGCCCTATAGGAATCACAGTAGAGTAGAAGAGTGCTCTTTTCTCAAAAGCAGAGTGAGTTACTTGCAAAGCGAGCTAGTGTTTGTTTCCCAGTTGTAAAAGGACTTGAATCACATGCAGTTTCTGGTCCTACGAGCAAGAGTTGTTTTCTGCTATGAACAGTCACGATTGTGCTCCCATTGCCATTCACAGTGCAAATAGCACTAGCCTCTGTTCCCAGAAAGTACAGTGTATTGGACTGAAGAGAAGCTACTGTTCTTGTCAGTTTCCTAAGCAGAGTTTAACTAGATATGGCCCGATTGTCGGAAGCACAGTTCCTTTGTTCTGAGCAAGCTCACTCTTCTGGCCCGATAGGAATCACAGTAGACTAGAAGAGTGCTCTTTTCTCAAAAGCAGAGTGTGTTTCTTGTAAGGCGAGCTAGTGTTTGATTCACAGTCGTAAACGGAGTTGAATCACATGCAGTTTCTGGTCCTACTAGCAAGAGTTGTTTTCTGCTAAGAACAGTCACGATTGTGCTCCCATTGCCATACACAGTGCAAATAGCACTCGCCTCTGTTCCCAGCAAGTACAGTGTATTGGACTGAAGAGAAGCTACTGTTCTTGTCAGTTTCCTAAGCAGAGTTGAACTAGATATGGCCCGTGTGTCGGAAGCACAGTTCCTTTGTTGTGAGCAAGCTCACTCTTCTGGCCCTATAGGAATCACAGTAGACTAGAAGAGTGCTCTTTTCTCAAAAGCAGAGTGTGTTACTTGTAAGGCGAGCTAGGGTTTGTTTCACAGTCGTAAACGGAGTTGAATCACATGCAGTTTCTGGTCCTACTAGCAAGAGTTTTTTTCTGCTAAGAACAGTCACGATTGCGCTCCCATTGCCATACACAGTGCAAATAGCACTCGTGTCTGTTCCCAGCAAGTACAGTGTATTGGACTGAAGAGAAGCTACTGTTCTTGTCAGTTTCCTAAGCTGAGTTGAACTGGATAAGGCCCGTGTGTCGGAAGAACAGTTCCTTTGTTGTGAGCAAGCTCACTGTTCTGGCCCTATAGGAATCACAGTAGAGTAGAAGAGTGCTCTTTTCTCAAAAGCAGAGTGTGTTTCTTGTAAGGCGAGCTAGTGTTTGTTTCACAGTCGTAAACGGAGTTGAATCACATGCAGTTTCTGGTCCTACTAGCAAGAGTTGTTTTCTGCTAAGAACAGTCACTATTGCGCTCCCATTGCCATACACAGTGCAAATAGCACTCGCGTCTGTTCCCAGCAAGTACAGTGTATTGGACTGAAGAGAAGCTCCTGTTCTTGTCAGTTTCCTAAGAAGAGTTGAACTAGATATGGCCCGTGTGTTGGAAGCACAGTTCTTTTGTTCTGAGCAAGCTCACTCTTCTGGCCCTATAGGAAACACAGAAGAGTAGAAGGGTGCTCTTTTCTCCAAAGCAGAGTGTGTTTCTTGTAAGGCGAGCTAGTATTTGTTTCCCAGTCAGAAATGGAGTTGAATCACATGCAGTTTCTGGTCCTACAAGCAAGAGTTGTTTTCTGGTAAGAAGAGTCACTATTGCGCTCCATTTGCCATACACAGTGCAAATACCACTAGCGACTGTTCCCAGCAAGTACAGTGTATTGGACTGAAGAGAAGCTACTGTTCTTGTCAGTTTCCTAAGCAGAGTTGAACTGGATAAGGCCCGTGTGTCGGAAGCACAGTTCCTTTGTTGTGAGCAAGCTCACTGTTCTGGCCCTATAGGAATCACCGTAGACTAGAAGAGTGCTCTTTTCTTAAAAGCAGAGTGTGTTTCTTGTAAGGCGAGCTAGTGTTTGTTTCCCAGTCGTAAACGGAGTTGAATCACATGCAGTTTCTGGTCCTACTATCAAGAGTTGTTTTCTGCTAAGAACAGTCACAATTGCGCTCCCAATGCCATACACAGTGCAAATAGCACTCACATCTGTTCCCAGCAAGTACAGTGTATTGGACTGAACAGAAGCTACTGTTCTTGTAATTTTTCTAAGCAGAGTTGATCTAGATATGCCCCCTGTGTCGCAAGCACAGTTCTTTTGTTCTGAGCAAGCTCACACTTCTGGCCCTATAGGAAACACAGTAGATTAGAAGAGTGCTCTTTTCTCAAAAGCCGAGTGTGTTTCATATAAGGCGAGCTAGTATTTTTTTCCCAGTCATAAACGGAGTGGAATCACATGCAGTTTCTGGTCCTACGAGCAAGAGTTGTTTTCTGGTAAGAAGAGTCACTATTGCGCTCCATTTGCCATACACAGTGCAAATAGCACTAGCGTCTGTTCCCAGCAAGTACAGTGTATCGGACTGAAGAGAAGCTACTGTTCTTGTCAGTTTCCTAAGCAGAGTTGAACTACATATGGCCGGTGTGTCCAAAGCACAGTTTCTTTGTTCTGAGCAAGCTCCCTGTTCTGGCCCTATAGGAATCACAGTAGACTAGAAGAGTGCTCTTTTCTCAAAAGCAGAGTGTGTTTCTTGTAAGGGAAGCTAGTATTTGTTTCCCAGTCAGAAACGGAGTTGAATCACATGCAGTTTCTGGTCCTACTAGCAAGAGTTGTTTTCTGCTAAGAACAGTCACAATTCCGCTCCCATTGCCATACACAGTGCAAATAGCACTCGCGTCTGTTCCCAGCAAGTACAGTGTATTGGACTGAAGAGAAGCTACTGTTCTTGTCAGTTTCCTAAGCAGAGTTGAACTAGATATGGCCCGTGTGTAGGAAGCACAGTTCTTTTGTTCCTGGCAAGCTCAGTGTTCTGGCCCCATAGGAATCACAGTAGACTAGAAGAGTGCTCTTTTCTCAAAAGCAGAGTATGTTTCTTGTAAGGCGAGCTAGTATTTGTTTCCCAGTCAGAAGTGGAGTTGAATCACATGCAGTTTCTGGTCCTACGAGCAAGAGTTGTTTTCTGGAAGGAAGAGTCACTATTGTGCTCCATTTGCCATACACAGTGCAAATAGCACTAGCGTCTGTTCACAGCAAGTACAGTGTATTGGACTGAAGAGAAGCTACTGTTCTTGTCAGTTTCCTAAGCAGAGTTGAACTAGATACGGCCCGTGTGTAGGAAGCACAGTTCCTTTGTTCTGAGCAAGCTCACTCTTCTGGCCCTATAGGAATCACAGTAGACTAGAAGAGTGCTCTTTTCTCAAAAGCAGAGTGTGTTTCTTGTAAGGCGAGCTAGTGTTTGTTTCACAGTCGTAAACGGAGTTGAATCCCATGCAGTTTCTGGTCCTACTAGCAAGAGTTGTTTTCTGCTAAGAACAGTCACTATTGCGCTCCCATTGCCATACACAGTGCAAATAGTACTCCCGTCTGTTCCCAGCAAGTACAGTGTATTGGACTGAAGAGAAGCTACTGTTCTTGTCAGTTTCCTTAGCAGAGTTGAACTAGATGTGACCCCTGTGTCGGAAGCACAGTTCTTTTGTTCTGAGCAAGCTCACTGTTCTGGCACTATAGGAAACACTGTAGATTAGAAGAGTGCTCTTTTCTCAAAAGCAGAGTATGTTTCTTGTAAGGCGAGCTAGTATTTGTTTCCCAGTCAGAAATGGAGTTGAATCACATGCAGTTTCTGCTCCTACAAACAAGAGTTGTTTTCTGGTAAGAAGAGTCACTATTGCGCTCCATTTGCCATACACAGTGCAAATAGCACTAGCGTCTGTTCCCAGCAAGTACAGTGTATTGGACTGAAGAGAAACTACTGTTCTTGTCAGTTTCCTAAGCAGAGTTGAACTAGATATGGCCCGTGTGTCGGAAGCACAGTTCCTTTGTTCTGAGCAAGCTCACTGCTCTGGCCCTATAGGAAACACAGTAGATTAGAAGAGTGCTCTTTTCTCAAAAGCAGAGTGTGTTTCTTGTAAGGCGAGCTAGTGTTTGTTTCCCAGTCGTAAATGGAGTTGAATCACATGCAGTTTCTGGTCCTACAAGCAAGAGTTGTTTTCTGATAAGAAGAGTCACTATTGCGCTCCATTTGCCATACACAGTGCAAATAGCACTAGCGTCTGTTCCCAGCAAGTACAGTGTATTGGATTGAAGAGAAGCTGCTCTTCTTGTCAGTTGCCTAAGCAGAGTTGAACTAGATATGGCCCGTGTGTCGGAAGCACAGTTCCTTTGTTGTGAGCAAGCTCACTCTTCTGGCCCTATAGGAATCACAGTAGACTAGAAGAGTGCTCTTTTCTCAAAAGCAGAGTGTGTTTCTTGTAAGGCTAGCTAGTGTTTGTTTCACAGTCGTAAACGGAGTTTAATCACATGCAGTTTCTGGTCCTACTAGCAAGAGTTTTTTTCTGCTAAGAACAGTCACGATTGCGCTCCCTTTGACATACACAGTGCAAATAGCACTGGCGTCTGTTCCCAGCAAGTACAGTGTATTGGACTGAAGAGAAGCTACTGTTCTTGTCAGTTTCCTAAGAAGAGTTGAACTAGATATGGCCCGTGTGTTGGAAGCACAGTTCTTTTGTTCTGAGCAAGCTCACTGTTCTGGCCCTATAGGAAACACAGAAGAGTAGAAGAGTGCCCTTTTCTCCAAAGCAGAGTGTGTTTCTTGTAAGGCGAGCTAGTATTTGTTTCCCAGTCAGAAATGGAGTTGAATCACATGCAGTTTCTGCTCCTACAAGCAAGAGTTGTTTTCTGGTAAGAAGAGTCACTATTGTGCTCCATTTGCCATACACAGTGCAAATAGCACTAGCGACTGTTCCCAGCAAGTACAGTGTATTGGACTGAAGAGAATCTACTGTTCTTGTCAGTTTCCTAAGCAGAGTTGAACTAGATATGGTCCATGTGTCGGAAGCACAGTTCCTTTGTTCTGAGCAAGCTCACTGCTCTGGCCCTATAGGAATCACAGTAGAGTAGAAGAGTGCTCTTTTCTCAAAAGCAGAGTGTGTTTCTTGTAAGGCGAGCTAGTATTTGTTTCCCAGTCAGAAATGGAGTTGAATCACATGGAGTTTCTGGTCCTACGAGCAAGAGTTGTTTTCTGCTAAGAACAGTCACAATTGTGCTCCCATTGCCATACACAGTGCAAATAGCACTCGCGTCTGTTCCCAGCAAGTACAGTGTATTGGACTGAAGAGAAGCTACTGTTCTTGTCAGTTTACTAAGCAGAGTTGAACTAGATGTGACCCCTGTGTCGGAAGCACAGTTCTTTTGTTCTGAGCAAGCTCACTGTTCTGGCACTATAGGAAACACAATGGATTAGAAGAGTGCTCTTTTCTCAAAAGCAGAGTATGTTTCTTGTAAGGCGAGCTAGTATTTGTTTCCCAGTCAGAAATGGAGTTGAATAACATGCAGTTTCTGCTCCTACAAGCAAGAGTTGTTTTCTGGTAAGAAGAGTCACTATTGCGCTCCATTTGCCATACACAGTGCAAATAGCACTAGCGTCTGTTCCCAGCAAGTACAGTGTATTGGACTGAAGAGAATCTACTGTTCTTGTCAGTTTCCTAAGCAGAGTTGAACTAGATATGGTCCATGTGTCGGAAGCACAGTTCCTTTGTTCTGAGCAAGCTCACTGCTCTGGCCCTATAGGAAACACAGTAGATTAGAAGAGTGCTCTTTTCTCAAAAGCAGAGTGTGTTTCTTGTAAGGCGAGCTAGTATTTGTTTCCCAGTCAGAAATGGAGTTGAATCACATGCAGTTTCTGCTCCTACAAGCAAGAGTTTTTTTCTGCTAATAACTGTCACTATTGCGCTCCATTTGCCATACACAGTGCATAAAGCACTCGCATCTGTTCCCAGCAAGTACAGTGTATTGGACTGAAGAGAAGCTACTGTTCTTGTCATTTTCCTAAGCAGAGTTGAACTAGATATGCCCCCTGTGTCGGAAGCACAGTTCTTTTGTTCTGAGCAAGCTCACTGTTCTGGCCCTATAGGAAACACAGTAAATTAGAAGAGTGCTCTTTTCTCAAAAGCAGAGTATGTTTCTTGTAAGGCGAGCTAGTATTTGTTTCCTAGTCAGAAATGGAGTTGAATCACATGCAGTTTCTGCTCCTACAAACAAGAGTTGTTTTCTGGTAAGAAGAGTCACTATTGAGCTCCATTTGCCATACACAGTGCAAATAGCACTCGCGTCTGTTCCCAGCAAGTACAGTGTATCGGACTGAAGAGAAGCCACTGTTCTTGTCAGTTTCCTAAGCAGAGTTGAACTGGATATGGCCCGTGTGTCGGAAGCACAGTTCCTTTGTTCTGAGCAAGCTCACTGTTCTGGCCCTATAGGAATCACAGTAGAGTAGAAGAGTGCTCTTTTCTCAAAAGCAGTGTGTTTCTTGTAAGGCGAGGTAGTATTTGTTTCCCAGTCAGAAATGGATTTGAATCACATGCAGTTTCTGGTCCTACGAGTAAGAGTTGTTTTCTGCTAAGAACAGTCACAATTGTGCTCCCATTGCCATACACAGTGCAAATAGCACTCGCTTCTGTTCCCAGCAAGTACAGAGTATTGGACTGAAGAGAAGCTACTGTTCTTGTCAGTTTCCTAAGCCAAGTTGAACTAGATGTGGCCCGTGTGTCGGAAGCACAGTTCTTTTGTTCTGAGCAAGCTCACTGTTCTGGCCCTGTATGAATCACAGTAGAGTAGAAGAGTGCTCTTTTCTCAAAAGCAGAGTGAGTATCTTGCAAAGCGAGCTAGTGTTTGTTTCCCAGTGTAAAAGGACTTGAATCACATGCAGTTTCTGGTCCTACGAGCAAGAGTTGTTTTCTGCTATGAACAGTCACTATTGTGCTCCCATTGCCATTCACAGTGCAAATAGCACTAGCGTCTGTTCCCAGCAAGTACAGTGTATTGGACTGAAGAGAAGCTACTGTTCTTGTCAGTTTCCTAAGCAGAGTTGAACTAGATATGGCCCGTGTGTCGGAAGCACAGTTCCTTTGTTCTGAGCAAGATCACTGTTCTGGCCCTATAGGAAACACAGTAGAGTAGAAGAGTGCTCTTTTCTCAAAAGCAGAGTATGTTTTTTGTAAGGCGAGCTAGTATTTTTTTTCCCCTCAGAAATGGAGTTGAATCACATGCAGTTTCTGCTCCTACGAGCAAGACTTCTTTTCTGGTAAGAAGAGTCACTATTGCACTCCATTTGCCATAAACAGTGCAAATAGCACTAGCATCTGTTCCCAGCACGTACAGTGTTTTGGACTGAAGAGAAGCTACTGTTCTACTCAGTTTCCTAAGCAGAGTTGAACTAGATATGGCCCGTGTGTCGGAAGCACAGTTCCTTTGTTCTGAGCAAGCTCACTGTTCTGACCCTATAGGAATCACAGTAGAGTAGAAGAGTGCTCTTTTGTAAAAAGCAGAGTGAGTTTCTTGCAAGGCGAGCTAGTGTTTGTTTCCCAGTCGTAAATGGAGTTGAATCACATGCAGGTTCTGGTCCTACAAGCAAGAGTTGTTTTCTGGTAAGAAGAGTCACTATTGCGCTCCATTTGCCATACACAGTGCAAATAGCACTAGCGCCTGTACCCAGCAAGTACAGTGTATTGGACTGAAGAGAAGCTACTGTTCTTGTCAGTTTCCTAAGCAGAGTTGAACTAGATATGGCCCGTGGGTCGGATGCACAGTTCTATTGTTCTGATCAAGCTCACTGTTCTGGCCCTATAGGATTCAGAGTAGTGTAGAAGAGTGCTCTTTTCTCAATAGCAGAGTGTGTTTCTTGTAAGGCGAGCTAGTATTTGTTTCCCAGTCAGAAATGGAGTTGAATCACATGCAGTTTCTGGTCCTATGAGCAAGAGTTGTTTTCTGTTAAGAAGAGTCACTATTGCACTCCATTTGCCATACACAGTGCAAATAGCACTAGCGTCTGTTCCCAGCAAGTACAGTGTATTGGACTGAAGAGAAGCTACTGTTCTTGTCAGTTTCCTAAGCAGAGTTGAACTAGATAAGGCCCATGTGTCGGAAGCACAGTTCCTTTGTTCTGAGCAAGCTCACTGTTCTGGCCCTATAGGAATCACAGTAGACTAGAAGAGTGCTCTTTTCTCAAAAGCAGAGTGAGTTTCTTGCAAGGCGAGCTAGTGTTTGTTTCCAAGTCGTAAATGGAGGTGAATCACATGCAGTTTCTGGTCCTACTATCAAGAGTTGTTTTCTGGTAAGAAGAGTCACTATTGCGCTCCATTTGCCATACACAGTGCAAATAGCACTAGCGCCTGTTCACAGCAAGTACAGTGTATTGGACTGAAGAGAAGCTACTGTTCTTGTCAGTTTCCTAAGCAGAGTTGAACTAGGTATGGCCCGTGTGTGGGATGCACAGTTCCATTGTTCTGAGCAAGCTCACTGTTCTGGCCCTATATGAATCACAGTAGAGTAGAAGAGTGCTCTTTTCTCAAAAGCAGTGTGTTTCTTGTAAGGCGAGCTAGTATTTGTTTCCCAGTCAGAAAAGAAGTTGAATCACATGCAGTTTCTGGTCCTACGAGCAAGAGTTGTTTTCTGCTAAGAACAGTCACAATTGTGCTCCCATTGCCATACACAGTGCAAATAGCACTTGTGTCTGTTCCCAGCAAGTACAGTGTATTGGACTGAAGAGAAGCTACTGTTCTTGTCAGTTTCCTAAGCCAAGTTGAACTAGATGTGGCCCGTGTGTCGGAAGCACAGTTCTTTTGTTCTGAGCAAGCGCACTATTCTGGCCCTATAGGAAACAAAGTAGATTAGGAGAGTGCTCTTTTCTCAAAAGCAGAGCGTGTTTCTTGTAAGGCAAGCTAGTGTTTGTTTCCCAGTCGTAAACGGAGTTGAATCACATGCAGTTTCTGGTCCTACAAGCAAGAGTTGTTTTCTGGTAAGAAGATTAACTATTGTGCTCCATTTGCCATACACAGTGCAAATAGCACTAGCGTCTGTTCCCAGCAAGTACAGTGTTTTGGACTGAAGAGAAGCTACTGTTCTTGTCAGTTTCCTAAGCAGAGTTGAACTAGATATGGCCTGTGTGTCAGAAGCACAGTTCTTTTGTTCTGAGCAAGCTCACTGTTCTGGCCCTATAGGAAACACAGTAGATTAGAAAAGTGCTCTTTTCTCAAAAGCAGAGTATGTTTCTTGTAAGGCTAGCTAGTATTTGTTTCCCAGTCAGAAATGGAGTTGAATCACATGCAGTTTCTGCTCCTTCAAGCAAGAATTGTTTTCTGGTAAAAGGAGTCACTATTGCGCTCCCATTGCCATACACAGTACAAATAGCACTACCGTCTGTTCCCAGCAAGTACAGTGTATTGGACTGAAGAGAAGCTACTGTTCTTGTCAGTGTCCTAAGCAAAGTTGAAATAGATATGGCCCGTGTGTTGGAAGCACAGTTCCTTTGTTCTGAGCAAGCTCACTGTTCTGGCCCTATAGGAATCATAGTAGATTAGAAGAGTGCTCTTTTCTCAAAAGCAGAGTGTGTTTCTTGTAAGGTGAGCTAGTGTTTGTTTCCCAGTTGAAAACGGAGTTTTATCACATGCAGTTTCTGTTCCTACTAGCAAGAGTTGTTTTCTGGTAAGAAGAGTCACTATTGCACTCCATTTGCCATAACACAGTGCAAATAGCTCTAGCGTCTGTTCCCAGCAAGTACAGTGTATTGGACTGAAGAGAAGCTACTTTTCTTGTCAGTTTCCTAAGCAGAGTAGAACTAGATATGGCCCGTGTGTCGGAAGCACAGTTCTTTTGTTCTGAGCAAGCTCACTGTTCTGGCCCTATAGGAATCACAGTAGAGTAGAAGAGTGCTCTTTTCTCAAAAGCAGAGTGAGTTACTTGCAAAGCGAGCTAGTGTTTGTTTCCCAGTTGTAAAAGGACTTGAATCACATGCAGTTTCTGGTCCTACGAGCAAGAGTTGTTTTCTGCTATGAACAGTCACGATTGTGCTCCCATTGCCATTCACAGTGCAAATAGCACTAGCCTCTGTTCCCAGAAAGTACAGTGTATTGGACTGAAGAGAAGCTACTGTTCTTGTCAGTTTCCTAAGCAGAGTTTAACTAGATATGGCCCGATTGTCGGAAGCACAGTTCCTTTGTTCTGAGCAAGCTCACTCTTCTGGCCCGATAGGAATCACAGTAGACTAGAAGAGTGCTCTTTTCTCAAAAGCAGAGTGTGTTTCTTGTAAGGCGAGCTAGTGTTTGATTCACAGTCGTAAACGGAGTTGAATCACATGCAGTTTCTGGTCCTACTAGCAAGAGTTGTTTTCTGCTAAGAACAGTCACGATTGTGCTCCCATTGCCATACACAGTGCAAATAGCACTCGCCTCTGTTCCCAGCAAGTACAGTGTATTGGACTGAAGAGAAGCTACTGTTCTTGTCAGTTTCCTAAGCAGAGTTGAACTAGATATGGCCCGTGTGTCGGAAGCACAGTTCCTTTGTTGTGAGCAAGCTCACTCTTCTGGCCCTATAGGAATCACAGTAGACTAGAAGAGTGCTCTTTTCTCAAAAGCAGAGTGTGTTACTTGTAAGGCGAGCTAGGGTTTGTTTCACAGTCGTAAACGGAGTTGAATCACATGCAGTTTCTGGTCCTACTAGCAAGAGTTTTTTTCTGCTAAGAACAGTCACGATTGCGCTCCCATTGCCATACACAGTGCAAATAGCACTCGTGTCTGTTCCCAGCAAGTACAGTGTATTGGACTGAAGAGAAGCTACTGTTCTTGTCAGTTTCCTAAGCTGAGTTGAACTGGATAAGGCCCGTGTGTCGGAAGAACAGTTCCTTTGTTGTGAGCAAGCTCACTGTTCTGGCCCTATAGGAATCACAGTAGAGTAGAAGAGTGCTCTTTTCTCAAAAGCAGAGTGTGTTTCTTGTAAGGCGAGCTAGTGTTTGTTTCACAGTCGTAAACGGAGTTGAATCACATGCAGTTTCTGGTCCTACTAGCAAGAGTTGTTTTCTGCTAAGAACAGTCACTATTGCGCTCCCATTGCCATACACAGTGCAAATAGCACTCGCGTCTGTTCCCAGCAAGTACAGTGTATTGGACTGAAGAGAAGCTCCTGTTCTTGTCAGTTTCCTAAGAAGAGTTGAACTAGATATGGCCCGTGTGTTGGAAGCACAGTTCTTTTGTTCTGAGCAAGCTCACTCTTCTGGCCCTATAGGAAACACAGAAGAGTAGAAGGGTGCTCTTTTCTCCAAAGCAGAGTGTGTTTCTTGTAAGGCGAGCTAGTATTTGTTTCCCAGTCAGAAATGGAGTTGAATCACATGCAGTTTCTGGTCCTACAAGCAAGAGTTGTTTTCTGGTAAGAAGAGTCACTATTGCGCTCCATTTGCCATACACAGTGCAAATACCACTAGCGACTGTTCCCAGCAAGTACAGTGTATTGGACTGAAGAGAAGCTACTGTTCTTGTCAGTTTCCTAAGCAGAGTTGAACTGGATAAGGCCCGTGTGTCGGAAGCACAGTTCCTTTGTTGTGAGCAAGCTCACTGTTCTGGCCCTATAGGAATCACCGTAGACTAGAAGAGTGCTCTTTTCTTAAAAGCAGAGTGTGTTTCTTGTAAGGCGAGCTAGTGTTTGTTTCCCAGTCGTAAACGGAGTTGAATCACATGCAGTTTCTGGTCCTACTATCAAGAGTTGTTTTCTGCTAAGAACAGTCACAATTGCGCTCCCAATGCCATACACAGTGCAAATAGCACTCACATCTGTTCCCAGCAAGTACAGTGTATTGGACTGAACAGAAGCTACTGTTCTTGTAATTTTTCTAAGCAGAGTTGATCTAGATATGCCCCCTGTGTCGCAAGCACAGTTCTTTTGTTCTGAGCAAGCTCACACTTCTGGCCCTATAGGAAACACAGTAGATTAGAAGAGTGCTCTTTTCTCAAAAGCCGAGTGTGTTTCATATAAGGCGAGCTAGTATTTTTTTCCCAGTCATAAACGGAGTGGAATCACATGCAGTTTCTGGTCCTACGAGCAAGAGTTGTTTTCTGGTAAGAAGAGTCACTATTGCGCTCCATTTGCCATACACAGTGCAAATAGCACTAGCGTCTGTTCCCAGCAAGTACAGTGTATCGGACTGAAGAGAAGCTACTGTTCTTGTCAGTTTCCTAAGCAGAGTTGAACTACATATGGCCGGTGTGTCCAAAGCACAGTTTCTTTGTTCTGAGCAAGCTCCCTGTTCTGGCCCTATAGGAATCACAGTAGACTAGAAGAGTGCTCTTTTCTCAAAAGCAGAGTGTGTTTCTTGTAAGGGAAGCTAGTATTTGTTTCCCAGTCAGAAACGGAGTTGAATCACATGCAGTTTCTGGTCCTACTAGCAAGAGTTGTTTTCTGCTAAGAACAGTCACAATTCCGCTCCCATTGCCATACACAGTGCAAATAGCACTCGCGTCTGTTCCCAGCAAGTACAGTGTATTGGACTGAAGAGAAGCTACTGTTCTTGTCAGTTTCCTAAGCAGAGTTGAACTAGATATGGCCCGTGTGTAGGAAGCACAGTTCTTTTGTTCCTGGCAAGCTCAGTGTTCTGGCCCCATAGGAATCACAGTAGACTAGAAGAGTGCTCTTTTCTCAAAAGCAGAGTATGTTTCTTGTAAGGCGAGCTAGTATTTGTTTCCCAGTCAGAAGTGGAGTTGAATCACATGCAGTTTCTGGTCCTACGAGCAAGAGTTGTTTTCTGGAAGGAAGAGTCACTATTGTGCTCCATTTGCCATACACAGTGCAAATAGCACTAGCGTCTGTTCACAGCAAGTACAGTGTATTGGACTGAAGAGAAGCTACTGTTCTTGTCAGTTTCCTAAGCAGAGTTGAACTAGATACGGCCCGTGTGTAGGAAGCACAGTTCCTTTGTTCTGAGCAAGCTCACTCTTCTGGCCCTATAGGAATCACAGTAGACTAGAAGAGTGCTCTTTTCTCAAAAGCAGAGTGTGTTTCTTGTAAGGCGAGCTAGTGTTTGTTTCACAGTCGTAAACGGAGTTGAATCCCATGCAGTTTCTGGTCCTACTAGCAAGAGTTGTTTTCTGCTAAGAACAGTCACTATTGCGCTCCCATTGCCATACACAGTGCAAATAGTACTCCCGTCTGTTCCCAGCAAGTACAGTGTATTGGACTGAAGAGAAGCTACTGTTCTTGTCAGTTTCCTTAGCAGAGTTGAACTAGATGTGACCCCTGTGTCGGAAGCACAGTTCTTTTGTTCTGAGCAAGCTCACTGTTCTGGCACTATAGGAAACACTGTAGATTAGAAGAGTGCTCTTTTCTCAAAAGCAGAGTATGTTTCTTGTAAGGCGAGCTAGTATTTGTTTCCCAGTCAGAAATGGAGTTGAATCACATGCAGTTTCTGCTCCTACAAACAAGAGTTGTTTTCTGGTAAGAAGAGTCACTATTGCGCTCCATTTGCCATACACAGTGCAAATAGCACTAGCGTCTGTTCCCAGCAAGTACAGTGTATTGGACTGAAGAGAAACTACTGTTCTTGTCAGTTTCCTAAGCAGAGTTGAACTAGATATGGCCCGTGTGTCGGAAGCACAGTTCCTTTGTTCTGAGCAAGCTCACTGCTCTGGCCCTATAGGAAACACAGTAGATTAGAAGAGTGCTCTTTTCTCAAAAGCAGAGTGTGTTTCTTGTAAGGCGAGCTAGTGTTTGTTTCCCAGTCGTAAATGGAGTTGAATCACATGCAGTTTCTGGTCCTACAAGCAAGAGTTGTTTTCTGATAAGAAGAGTCACTATTGCGCTCCATTTGCCATACACAGTGCAAATAGCACTAGCGTCTGTTCCCAGCAAGTACAGTGTATTGGATTGAAGAGAAGCTGCTCTTCTTGTCAGTTGCCTAAGCAGAGTTGAACTAGATATGGCCCGTGTGTCGGAAGCACAGTTCCTTTGTTGTGAGCAAGCTCACTCTTCTGGCCCTATAGGAATCACAGTAGACTAGAAGAGTGCTCTTTTCTCAAAAGCAGAGTGTGTTTCTTGTAAGGCTAGCTAGTGTTTGTTTCACAGTCGTAAACGGAGTTTAATCACATGCAGTTTCTGGTCCTACTAGCAAGAGTTTTTTTCTGCTAAGAACAGTCACGATTGCGCTCCCTTTGACATACACAGTGCAAATAGCACTGGCGTCTGTTCCCAGCAAGTACAGTGTATTGGACTGAAGAGAAGCTACTGTTCTTGTCAGTTTCCTAAGAAGAGTTGAACTAGATATGGCCCGTGTGTTGGAAGCACAGTTCTTTTGTTCTGAGCAAGCTCACTGTTCTGGCCCTATAGGAAACACAGAAGAGTAGAAGAGTGCCCTTTTCTCCAAAGCAGAGTGTGTTTCTTGTAAGGCGAGCTAGTATTTGTTTCCCAGTCAGAAATGGAGTTGAATCACATGCAGTTTCTGCTCCTACAAGCAAGAGTTGTTTTCTGGTAAGAAGAGTCACTATTGTGCTCCATTTGCCATACACAGTGCAAATAGCACTAGCGACTGTTCCCAGCAAGTACAGTGTATTGGACTGAAGAGAATCTACTGTTCTTGTCAGTTTCCTAAGCAGAGTTGAACTAGATATGGTCCATGTGTCGGAAGCACAGTTCCTTTGTTCTGAGCAAGCTCACTGCTCTGGCCCTATAGGAATCACAGTAGAGTAGAAGAGTGCTCTTTTCTCAAAAGCAGAGTGTGTTTCTTGTAAGGCGAGCTAGTATTTGTTTCCCAGTCAGAAATGGAGTTGAATCACATGGAGTTTCTGGTCCTACGAGCAAGAGTTGTTTTCTGCTAAGAACAGTCACAATTGTGCTCCCATTGCCATACACAGTGCAAATAGCACTCGCGTCTGTTCCCAGCAAGTACAGTGTATTGGACTGAAGAGAAGCTACTGTTCTTGTCAGTTTACTAAGCAGAGTTGAACTAGATGTGACCCCTGTGTCGGAAGCACAGTTCTTTTGTTCTGAGCAAGCTCACTGTTCTGGCACTATAGGAAACACAATGGATTAGAAGAGTGCTCTTTTCTCAAAAGCAGAGTATGTTTCTTGTAAGGCGAGCTAGTATTTGTTTCCCAGTCAGAAATGGAGTTGAATAACATGCAGTTTCTGCTCCTACAAGCAAGAGTTGTTTTCTGGTAAGAAGAGTCACTATTGCGCTCCATTTGCCATACACAGTGCAAATAGCACTAGCGTCTGTTCCCAGCAAGTACAGTGTATTGGACTGAAGAGAATCTACTGTTCTTGTCAGTTTCCTAAGCAGAGTTGAACTAGATATGGTCCATGTGTCGGAAGCACAGTTCCTTTGTTCTGAGCAAGCTCACTGCTCTGGCCCTATAGGAAACACAGTAGATTAGAAGAGTGCTCTTTTCTCAAAAGCAGAGTGTGTTTCTTGTAAGGCGAGCTAGTATTTGTTTCCCAGTCAGAAATGGAGTTGAATCACATGCAGTTTCTGCTCCTACAAGCAAGAGTTTTTTTCTGCTAATAACTGTCACTATTGCGCTCCATTTGCCATACACAGTGCATAAAGCACTCGCATCTGTTCCCAGCAAGTACAGTGTATTGGACTGAAGAGAAGCTACTGTTCTTGTCATTTTCCTAAGCAGAGTTGAACTAGATATGCCCCCTGTGTCGGAAGCACAGTTCTTTTGTTCTGAGCAAGCTCACTGTTCTGGCCCTATAGGAAACACAGTAAATTAGAAGAGTGCTCTTTTCTCAAAAGCAGAGTATGTTTCTTGTAAGGCGAGCTAGTATTTGTTTCCTAGTCAGAAATGGAGTTGAATCACATGCAGTTTCTGCTCCTACAAACAAGAGTTGTTTTCTGGTAAGAAGAGTCACTATTGAGCTCCATTTGCCATACACAGTGCAAATAGCACTCGCGTCTGTTCCCAGCAAGTACAGTGTATCGGACTGAAGAGAAGCCACTGTTCTTGTCAGTTTCCTAAGCAGAGTTGAACTGGATATGGCCCGTGTGTCGGAAGCACAGTTCCTTTGTTCTGAGCAAGCTCACTGTTCTGGCCCTATAGGAATCACAGTAGAGTAGAAGAGTGCTCTTTTCTCAAAAGCAGTGTGTTTCTTGTAAGGCGAGGTAGTATTTGTTTCCCAGTCAGAAATGGATTTGAATCACATGCAGTTTCTGGTCCTACGAGTAAGAGTTGTTTTCTGCTAAGAACAGTCACAATTGTGCTCCCATTGCCATACACAGTGCAAATAGCACTCGCTTCTGTTCCCAGCAAGTACAGAGTATTGGACTGAAGAGAAGCTACTGTTCTTGTCAGTTTCCTAAGCCAAGTTGAACTAGATGTGGCCCGTGTGTCGGAAGCACAGTTCTTTTGTTCTGAGCAAGCTCACTGTTCTGGCCCTGTATGAATCACAGTAGAGTAGAAGAGTGCTCTTTTCTCAAAAGCAGAGTGAGTATCTTGCAAAGCGAGCTAGTGTTTGTTTCCCAGTGTAAAAGGACTTGAATCACATGCAGTTTCTGGTCCTACGAGCAAGAGTTGTTTTCTGCTATGAACAGTCACTATTGTGCTCCCATTGCCATTCACAGTGCAAATAGCACTAGCGTCTGTTCCCAGCAAGTACAGTGTATTGGACTGAAGAGAAGCTACTGTTCTTGTCAGTTTCCTAAGCAGAGTTGAACTAGATATGGCCCGTGTGTCGGAAGCACAGTTCCTTTGTTCTGAGCAAGATCACTGTTCTGGCCCTATAGGAAACACAGTAGATTAGAAGAGTGCTCTTTTCTCAAAAGCAGAGTATGTTTTTTGTAAGGCGAGCTAGTATTTTTTTTCCCCTCAGAAATGGAGTTGAATCACATGCAGTTTCTGCTCCTACGAGCAAGACTTCTTTTCTGGTAAGAAGAGTCACTATTGCACTCCATTTGCCATACACAGTGCAAATAGCACTAGCATCTGTTCCCAGCACGTACAGTGTTTTGGACTGAAGAGAAGCTACTGTTCTACTCAGTTTCCTAAGCAGAGTTGAACTAGATATGGCCCGTGTGTCGGAAGCACAGTAACTTTGTTCTGAGCAAGCTCACTGTTCTGGCCCTATAGGAATCACAGTAGAGTAGAAGAGTGCTCTTTTGTAAAAAGCAGAGTGAGTTTCTTGCAAGGCGAGCTAGTGTTTGTTTCCCAGTCGTAAATGGAGTTGAATCACATGCAGTTTCTGGTCCTACAAGCAAGAGTTGTTTTCTGGTAAGAAGAGTCACTATTGCGCTCCATTTGCCATACACCGTGCAAATAGCACTAGCGCCTGTACCCAGCAAGTACAGTGTATTGGACTGAAGAGAAGCTACTGTTCTTGTCAGTTTCCTAAGCAGAGTTGAACTAGATATGGCCCGTGGGTCGGATGCACAGTTCTATTGTTCTGAGCAAGCTCACTGTTCTGGCCCTATAGGATTCAGAGTAGTGTAGAAGAGTGCTCTTTTCTCAATAGCAGAGTGTGTTTCTTGTAAGGCGAGCTAGTATTTGTTTCCCAGTCAGAAATGGAGTTGAATCACATGCAGTTTCTGGTCCTATGAGCAAGAGTTGTTTTCTGTTAAGAAGAGTCACTATTGCACTCCATTTGCCATACACAGTGCAAATAGCACTAGCGTCTGTTCCCAGCAAGTACAGTGTATTGGACTGAAGAGAAGCTACTGTTCTTGTCAGTTTCCTAAGCAGAGTTGAACTAGATAAGGCCCATGTGTCGGAAGCACAGTTCCTTTGTTCTGAGCAAGCTCACTGTTCTGGCCCTATAGGAATCACAGTAGACTAGAAGAGTGCTCTTTTCTCAAAAGCAGAGTGAGTTTCTTGCAAGGCGAGCTAGTGTTTGTTTCCCAGTCGTAAATGGAGGTGAATCACATGCAGTTTCTGGTCCTACTATCAAGAGTTGTTTTCTGGTAAGAAGAGTCACTATTGCGCTCCATTTGCCATACACAGTGCAAATAGCACTAGCACCTGTTCCCAGCAAGTACAGTGTATTGGACTGAAGAGAAGCTACTGTTCTTGTCAGTTTCCTAAGCAGAGTTGAACTAGGTATGGCCCGTGTGTGGGATGCACAGTTCCATTGTTCTGAGCAAGCTCACTGTTCTGGCCCTATATGAATCACAGTAGAGTAGAAGAGTGCTCTTTTCTCAAAAGCAGTGTGTTTCTTGTAAGGCGAGCTAGTATTTGTTTCCCAGTCAGAAAAGAAGTTGAATCACATGCAGTTTCTGGTCCTACGAGCAAGAGTTGTTTTCTGCTAAGAACAGTCACAATTGTGCTCCCATTGCCATACACAGTGCAAATAGCACTTGTGTCTGTTCCCAGCAAGTACAGTGTATTGGACTGAAGAGAAGCTACTGTTCTTGTCAGTTTCCTAAGCCAAGTTGAACTAGATGTGGCCCGTGTGTCGGAAGCACAGTTCTTTTGTTCTGAGCAAGCTCACTATTCTGGCCCTATAGGAAACACAGTAGATTAGGAGAGTGCTCTTTTCTCAAAAGCAGAGCGTGTTTCTTGTAAGGCGAGCTAGTGTTTGTTTCCCAGTCGTAAACGGAGTTGAATCACATGCAGTTTCTGGTCCTACAAGCAAGAGTTGTTTTCTGGTAAGAAGAGTCACTATTGTGCTCCATTTGCCATACACAGTGCAAA
This sequence comes from Peromyscus eremicus, assembly GCF_949786415.1. NCBI lineage: Eukaryota > Metazoa > Chordata > Mammalia > Rodentia > Cricetidae > Peromyscus > Peromyscus eremicus. Next base: position 237,608 of record NW_026734549.1, on the reverse strand, counting down.
TAGCACTAGCGTCTGTTCCCAGCAAGTACAGTGTTTTGGACTGAAGAGAAGCTACTGTTCTTGTCAGTTTCCTAAGCAGAGTTGAACTAGATATGGCCTGTGTGTCAGAAGCACAGTTCTTTTGTTCTGAGCAAGCTCACTGTTCTGGCCCTATAGGAAACACAGTAGATTAGGAAAGTGCTCTTTTCTCAAAAGCAGAGTATGTTTCTTGTAAGGCTAGCTAGTATTTGTTTCCCAGTCAGAAATGGAGTTGAATCACATGCAGTTTCTGCTCCTTCAAGCAAGAGTTGTTTTCTGGTAAAAGGAGTCACTATTGCGCTCCCATTGCCATACACAGTACAAATAGCACTACCGTCTGTTCCCAGCAAGTACAGTGTATTGGACTGAAGAGAAGCTACTGTTCTTGTCAGTGTCCTAAGCAAAGTTGAAATAGATATGGCCCGTGTGTTGGAAGCACAGTTCCTTTGTTCTGAGCAAGCTCACTGTTCTGGCCCTATAGGAATCATAGTAGATTAGAAGAGTGCTCTTTTCTCAAAAGCAGAGTGTGTTTCTTGTAAGGTGAGCTAGTGTTTGTTTCCCAGTTGAAAACGGAGTTTTATCACATGCAGTTTCTGTTCCTACTAGCAAGAGTTGTTTTCTGGTAAGAAGAGTCACTATTGCACTCCATTTGCCATAACACAGTGCAAATAGCACTAGCGTCTGTTCCCAGCAAGTACAGTGTATTGGACTGAAGAGAAGCTACTTTTCTTGTCAGTTTCCTAAGCAGAGTAGAACTAGATATGGCCCGTGTGTCGGAAGCACAGTTCTTTTGTTCTGAGCAAGCTCACTGTTCTGGCCCTATAGGAATCACAGTAGAGTAGAAGAGTGCTCTTTTCTCAAAAGCAGAGTGAGTTACTTGCAAAGCGAGCTAGTGTTTGTTTCCCAGTTGTAAAAGGACTTGAATCACATGCAGTTTCTGGTCCTACGTGCAAGAGTTGTTTTCTGCTATGAACAGTCACGATTGTGCTCCCATTGCCATTCACAGTGCAAATAGCACTAGCCTCTGTTCCCAGAAAGTACAGTGTATTGGACTGAAGAGAAGCTACTGTTCTTGTCAGTTTCCTAAGCAGAGTTGAACTAGATATGGCCCGATTGTCGGAAGCACAGTTCCTTTGTTCTGAGCAAGCTCACTCTTCTGGCCCGATAGGAATCAGAGTAGACTAGAAGAGTGCTCTTTTCTCAAAAGCAGAGTGTGTTTCTTGTAAGGCGAGCTAGTGTTTGATTCACAGTCGTAAACGGAGTTGAATCACATGCAGTTTCTGGTCCTACTAGCAAGAGTTGTTTTCTGCTAAGAACAGTCACGATTGTGCTCCCATTGCCATACACAGTGCAAATAGCACTCGCCTCTGTTCCCAGCAAGTACAGTGTATTGGACTGAAGAGAAGCTACTGTTCTTGTCAGTTTCCTAAGCAGAGTTGAACTAGATAAGGCCCGTGTGTCGGAAGCACAGTTCTTTTGTTCTGAGCAAGCTCACTGTTCTGGCACTATAGGAATCACAGTAGAGTAGAAGAGTGCTCTTTTCTCAAAAGCAGAGTGTGTTTCTTGTAAGGCGAGCTAGTGTTTGTTTCCCAGTCGTAAATGGAGTTGAATCACATGCAGTTTCTGGTCCTACTAGCAAGAGTTGTTTTCTGCTAAGAACAGTCACAATTGAGCTCCCAATGCCATACCCAGTGCAAATAGCACTCGCGTCTGTTCCCAGCAAGTACAGTGTATTGGACTGAAGAGAAGCTACTGTTCTTGTCATTTTCCTAAGCAGATTTGAACTAGATATGCCCCCTGTGTCGGAAGCACAGTTCTTTTGTTCTGAGCAAGCTCACTGTTCTGGCCCTATAGGAAACAGTGTAGATTAGAAGAGTACTCTTTTCTCAAAAGCAGAGTATGTTTCTTGTAAGGTGAGCTAGTATTTGTTTCCCAGTCAGAAATGGAGTTGAATCACATGCAGTTTCTGCTCCTACAAACAAGAGTTGTTTTCTGGTAAGAAGAGTCACTATTGCGCTCCATTTGCCATACACAGTGCAAATAGCACTAGCATCTGTTCACAGCAAGTACAGTGTATTGGACTGAAGAGAAGCTACTGTTCTTGTCAGTTTCCTAAGCAGAGTTGAACTAGATATGGCCCGTGTGTCGGAAGCACAGTTCCTTTGTTCTGAGCAAGCTCACTCTTCTGGCCCTATAGGAATCACAGTAGAGTAGAAGAGTGCTCTTTTCTCAAAAGCAGAGTGTGTTTCTTGTAAGGCGAGCTAGTGTTTGTTTCACAGTCGTAAACGGAGTTGAATCACATGCAGTTTCTGGTCCTACTAGCAAGAGTTGTTTTCTGCTAAGAACAGTCACTATTGCGCTCCCATTGCCATACACAGTGCAAATAGCACTCGTGTCTGTTCCCAGCAAGTACAGTGTATTGGACTGAAGAGAAGCTACTGTTCTTGTCAGTTTCCTAAGCAGATTTGAACTAGATGTGACCCCTGTGTCGGAAGCACAGTTCCTTTGTTCTGAGCAAGCTCACTCTTCTGGCACTATAGGAAACACTGTAGATTAGAAGAGTGCTCTTTTCTCAAAAGCAGAGTATGTTTCTTGTAAGGCGATCTAGTATTTGTTTCCCAGTCAGAAATGGAGTTGAATAACATGCAGTTTCTGCTCCTACAAGCAAGAGTTGTTTTCTGGTAAGAAGAGTCACTATTGTGCTCCATTTGCCATACACAGTGCAAATAGCACTAGCGTCTGTTCCCAGCAAGTACAGTGTATTGGACTGAAGAGAAACTACTGTTCTTGTCAGTTTCCTAAGCAGAGTTGAACTAGATATGGCCCGTGTGTCGGAAGCACAGTTCCTTTGTTCTGAGCAAGCTCACTGCTCTGGCCCTATAGGAAACACAGTAGATTAGAAGAGTGCTCTTTTCTCAAAAGCAGAGTGTGTTTCTTGTAAGGCGAGCTAGTATTTGTTTCCCAGTCAGAAATGGAGTTGAATCACATGCAGTTTCTGCTCCTACAAACAAGACTTGTTTTCTGGTAAGAAGAGTCACTATTGAGCTCCATTTGCCATACACAGTGCAAATAGCACTCGCCTCTGTTCCCAGCAAGTACAGTGTATGGGACTGAAGAGAAGCTACTGTTCCTGTCAGTTTCCTAAGCAGAGTTGAACTAGATATGGCCCGTGTGTCGGAAGCACAGTTCTTTTTTTCTGAGCAAGCTCACTATTCTGGCCGTATAGGAAACACAGTAGATTAGAAGAGGGCTCTTTTCTCAAAAGCAGAGTATGTTTCTTGTAAGGCGAGCTAGTATTTGTTTCCCAGTGAGAAATGGAGTTGAATCACATGCAGTTTCTGGTCCTATGAGCAAGAGTTGTTTTCTGTTAAGAAGAGTCACTATTGCACTCCATTTGCCATACACAGTGCAAATAGCACTAGCATCTGTTCCCAGCAAGTACAGTGTATTGGACTGAAGAGAAGCTACTGTTCTTGTCAGTTTCCTAAGCAGAGTTGAACTAGATAAGGCCCGTGTGTCGGAAGCACAGTTCCTTTGTTCTGAGCAGGCTCACTGTTCTGGCCCTAAAGGAATCACAGTAGACTAGAAGTGTGCTCTTTTCTCAAAAGCAGAGTGAGTTTCTTGCAAGGCGAGCTAGTGTTTGTTTCCCAGTCGTAAATGGAGGTGAATCACATGCAGTTTCTGGTCCTACTATCAAGAGTTGTTTTCTGGTAAGAAGAGTCACTATTGCGCTCCATTTGCCATACACAGTGCAAATAGCACTGGCGTCTGTTCCCAGCAAGTACAGTATATTTTACATAAGAGAAGCTACTGTTCTTGTCAGTTTCCTAAGAAGAGTTGAACTAGATATGGCCCGTGTGTTGGAAGCGCAGTTATTTTGTTCTGAGCAAGCTCACTCTTCTGGCCCTATAGGAAACACAGAAGAGTAGAAGAGTGCTCTTTTCTCCAAAGCAGAGTATGTTTCTTGTAAGGCGAGCTAGTATTTGTTTCGCAGTCAGAAATGGAGTTGAATCACATGCAGTTTCTGCTCCTACAAACAAGAGTTGTTTTCTGGTAAGAAGAGTCACTGTTGCGCTCCATTTGCCATACACAGTGCAAATAGCACTAGCGTCTGTTCAAGGCAAGTACAGTGTATTGGACTGAAGAGAAGCTACTGTTCTTGTCAGTTTCCTAAGCAGAGTTGAACTAGATATGGCCCGTGTGTCGGAAGCACAGTTCCTTTGTTGTGAGCAAGCTCACTCTTCTGGCCCTATAGGAATCACAGTAGACTAGAAGAGTGTTCTTTTCTCAAAAGCAGAGTGTGTTTCTTGTAAGGCGAGCTAGTGTTTGTTTCACAGTCGTAAACGGAGTTGAATCACATGCAGTTTCTGGTCCTACTAGCAAGAGTTTTTTTCTGCTAAGAACAGTCACGATTGCGCTCCCATTGCCATACACAGTGCAAATAGCACTCGTGTCTGTTCCCAGCAAGTACAGTGCATTGGACTGAAGAGAAGCTACTGTTCTTGTCAGTTTCCTAAGCTGAGTTGAACTGGATAAGGCCCGTGTGTCAGAAGAACAGTTCCTTTGTTGTGAGCAAGCTCACTGTTCTGGCCCTATAGGAATCACAGTAGAGTAGAAGAGTGCTCTTTTCTCAAAAGCAGAGTGTGTTTCTTGTAAGGCGAGCTAGTGTTTGTTTCACAGTCGTAAACGGAGTTGAATCACATGCAGTTTCTGGTCCTACTAGCAAGAGTTGTTTTCTGCTAAGAACAGTCACTATTGCGCTCCCATTGCCATACACAGTGCAAATAGCACTCGCGTCTGTTCCCAGCAAGTACAGTGTATTGGACTGAAGAGAAGCTACTGTTCTTGTCAGTTTCCTAAGAAGAGTTGAACTAGATATGGCCCGTGTGTTGGAAGCACAGTTCTTTTGTTCTGAGCAAGCTCACTCTTCTGGCCCTATAGGAAACACAGAAGAGTAGAAGAGTGCTCTTTTCTCCAAAGCAGAGTGTGTTTCTTGTAAGGCGAGCTAGTATTTGTTTCCCAGTCAGAAATGGAGTTGAATCACATGCAGTTTCTGGTCCTACAAGCAAGAGTTGTTTTCTGGTAAGAAGAGTCACTATTGCGCTCCATTTGCCATACACAGTGCAAATACCACTAGCGACTGTTCCCAGCAAGTACAGTGTATTGGACTGAAGAGAAGCTACTGTTCTTGTCATTTTCCTAAGCAGATTTGAACTAGATATGCCCCCTGTGTCGGAAGCACAGTTCTTTTGTTCTGAGCAAGCTCACTGTTCTGGCCCCATAGGAAACAGTGTAGATTAGAAGAGTGCTCTTTTCTCAAAAGCAGAGTATGTTTCTTGTAAGGTGAGCTAGTATTTGTTTCCCAGTCAGAAATGGAGTTGAATCACATGCAGTTTCTGCTCCTACAAACAAGAGTTGTTTTCTGGTAAGAAGAGTCACTATTGCGCTCCATTATCCATACACAGTGCAAATAGCACTAGCGTCTGTTCACAGCAAGTACAGTGTATTGGACTGAAGAGAAGCTACTGTTCTTGTCAGTTTCCTAAGCAGAGTTGAACTAGATACGGCCCGTGTGTAGGAAGCACAGTTCCTTTGTTCTGAGCAAGCTCACTCTTCTGGCCCTATAGGAATCACAGTAGAGTAGAAGAGTGCTCTTTTCTCAAAAGCAGAGTGTGTTTCTTGTAAGGCGAGCTAGTGTTTGTTTCACAGTCGTAAACGGAGTTGAATCACATGCAGTTTCTGGTCCTACTAGCAAGAGTTGTTTTCTGCTAAGAACAGTCACTATTGCGCTCCCATTGCCATACACAGTGCAAATAGTACTCCCGTCTGTTCCCAGCAAGTACAGTGTATTGGACTGAAGAGAAGCTACTGTTCTTGTCAGTTTCCTTAGCAGAGTTGAACTAGATGTGACCCCTGTATCGGAAGCACAGTTCTTTTGTTCTGAGCAAGCTCACTGTTCTGGCACTATAGGAAACACTGTAGATTAGAAGAGTGCTCTTTTCTCAAAAGCAGAGTATGTTTCTTGTAAGGCGAGCTAGTATTTGTTTCCCAGTCAGAAATGGAGTTGAATAACATGAGGTTTCTGCTCCTACAAGCAAGAGTTGTTTTCTGGTAAGAAGAGTCACTATTGCGCTCCATTTTCCATACACAGTGCAAATAGCACTAGCGTCTGTTCCCAGCAAGTACAGTGTATTGGACTGAAGAGAAACTACTGTTCTTGTCAGTTTCCTAAGCAGAGCTGAACTAGATATGGCCCGTGTGTCGGAAGCACAGTTCCTTTGTTCTGAGCAAGCTCACTGCTCTGGCCCTATAGGAAACACAGTAGATTAGAAGAGTGCTCTTTTCTCAAAAGCAGAGTGTGTTTCTTGTAAGGCGAGCTAGTATTTGTTTCCCAGTCAGAAACGGAGTTGAATCACATGCAGTTTCTGGTCCTACGAGCAAGAGTTGTTTTCTGGTAAAAGGAGTCACTATTGCGCTCCCATTGCCATACACAGTACAAATAGCACTACCGTCTGTTCCCAGCAAGTACAGTGTATTGGACTGAAGAGAAGCTACTGTTCTTGTCAGTGTCCTAAGCAAAGTTGAAATAGATATGGCCCGTGTGTTGGAAGCACAGTTCCTTTGTTCTGAGCAAGCTCACTGTTCTGGCCCTATAGGAATCATAGTAGATTAGAAGAGTGCTCTTTTCTCAAAAGCAGAGTGTGTTTCTTGTAAGGTGAGCTAGTGTTTGTTTCCCAGTTGAAAACGGAGTTTTATCACATGCAGTTTCTGTTCCTACTAGCAAGAGTTGTTTTCTGGTAAGAAGAGTCACTATTGCACTCCATTTGCCATAACACAGTGCAAATAGCACTAGCGTCTGTTCCCAGCAAGTACAGTGTATTGGACTGAAGAGAAGCTACTTTTCTTGTCAGTTTCCTAAGCAGAGTAGAACTAGATATGGCCCGTGTGTCGGAAGCACAGTTCTTTTGTTCTGAGCAAGCTCACTGTTCTGGCCCTATAGGAATCACAGTAGAGTAGAAGAGTGCTCTTTTCTCAAAAGCAGAGTGAGTTACTTGCAAAGCGAGCTAGTGTTTGTTTCCCAGTTGTAAAAGGACTTGAATCACATGCAGTTTCTGGTCCTACGAGCAAGAGTTGTTTTCTGCTATGAACAGTCACGATTGTGCTCCCATTGCCATTCACAGTGCAAATAGCACTAGCCTCTGTTCCCAGAAAGTACAGTGTATTGGACTGAAGAGAAGCTACTGTTCTTGTCAGTTTCCTAAGAAGAGTTGAACTAGATATGGCCCGTGTGTTGGAAGCACAGTTCTTTTGTTCTGAGCAAGCTCACTCTTCTGGCCCTATAGGAAACACAGAAGAGTAGAAGAGTGCTCTTTTCTCCAAAGCAGAGTGTGTTTCTTGTAAGGCGAGCTAGTATTTGTTTCCCAGTCAGAAATGGAGTTGAATCACATGCAGTTTCTGGTCCTACAAGCAAGAGTTGTTTTCTGGTAAGAAGAGTCACTATTGCGCTCCATTTGCCATACACAGTGCAAATACCACTAGCGACTGTTCCCAGCAAGTACAGTGTATTGGACTGAAGAGAAGCTACTCTTCTTGTCAGTTTCCTAAGCAGAGTTGAACTGGATAAGGCCCGTGTGTTGGAAGCACATTTCCTTTGTTGTGAGCAAGCTCACTGTTCTGGCCCTATAGGAATCACAGTAGACTAGAAGAGTGCTCTTTTCTTAAAAGCAGAGTGTGTTTCTTGTAAGGCGAGCTAGTGTTTGTTTCCCAGTCGTAAACGGAGTTGAATCACATGCAGTTTCTGGTCCTACTAGCAAGAGTTGTTTTCTTATAAGAACAGTCACAATTGCGCTCCCAATGCCATACACAGTGCAAATAGCACTCGCGTTGGTTCCCAGCAAGTACAGTGTATTGGACTGAAGAGAAGCTACTGTTCTTGTCATTTTCCTAAGCAGATTTGAACTAGATATGCCCCCTGTGTCGGAAGCACAGTTCTTTTGTTCTGAGCAAGCTCACTGTTCTGGCCCCATAGGAAACAGTGTAGATTAGAAGAGTGCTCTTTTCTCAAAAGCAGAGTATGTTTCTTGTAAGGTGAGCTAGTATTTGTTTCCCAGTCAGAAATGGAGTTGAATCACATGCAGTTTCTGCTCCTACAAACAAGAGTTGTTTTCTGGTAAGAAGAGTCACTATTGCGCTCCATTATCCATACACAGTGCAAATAGCACTAGCGTCTGTTCACAGCAAGTACAGTGTATTGGACTGAAGAGAAGCTACTGTTCTTGTCAGTTTCCTAAGCAGAGTTGAACTAGATACGGCCCGTGTGTAGGAAGCACAGTTCCTTTGTTCTGAGCAAGCTCACTCTTCTGGCCCTATAGGAATCACAGTAGAGTAGAAGAGTGCTCTTTTCTCAAAAGCAGAGTGTGTTTCTTGTAAGGCGAGCTAGTGTTTGTTTCACAGTCGTAAACGGAGTTGAATCACATGCAGTTTCTGGTCCTACTAGCAAGAGTTGTTTTCTGCTAAGAACAGTCACTATTGCGCTCCCATTGCCATACACAGTGCAAATAGTACTCCCGTCTGTTCCCAGCAAGTACAGTGTATTGGACTGAAGAGAAGCTACTGTTCTTGTCAGTTTCCTTAGCAGAGTTGAACTAGATGTGACCCCTGTATCGGAAGCACAGTTCTTTTGTTCTGAGCAAGCTCACTGTTCTGGCACTATAGGAAACACTGTAGATTAGAAGAGTGCTCTTTTCTCAAAAGCAGAGTATGTTTCTTGTAAGGCGAGCTAGTATTTGTTTCCCAGTCAGAAATGGAGTTGAATAACATGAGGTTTCTGCTCCTACAAGCAAGAGTTGTTTTCTGGTAAGAAGAGTCACTATTGCGCTCCATTTTCCATACACAGTGCAAATAGCACTAGCGTCTGTTCCCAGCAAGTACAGTGTATTGGACTGAAGAGAAACTACTGTTCTTGTCAGTTTCCTAAGCAGAGCTGAACTAGATATGGCCCGTGTGTCGGAAGCACAGTTCCTTTGTTCTGAGCAAGCTCACTGTTCTGGCCCTATAGGAAACACAGTAGATTAGAAGAGTGCTCTTTCCTCAAAAGCAGAGTGTGTTTCTTGTAAGGCGAGCTAGTATTTGTTTCCCAGTCAGAAACGGAGTTGAATCACATGCAGTTTCTGGTCCTACGAGCAAGAGTTGTTTTCTGGTAAAAGGAGTCACTATTGCGCTCCCATTGCCATACACACTGCAAATAGCACTCGCGTCTGTTCCCAGCAAGTACAGTGTATTGGACTGAAGAGAAGCTACTGTTCTTGTCAGTGTCCTAAGCAAAGTTGAAATAGATATGGCCCGTGTGTTGGAAGCACAGTTCCTTTGTTCTGAGCAAGCTCACTGTTCTGGCCCTATAGGAATCATAGTAGATTAGAAGAGTGCTCTTTTCTCAAAAGCAGAGTGTGTTTCTTGTAAGGTGAGCTAGTGTTTGTTTCCCAGTTGAAAACGGAGTTTTATCACATGCAGTTTCTGTTCCTACTAGCAAGAGTTGTTTTCTGGTAAGAAGAGTCACTATTGCACTCCATTTGCCATAACACAGTGCAAATAGCACTAGCGTCTGTTCCCAGCAAGTACAGTGTATTGGACTGAAGAGAAGCTACTTTTCTTGTCAGTTTCCTAAGCAGAGTAGAACTAGATATGGCCCGTGTGTCGGAAGCACAGTTCTTTTGTTCTGAGCAAGCTCACTGTTCTGGCCCTATAGGAATCACAGTAGAGTAGAAGAGTGCTCTTTTCTCAAAAGCAGAGTGAGTTACTTGCAAAGCGAGCTAGTGTTTGTTTCCCAGTTGTAAAAGGACTTGAATCACATGCAGTTTCTGGTCCTACGAGCAAGAGTTGTTTTCTGCTATGAACAGTCACGATTGTGCTCCCATTGCCATTCACAGTGCAAATAGCACTAGCCTCTGTTCCCAGAAAGTACAGTGTATTGGACTGAAGAGAAGCTACTGTTCTTGTCAGTTTCCTAAGCAGAGTTTAACTAGATATGGCCCGATTGTCGGAAGCACAGTTCCTTTGTTCTGAGCAAGCTCACTCTTCTGGCCCGATAGGAATCAGAGTAGACTAGAAGAGTGCTCTTTTCTCCAAAGCAGAGTGTGTTTCTTGTAAGGCGAGCTAGTATTTGTTTCCCAGTCAGAAATGGAGTTGAATCACATGCAGTTTCTGGTCCTACAAGCAAGAGTTGTTTTCTGGTAAGAAGAGTCACTATTGCGCTCCATTTGCCATACACAGTGCAAATACCACTAGCGACTGTTCCCAGCAAGTACAGTGTATTGGACTGAAGAGAAGCTACTGTTCTTGTCAGTTTCCTAAGCAGAGTTGAACTGGATAAGGCCCGTGTGTTGGAAGCACATTTCCTTTGTTGTGAGCAAGCTCACTGTTCTGGCCCTATAGGAATCACAGTAGACTAGAAGAGTGCTCTTTTCTTAAAAGCAGAGTGTGTTTCTTGTAAGGCGAGCTAGTGTTTGTTTCCCAGTCGTAAACGGAGTTGAATCACATGCAGTTTCTGGTCCTACTAGCAAGAGTTGTTTTCTGCTAAGAACAGTCACAATTGCGCTCCCAATGCCATACACAGTGCAAATAGCACTCGCGTTGGTTCCCAGCAAGTACAGTGTATTGGACTGAAGAGAAGCTACTGTTCTTGTCAGTTTCCTAAGCAGATTTGAACTAGATATGCCCCCTGTGTCGGAAGCACAGTTCTTTTGTTCTGAGCAAGCTCACTGTTCTGGCCCCATAGGAAACAGTGTAGATTAGAAGAGTGCTCTTTTCTCAAAAGCAGAGTATGTTTCTTGTAAGGTGAGCTAGTATTTGTTTCCCAGTCAGAAATGGAGTTGAATCACATGCAGTTTCTGCTCCTACAAACAAGAGTTGTTTTCTGGTAAGAAGAGTCACTATTGCGCTCCATTATCCATACACAGTGCAAATAGCACTAGCGTCTGTTCACAGCAAGTACAGTGTATTGGACTGAAGAGAAGCTACTGTTCTTGTCAGTTTCCTAAGCAGAGTTGAACTAGATATGGCCCGTGTGTAGGAAGCACAGTTCCTTTGTTCTGAGCAAGCTCACTCTTCTGGCCCTATAGGAATCACAGTAGATTAGAAGAGTGCTCTTTTCTCAAAAGCAGAGTGTGTTTCTTGTAAGGCGAGCTAGTGTTTGTTTCACAGTCGTAAACGGAGTTGAATCACATGCAGTTTCTGGTCCTACTAGCAAGAGTTGTTTTCTGCTAAGAACAGTCACTATTGCGCTCCCATTGCCATACACAGTGCAAATAGTACTCCCGTCTGTTCCCAGCAAGTACAGTGTATTGGACTGAAGAGAAGCTACTGTTCTTGTCAGTTTCCTTAGCAGAGTTGAACTAGATGTGACCCCTGTATCGGAAGCACAGTTCTTTTGTTCTGAGCAAGCTCACTGTTCTGGCACTATAGTAAACACTGTAGATTAGAAGAGTGCTCTTTTCTCAAAAGCAGAGTATGTTTCTTGTAAGGCGAGCTAGTATTTGTTTCCCAGTCAGAAATGGAGTTGAATAACATGAGGTTTCTGCTCCTACAAGCAAGAGTTGTTTTCTGGTAAGAAGAGTCACTATTGCGCTCCATTTTCCATACACAGTGCAAATAGCACTAGCGTCTGTTCCCAGCAAGTACAGTGTATTGGACTGAAGAGAAACTACTGTTCTTGTCAGTTTCCTAAGCAGAGCTGAACTAGATATGGCCCGTGTGTCGGAAGCACAGTTCCTTTGTTCTGAGCAAGCTCACTGCTCTGGCCCTATAGGAAACACAGTAGATTAGAAGAGTGCTCTTTTCTCAAAAGCAGAGTGTGTTTCTTGTAAGGCGAGCTAGTATTTGTTTCCCAGTCAGAAACGGAGTTGAATCACATGCAGTTTCTGGTCCTACGAGCAAGAGTTGTTTTCTGGTAAAAGGAGTCACTATTGCGCTCCCATTGCCATACACAGTACAAATAGCACTACCGTCTGTTCCCAGCAAGTACAGTGTATTGGACTGAAGAGAAGCTACTGTTCTTGTCAGTGTCCTAAGCAAAGTTGAAATAGATATGGCCCGTGTGTTGGAAGCACAGTTCCTTTGTTCTGAGCAAGCTCACTGTTCTGGCCCTATAGGAATCATAGTAGATTAGAAGAGTGCTCTTTTCTCAAAAGCAGAGTGTGTTTCTTGTAAGGTGAGCTAGTGTTTGTTTCCCAGTTGAAAACGGAGTTTTATCACATGCAGTTTCTGTTCCTACTAGCAAGAGTTGTTTTCTGGTAAGAAGAGTCACTATTGCACTCCATTTGCCATAACACAGTGCAAATAGCACTAGCGTCTGTTCCCAACAAGTACAGTGTATTGGACTGAAGAGAAGCTACTTTTCTTGTCAGTTTCCTAAGCAGAGTAGAACTAGATATGGCCCGTGTGTCGGAAGCACAGTTCTTTTGTTCTGAGCAAGCTCACTGTTCTGGCCCTATAGGAATCACAGTAGAGTAGAAGAGTGCTCTTTTCTCAAAAGCAGAGTGAGTTACTTGCAAAGCGAGCTAGTGTTTGTTTCCCAGTTGTAAAAGGACTTGAATCACATACAGTTTCTGGTCCTACGAGCAAGAGTTGTTTTCTGCTATGAACAGTCACGATTGTGCTCCCATTGCCATTCACAGTGCAAATAGCACTAGCCTCTGTTCCCAGAAAGTACAGTGTATTGGACTGAAGAGAAGCTACTGTTCTTGTCAGTTTCCTAAGCAGAGTTTAACTAGATATGGCCCGATTGTCGGAAGCACAGTTCCTTTGTTCTGAGCAAGCTCACTCTTCTGGCCCGATAGGAATCAGAGTAGACTAGAAGAGTGCTCTTTTCTCAAAAGCAGAGTGTGTTTCTTGTAAGGCGAGCTAGTGTTTGATTCACAGTCGTAAACGGAGTTGAATCACATGCAGTTTCTGGTCCTACTAGCAAGAGTTGTTTTCTGCTAAGAACAGTCACGATTGTGCTCCCATTGCCAAACACAGTGCAAATAGCACTCGCCTCTGTTCCCAGCAAGTACAGTGTATTGGACTGAAGAGAAGCTACTGTTCTTGTCAGTTTCCTAAGCAGAGTTGAACTAGATAAGGCCCGTGTGTCGGAAGCACAGTTCTTTTGTTCTGAGCAAGCTCACTGTTCTGGCACTATAGGAATCACAGTAGAGTAGAAGAGTGCTCTTTTCTCAAAAGCAGAGTGTGTTTCTTGTAAGGCAAACTAGTGTTTGTTTCCCAGTCATAAACGAGGTTGAATCACATGCAGTTTCTGGTCCTACTAGCAAGAGTTTTTTTCTGCTAAGAACAGTCACTATTGCGCTCCCATTGCCATACACAGTGCAAATAGCACTCGCGTCTGTTCCCAGCAAGTACAGTGTATTGGACTGAAGAGGAGCTACTGCTCTTGTCAGTTTCCTAAGCAGATTTGAACTAGATATGCCCCCTGTGTCGGAAGCACAGTTCTTTTGTTCTGAGCAAGCTCACTGTTCTGGCCCTATAGGAAACAGTGTAGATTAAAAGAGTGCTCTTTTCTCAAGAGCAGAGTATGTTTCTTGAAAGGTGAGCTAGTATTTGTTTCCCAGTCAGAAATGGAGTTGAATCACATGCAGTTTCTGCTCCTACAAACAAGAGTTGTTTTCTGGTAAGAAGAGTCACTATTGCGCTACATTTGCCATAAACAGTGCAAATAGCACTAGCGTCTGTTCACAGCAAGTACAGTGTATTGGACTGAAGAGAAGCTACTGTTCTTGTCAGTTTCCTAAGCAGAGTTGAACTACATATGGCCCGTGTGTCGGAAGCACAGTTCCTTTGTTCTGAGCAAGCTCACTGTTCTGGCCCTATAGGAATCACAGTAGACTAGAAGAGTGCTCTTTTCTCAAAAGCAGAGTGTGTTTCTTGTAAGGCGAGCTAGTGTTTGTTTCACAGTCATAAACGGAGTTGAATCACATGCAGTTTCTGGTCCTACTAGCAAGAGTTTTTTTCTGCTAAGAACAGTCACAATTGCGCTCCCATTGCAATACACAGTGCAAATAGCACTCGCGTCTGTTCCCAGCAAGTACAGTGTATTGGACTGAAGAGAAGCTACTGTTCCTGTCAGTTTCCTAAGAAGAGTTAAACTAGATATGGCCCGTGTGTTGGAAGCACAGTTCTTTTGTTCTGAGCAAGCTCACTCTTCTGGCCCTATAGGAAACACAGAAGAGTAGAAGAGTGCTCTTTTCTCCAAAGCAGAGTGTGTTTCTTGTAAGGCGAGCTAGTATTTGTTTCCCAGTCAGAAATGGAGTTGAATCACATGCAGTTTCTGGTCCTACAAGCAAGAGTTGTTTTCTGGTAAGAAGAGTCACTATTGCGCTCCATTTGCCATACACAGTGCAAATAGCACTAGCGACTGTTCCCAGCAAGTACAGTGTATTGGACTGAAGAGAAGCTACTGTTCTTGTCAGTTTCCTAAGCAGAGTTGAACTGGATAAGGCCCATGTGTCGGAAGCACAGTTCCTTTGTTGTGAGCAAGCTCACTGTTCTGGCCCTATAGGAATCACAGTAGACTAGAAGAGTGCTCTTTTCTCAAAAGCAGAGTGTGTATCTTGTAAGGCGAGCTAGTGTTTGTTTCCCAGTCGTAAATGGAGTTGAATCACATGCAGTTTCTGGTCCTACTAGCAAGAGTTGTTTTCTGCAAAGAACAGTCACAATTGAGCTCCCAATGCCATACCCAGTGCAAATAGCACTCGCGTCGGATCCCAGCAAGTACAGTGTATTGGACTGAAGAGAAGCTACTGTTCTTGTCATTTTCCTAAGCAGATTTGAACTAGATATGCCCCCTGTGTCGGAAGCACAGTTCTTTTGTTCTGAGCAAGCTCACTGTTCTGGCCCTATAGGAAACAGTGTAGATTAGAAGAGTGCTCTTTTCTCAAAAGCAGAGTATGTTTCTTGTAAGGTGAGCTAGTATTTGTTTCCCAGTCAGAAATGGAGTTGAATCACATGCAGTTTCTGCTCCTACAAACAAGAGTTGTTTTCTGGTAAGAAGAGTCACTATTGCGCTCCATTTGCCATACACAGTGCAAATAGCACTCGCGTCTGTTCACAGCAAGTACAGTTTATTGGATTAAGAGAAGCTACTGTTCTTGTCAGTTTCCTAAGCAGAGTTGAACTAGATATGGCCCGTGTGTCGGAAGCACAGTTCCTTTGTTCTGAGCAAGCTCACTCTTCTGGCCTTATAGGAATCACAGTAGAGTAGAAGAGTGCTCTTTTCTCAAAAGCAGAGTGTGAGTCTTGTAAAGCGAGCTAGTGTTTGTTTCACAGTCGTAAACGGAGTTGAATCACATGCAGTTTCTGGTCCTACTAGCAAGAGTTGTTTTCTGCTAAGAACAGTCACTATTGCGCTCCCATTGCCATACACAGTGCAAATAGCACTCGCGTCTGTTCCCAGCAAGTACAGTGTATTGGACTGAAGAGAAGCTACTGTTCTTGTCAGTTTCCTAAGCAGAGTTGAACTAGATGTGACCCCTGTGTCGGAAGCACAGTTCTTTTGTTCTGAGCAAGCTCACTGTTCTGGCAGTATAGGAAACACTGTAGATTAGAAGAGTGCTCTTTTCTCAAAAGCAGAGTATGTTTCTTGTAAGGCGAGCTAGTATTTGTTTCCCAGTCAGAAATGGAGTTGAATAACATGAGGTTTCTGCTCCTACAAGCAAGAGTTGTTTTCTGGTAAGAAGAGTCACTATTGCGCTCCATTTGCCATACACAGTGCAAATAGCACTAGCGTCTGTTCCCAGCAAGTACAGTGTATTGGACTGAAGAGAAACTACTGTTCTTGTCAGTTTCCTAAGCAGAGTTGAACTAGATATGGCCCGTGTGTCGGAAGCACAGTTCCTTTGTTCTGAGCAAGCTCACTGCTCTGGCCCTATAGGAAACACAGTAGATTAGAAGTGTGCTCTTTTCTCAAAAGCAGAGTGTGTTTCTTGTAAGGCGAGCTAGTATTTGTTTCCCAGTCAGAAATGGAGTTGAATCACATGCAGTTTCTGATCCTACGAGCAAGAGTTGTTTTCTGGTAAGTAGAGTCACTATTGTGCTCCATTTGCCATACACAGTGCAAATAGCACTAGCGTCTCTTAACAGGAATTACAGTGTATTGGACTGAAGAGAAGCTACTGTTCTTGTCAGTTTCCTAAGCAGAGTTGAACTGGATATGGCCCGTGTGTCAGAAGCACAGTTCCTTTGTTCTGAGCAAGC
This sequence comes from Peromyscus eremicus, assembly GCF_949786415.1. Taxonomy (NCBI): domain Eukaryota; kingdom Metazoa; phylum Chordata; class Mammalia; order Rodentia; family Cricetidae; genus Peromyscus; species Peromyscus eremicus. The sequence continues at coordinate 221,348 of NW_026734549.1, read as the reverse complement.
TCACTGTTCTGGCACTATGGGAATCACAGTAGACTAGAAGAGTGCTCTTTTCTCAAAAGCAGAGTGTGTTTCTTGTAAGGCGAGCTAGTGTTTGTTTCCCAGTCGTAAATGGAGTTGAATCACATGCAGTTTCTGGTCCTACAAGCAAGAGTTGTTTTCTGGTAAGAAGAGTCACTATTGCGCTCCATTTGCCATACACAGTGCAATAGCACTAGCGTCTGTTCCCAGCAAGTACAGTGTATTGGATTGAAGAGAAGCTGCTGTTCTTGTCAGTTTCCTAAGCAGAGTTGAACTAGATATGGCCCGTGTGTTGGAAGCACAGTTCCTTTGTTGTGAGCAAGCTCACTCTTCTGGCCCTATAGGAATCACAGTAGACTAGAAGAGTGCTCTTTTCTCAAAAGCAGAGTGTGTTTCTTGTAAGGCGAGCTAGTGTTTGTTTCACAGTCGTAAACGGAGTTGAATCACATGCAGTTTCTGGTCCTACTAGCAAGAGTTTTTTTCTGCTAAGAACAGTCACTATTGCGCTCCCATTGCCATACACAGTGCAAATAGCACTCGCGTCTGTTCCCAGCAAGTACAGTGTATTGGACTGAAGAGAAGCTACTGTTCTTGTCAGTTTCCTAAGAAGAGTTGAACTAGATATGGCCCGTGTGTTGGAAGCACAGTTCTTTGGTTCTGAGCAAGCTCACTCTTCTGGCCCTATAGGAAACACAGAAGAGTAGAAGAGTGCTCTTTTCTCCAAAGCAGAGTGTGTTTCTTGTAAGGCGAGCTAGTGTTTGTTTCCCAGTCAGAAATGGAGTTGAATCACATGCAGTTTCTGGTCCTACAAGCAAGAGTTGTTTTCTGGTAAGAAGAGTCACTATTTCGCTCCATTTGCCATACACAGTGCAAATAGCACTAGCGACTGTTCCCAGCAAGTACAGTGTATTGGACTGAAGAGAAGCTACTGTTCTTGTCAGTTTCCTAAGCAGAGTTGAACTGGATAAGGCCCGTGTGTCGGAAGCACAGTTCCTTTATTGTGTGCAAGCTCACTGTTCTGGCCCTATAGGAATCACAGTAGACTAGAAGAGTGCTCTTTTCTCAAAAGCATAGTGTGTTTCTTGTAAGGCGAGCTAGTGTTTGTTTCCCAGTCGTAAATGGAGTTGAATCACATGCAGTTTCTGGTCCTACTAGCAAGAGTTGTTTTCTGCTAAGAACAGTCACAATTGAGCTCCCAATGCCATACACAGTGCAAATAGCACTCGCGTCTGTTCCCAGCAAGTACAGTGTATTGGACTGAAGAGAAGCTACTGTTCTTGTCATTTTCCTAAGCAGATTTGAACTAGATATGCCCCCTGTGTCGGAAGCACAGTTCTTTTGTACTGAGCAAGCTCACTGTTCTGGCCCTATAGGAAACAGTGTAGATTAGAAGAGTACTCTTTTCTCAAAAGCAGAGTATGTTTCTTGTAAGGTGAGCTAGTATTTGTTTCCCAGTCAGAAATGGAGTTGAATCACATGCAGTTTCTGCTCCTACAAACAAGAGTTGTTTTCTGGTAAGAGAGTCACTATTGCGCTCCATTTTCCATACACAGTGCAAATAGCACTAGCATCTGTTCACAGCAAGTACAGTGTATTGGACTGAAGAGAAGCTACTGTTCTTGTCAGTTTCCTAAGCAGAGTTGAACTAGATATGGCCCGTGTGTCAGAAGCACAGTTCCTTTGTTCTGAGCAAGCTCACTCTTCTGGCCCTATAGGAATCACAGTAGAGTAGAAGAGTGCTCTTTTCTCAAAAGCAGAGTGTGTTTCTTGTAAGGCGAGCTAGTGTTTGTTTCACAGTCGTAAACGGAGTTGAATCACATGCAGTTTCTGGTCCTACTAGCAAGAGTTGTTTTCTGCTAAGAACAGTCACTATTGCGCTCCCATTGCCATACACAGTGCAAATAGCACTCGCGTCTGTTCCCAGCAAGTACAGTGTATTGGACTGAAGAGAAGCTACTGTTCTTGTCAGTTTCCTAAGCAGATTTGAACTAGATGTGACCCCTGTGTCGGAAGCACAGTTCCTTTGTTCTGAGCAAGCTCACTCTTCTGGCACTATAGGAAACACTGTAGATTAGAAGAGAGCTCTTTTCTCAAAAGCAGAGTATGTTTCTTGTAAGGCGATCTAGTATTTGTTTCCTAGTCAGAAATGGAGTTGAATAACATGCAGTTTCTGCTCCTACAAGCAAGAGTTGTTTTCTGGTAAGAAGAGTCACTATTGTGCTCCATTTGCCATACACAGTGCAAATAGCACTAGCGTCTGTTCCCAGCAAGTACAGTGTATTGGACTGAAGAGAAACTACTGTTCTTGTCAGTTTCCTAAGCAGAGTTGAACTAGATATGGCCCGTGTGTCGGAAGCACAGTTCCTTTGTTCTGTGCAAGCTCACTGCTCTGGCCCTATAGGAAACACAGTAGATTAGAAGAGTGCTCTTTTCTCAAAAGCAGAGTGTGTTTCTTGTAAGGCGAGCTAGTATTTGTTTCCCAGTCAGAAATGGAGTTGAATCACATGCAGTTTCTGCTCCTACAAACAAGAGTTGTTTTCTGGTAAGAAGAGTCACTATTGAGCTCCATTTGCCATACACAGTGCAAATAGCACTCGCCTCTGTTCCCAGCAAGTACAGTGTATGGGACTGAAGAGAAGCTACTGTTCCTGTCAGTTTCCTAAGCAGAGTTGAACTAGATATGGCCCGTGTGTCGGAAGCACAGTTCTTTTTTTCTGAGCAAGCTCACTATTCTGGCCGTATAGGAAACACAGTAGATTAGAAGAGTGCTCTTTTCTCAAAAGCAGAGTATGTTTCTTGTAAGGCGAGCTAGTATTTGTTTCCCAGTGAGAAATGGAGTTGAATCACATGCAGTTTCTGGTCCTATGAGCAAGAGTTGTTTTCTGTTAAGAAGAGTCACTATTGCACTCCATTTGCCATACACAGTGCAAATAGCACTAGCATCTGTTCCCAGCAAGTACAGTGTATTGGACTGAAGAGAAGCTACTGTTCTTGTCAGTTTCCTAAGCAGAGTTGAACTAGATAAGGCCCGTGTGTCGGAAGCACAGTTCCTTTGTTCTGAGCAAGCTCACTGTTCTGGCCCTAAAGGAATCACAGTAGACTAGAAGTGTGCTCTTTTCTCAAAAGCAGAGTGAGTTTCTTGCAAGGCGAGCTAGTGTTTGTTTCCCAGTCGTAAATGGAGGTGAATCACATGCAGTTTCTGGTCCTACTATCAAGAGTTGTTTTCTGGTAAGAAGAGTCACTATTGCGCTCCATTTGCCATACACAGTGCAAATAGCACTCGCGTCTGTTCCCAGCAAGTACAGTATATTTTACATAAGAGAAGCTACTGTTCTTGTCAGTTTCCTAAGAAGAGTTGAACTAGATATGGCCGTGTGTTGGAAGCGCAGTTCTTTTGTTCTGAGCAAGCTCACTGTTCTGGCCCTATAGGAAACACAGAAGAGTAGAAGAGTGCTCTTTTCTCCAAAGCAGAGTATGTTTCTTGTAAGGCGAGCTAGTATTTGTTTCGCAGTCAGAAATGGAGTTGAATCACATGCAGTTTCTGCTCCTACAAACAAGAGTTGTTTTCTGGTAAGAAGAGTCACTGTTGCGCTCCATTTGCCATACACAGTGCAAATAGCACTAGCGTCTGTTCAAGGCAAGTACAGTGTATTGGACTGAAGAGAAGCTACTGTTCTTGTCAGTTTCCTAAGCAGAGTTGAACTAGATATGGCCCGTGTGTCGGAAGCACAGTTCCTTTGTTTTGAGCAAGCTCACTCTTCTGGCCCTAAAGAATCACAGTAGACTAGAAGAGTGCTCTTTTCTCAAAAGCAGAGTGTGTTTCTTGTAAGGCGAGCTAGTGTTTGTTTCACAGTCGTAAACGGAGTTGAATCACATGCAGTATCTGGTCCTACTAGCAAGAGTTTTTTTCTGCTAAGAACAGTCACGATTGTGCTCCCATTGCCATACACAGTGCAAATAGCACTCGTGTCTGTTCCCAGCAAGTACAGTGTATTGGACTGAAGAGAAGCTACTGTTCTTGTCAGTTTCCTAAGCTGAGTTGAACTGGATAAGCCCCGTGTGTCGGAAGAACAGTTCCTTTGTTCTGAGCAAGCTCACTGTTCTGGCCCTACAGGAATCACAGTAGAGTAGAAGAGTGCTCTTTTCTCAAAAGCAGAGTGTGTTTCTTGTAAGGCGAGCTAGTGTTTGTTTCACAGTCGTAAACGGAGTTGAATCACATGCAGTTTCTGGTCCTACTAGCAAGAGTTGTTTTCTGCTAAGAACAGTCACTATTGCGCTCCCATTGCCATACACAGTGCAAATAGCACTGGCGTCTGTTCCCAGCAAGTACAGTGTATTGGACTGAAGAGAAGCTACTGTTCTTGTCAGTTTCCTAAGAAGAGTTGAACTAGATATGGCCCGTGTGTTGGAAGCACAGTTCTTTTGTTCTGAGCAAGCTCACTCTTCTGGCCCTATAGGAAACACAGAAGAGTAGAAGAGTGCTCTTTTCTCCAAAGCAGAGTGTGTTTCTTGTAAGGCGAGCTAGTATTTGTTTCCCAGTCAGAAATGGAGTTGAATCACATGCAGTTTCTGGTCCTACAAGCAAGAGTTGTTTTCTGGTAAGAAGAGTCACTATTGCGCTCCATTTGCCATACACAGTGCAAATACCACTAGCGACTGTTCCCAGCAAGTACAGTGTATTGGACTGAAGAGAAGCTACTGTTCTTGTCAGTTTCCTAAGCAGAGTTGAACTGGATAAGGCCCGTGTGTTGGAAGCACATTTCCTTTGTTGTGAGCAAGCTCACTGTTCTGGCCCTATAGGAATCACAGTAGACTAGAAGAGTGCTCTTTTCTTAAAAGCAGAGTGTGTTTCTTGTAAGGGGAGCTAGTGTTTGTTTCCCAGTCGTAAACGGAGTTGAATCACATGCAGTTTCTGGTCCTACTAGCAAGAGTTGTTTTCTGCTAAGAACAGTCACAATTGCGCTCCCAATGCCATACACAGTGCAAATAGCACTCGCGTTGGTTCCCAGCAAGTACAGTGTATTGGACTGAAGAGAAGCTACTGTTCTTGTCATTTTCCTAAGCAGATTTGAACTAGATATGCCCCCTGTGTCGGAAGCACAGTTCTTTTGTTCTGAGAAAGCTCACTGTTCTGGCCCCATAGGAAACAGTGTAGATTAGAAGAGTGCTCTTTTCTCAAAAGCAGAGTATGTTTCTTGTAAGGTGAGCTAGTATTTGTTTCCCAGTCAGAAATGGAGTTGAATCACATGCAGTTTCTGCTCCTACAAACAAGAGTTGTTTTCTGGTAAGAAGAGTCACTATTGCGCTCCATTATCCATACACAGTGCAAATAGCACTAGCGTCTGTTCACAGCAAGTACAGTGTATTGGACTGAAGAGAAGCTACTGTTCTTGTCAGTTTCCTAAGCAGAGTTGAACTAGATACGGCCCGTGTGTAGGAAGCACAGTTCCTTTGTTCTGAGCAAGCTCACTCTTCTGGCCCTATAGGAATCACAGTAGAGTAGAAGAGTGCTCTTTTCTCAAAAGCAGAGTGTGTTTCTTGTAAGGCGAGCTAGTGTTTGTTTCACAGTCGTAAACGGAGTTGAATCACATGCAGTTTCTGGTCCTACTAGCAAGAGTTGTTTTCTGCTAAGAACAGTCACTATTGCGCTCCCATTGCCATACACAGTGCAAATAGTACTCCCGTCTGTTCCCAGCAAGTACAGTGTATTGGACTGAAGAGAAGCTACTGTTCTTGTCAGTTTCCTTAGCAGAGTTGAACTAGATGTGACCCCTGTATCGGAAGCACAGTTCTTTTGTTCTGAGCAAGCTCACTGTTCTGGCCCTATAGGAAACACTGTAGATTAGAAGAGTGCTCTTTTCTCAAAAGCAGAGTATGTTTCTTGTAAGGCGAGCTAGTATTTGTTTCCCAGTCAGAAATGGAGTTGAATAACATGAGGTTTCTGCTCCTACAAGCAAGAGTTGTTTTCTGGTAAGAAGAGTCACTATTGCGCTCCATTTTCCATACACAGTGCAAATAGCACTAGCGTCTGTTCCCAGCAAGTACAGTGTATTGGACTGAAGAGAAACTACTGTTCTTGTCAGTTTCCTAAGCAGAGCTGAACTAGATATGGCCCGTGTGTCGGAAGCACAGTTCCTTTGTTCTGAGCAAGCTCACTGCTCTGGCCCAATAGGAAACACAGTAGATTAGAAGAGTGCTCTTTTCTCAAAAGCAGAGTGTGTTTCTTGTAAGGCGAGCTAGTATTTGTTTCCCAGTCAGAAACGGAGTTGAATCACATGCAGTTTCTGATCCTACGAGCAAGAGTTGTTTTCTGGTAAGAAGAGTCACTATTGTGCTCCATTTGCCATACACAGTGCAAATAGCACTAGCGTCTGTTAACAGGAAGTACAGTGTATTGGACTGAAGAGAAGCTACTGTTCTTGTCAGTTTCCTAAGCAGAGTTGAACTAGATATGGCCCGTGTGTTGGAAGCACAGTTCTTTTGTTCTGAGCAAGCTCACTGTTCTGGCCTTATAGGAAACACAGAAGAGTAGAAGAGTGCTCTTTTCTCCAAAGCAGAGTGTGTTTCTTGTAAGGCGAGCTAGTATTTGTTTCCCAGTCAGAAATGGAGTTGAATCACATGCAGTTTCTGGTCCTACAAGCAAGAGTTGTTTTCTGGTAAGAAGAGTCACTATTGCGCTCCATTTGCCATACACAGTGCAAATAGCACTAGCGACTGTTCCCAGCAAGTACAGTGTATTGGACTGAAGAGAAGCTACTGTTCTTGTCAGTTTCCTAAGCAGAGTTGAACTGGATAAGGCCAGTGTGTCGGAAGCACAGTTCCTTTGTTGTGAGCAAGCTCACTGTTCTGGCCCTATAGGAATCACAGTAGAGTAGAAGAGTGCTCTTTTCTCAAAAGCAGAGTGTGTTTCTTGTAAGGCGAGCTAGTGTTTGTTTCCCAGTCGTAAATGGAGTTGAATCACATGCAGTTTCTGGTCCTACTAGCAAGAGTTGTTTTCTGCTAAGAACAGTCACAATTGAGCTCCCAATGCCATACACAGTGCAAATAGCACTCGCGTCTGTTCCCAGCAAGTACAGTGTATTGGACTGAAGAGAAGCTACTGTTCTTGTCATTTTCCTAAGCAGATTTGAACTAGATATGCCCCCTGTGTCGGAAGCACAGTTCTTTTGTTCTGAGCAAGCTCACTGTTCAGGCCCTATAGGAAACAGTGTAGATTAGAAGAGTGCTCTTTTCTCAAAAGCAGAGTATGTTTCTTGTAAGGTGAGCTAGTATTTGTTTCCCAGTCAGGAATGGAGTTGAATCACATGCAGTTTCTGCTCCTACAAACAAGAGTTGTTTTCTGGTAAGAAGAGTCACTATTGCGCTCCATTTGCCATACACAGTGCAAATAGCACTAGCGTCTGTTCACAGCAACTACAGTGTATTGGACTGAAGAGAAGCTACTGTTCTTGTCAGTTTCCTAAGCAGAGTTGAACTAGATATGGCCCGTGTGTAGGAAGCACAGTTCATTTGTTCTGAGCAAGCTCACTGCTCTGGCCCTATAGGAAACACAGTAGATTAGAAGAGTGCTCTTTTCTCAAAAGCAGAGTGTGTTTCTTGTAAGGCGAGCTAGTATTTGTTTCCCAGTCAGAAATGGAGTTGAATCACATGCAGTTTCTGATCCTACGAGCAAGAGTTGTTTTCTGGTAAGAAGAGTCACTATTATACTCCATTTGCCATACACAGTGCAAATAGCACTAGCGTCTGTTAACAGGAAGTACAGTGTATTGGACTGAAGAGAAGCTACTGTTCTTGTCAGTTTCCTGAGCAGAGTTGAACTAGATAAGGCCCATGTGTCGGAAGCACAGTCCTTTGTTCTGAGCAAGCTCACTGTTCTGGCCCTATAGGAATCACAGTAGACTAGAAGAGTGCTCTTTTCTCAAAAGCAGAGTGAGTTTCTTGCAAGGCGAGCTAGTGTTTGTTTCCCAGTCGTAAATGGAGGTGAATCACATGCAGTTTCTGGTCCTACTATCAAGAGTTGTTTTCTGGTAAGAAGAGTCACTATTGCGCTCCATTTGCCATACACAGTGCAAATAGCACTAGCGCCTGTTCCCAGCAAGTACAGTGTATTGGACTGAAGAGAAGCTACTGTTCTTGTCAGTTTCCTAAGCAGAGTTGAACTAGGTATGGCCCGTGTGTGGGATGCACAGTTCCATTGTTCTGAGCAAGCTCACTGTTCTGGCCCTATATGAATCACAGTAGAGTAGAAGAGTGCTCTTTTCTCAAAAGCAGTGTGTTTCTTGTAAGGCGAGCTAGTATTTGTTTCCCAGTCAGAAATGAAGTTGAATCACATGCAGTTTCTGATCCTACGAGCAAGAGTTGTTTTCTGCTAAGAACAGTCACAATTGTGCTCCCATTGCCATACACAGTGCAAATAGCACTCGCGTCTGTTCCCAGCAAGTACAGTGTATTGGACTGAAGAGAAGCTACTGTTCTTGTCAGTTTCCTAACCAAGTTGAACTAGATGTGGCCCGTGTGTCGGAAGCACAGTTCTTTTGTTCTGAGCAAGCTCACTATTCTGGCACTATAGGAAACACAGTAGATTAGGAGAGTGCTCTTTTCTCAAAAGCAGAGCGTGTTTCTTGTAAGGCGAGCTAGTATTTGTTTCCCAGTCAGAAATGGAGTTGAATCATATGCAGTTTCTGGTCCTACGAGCAAGAGTTGTTTTCTGGTAAGAAGAGTCACTATTGTGCTCCATTTGCCATACCCAGTGCAAATAGCACTAGCGTCTGTTCCCAGCAAGTACAGTGTATTGGACTGAAGAGAAGCTATAGTTCTTGTCAGTTCCCTAAGCAGAGTTGAACTAGATATGGCCCGTGTGTCAGAAACACAGTTCCTTTGTTCTGAGCAAGCTCACTGTTCTGGCCCTATAGGAATCATAGTAGATTAGAAGAGTGCTCTTTTCTCAAAAGCAGAGTGTGTTTCTTGTAAGGTGAGCTAGTGTTTGTTTCCCAGTTGAAAACGGAGTTTTATCACATGCAGTTTCTGTTCCTACTAGCAAGAGTTGTTTTCTGGTAAGAAGAGTCACTATTGCACTCCATTTGCCATAACACAGTGCAAATAGCACTAGCGTCTGTTCCCAGCAAGTACAGTGTATTGGACTGAAGAGAAGCTACTTTTCTTGTCAGTTTCCTAAGCAGAGTAGAACTAGATATGGCCCGTGTGTCGGAAGCACAGTTCTTTTGTTCTGAGCAAGCTCACTGTTCTGGCCCTATAGGAATCACAGTAGAGTAGAAGAGTGCTCTTTTCTCAAAAGCAGAGTGAGTTACTTGCAAAGCGAGCTAGTGTTTGTTTCCCAGTTGTAAAAGGACTTGAATCACATGCAGTTTCTGGTCCTACGAGCAAGAGTTGTTTTCTGCTATGAACAGTCACGATTGTGCTCCCATTGCCATTCACAGTGCAAATAGCACTAGCCTCTGTTCCCAGAAAGTACAGTGTATTGGACTGAAGAGAAGCTACTGTTCTTGTCAGTTTCCTAAGAAGAGTTGAACTAGATATGGCCCGTGTGTTGGAAGCACAGTTCTTTTGTTCTGAGCAAGCTCACTCTTCTGGCCCTATAGGAAACACAGAAGAGTAGAAGAGTGCTCTTTTCTCCAAAGCAGAGTGTGTTTCTTGTAAGGCGAGCTAGTATTTGTTTCCCAGTCAGAAATGGAGTTGAATCACATGCAGTTTCTGGTCCTACAAGCAAGAGTTGTTTTCTGGTAAGAAGAGTCACTATTGCGCTCCATTTGCCATACACAGTGCAAATACCACTAGCGACTGTTCCCAGCAAGTACAGTGTATTGGACTGAAGAGAAGCTACTCTTCTTGTCAGTTTCCTAAGCAGAGTTGAACTGGATAAGGCCCGTGTGTTGGAAGCACATTTCCTTTGTTGTGAGCAAGCTCACTGTTCTGGCCCTATAGGAATCACAGTAGACTAGAAGAGTGCTCTTTTCTTAAAAGCAGAGTGTGTTTCTTGTAAGGCGAGCTAGTGTTTGTTTCCCAGTCGTAAACGGAGTTGAATCACATGCAGTTTCTGGTCCTACTAGCAAGAGTTGTTTTCTTATAAGAACAGTCACAATTGCGCTCCCAATGCCATACACAGTGCAAATAGCACTCGCGTTGGTTCCCAGCAAGTACAGTGTATTGGACTGAAGAGAAGCTACTGTTCTTGTCATTTTCCTAAGCAGATTTGAACTAGATATGCCCCCTGTGTCGGAAGCACAGTTCTTTTGTTCTGAGCAAGCTCACTGTTCTGGCCCCATAGGAAACAGTGTAGATTAGAAGAGTGCTCTTTTCTCAAAAGCAGAGTATGTTTCTTGTAAGGTGAGCTAGTATTTGTTTCCCAGTCAGAAATGGAGTTGAATCACATGCAGTTTCTGCTCCTACAAACAAGAGTTGTTTTCTGGTAAGAAGAGTCACTATTGCGCTCCATTATCCATACACAGTGCAAATAGCACTAGCGTCTGTTCACAGCAAGTACAGTGTATTGGACTGAAGAGAAGCTACTGTTCTTGTCAGTTTCCTAAGCAGAGTTGAACTAGATACGGCCCGTGTGTAGGAAGCACAGTTCCTTTGTTCTGAGCAAGCTCACTCTTCTGGCCCTATAGGAATCACAGTAGAGTAGAAGAGTGCTCTTTTCTCAAAAGCAGAGTGTGTTTCTTGTAAGGCGAGCTAGTGTTTGTTTCACAGTCGTAAACGGAGTTGAATCACATGCAGTTTCTGGTCCTACTAGCAAGAGTTGTTTTCTGCTAAGAACAGTCACTATTGCGCTCCCATTGCCATACACAGTGCAAATAGTACTCCCGTCTGTTCCCAGCAAGTACAGTGTATTGGACTGAAGAGAAGCTACTGTTCTTGTCAGTTTCCTTAGCAGAGTTGAACTAGATGTGACCCCTGTATCGGAAGCACAGTTCTTTTGTTCTGAGCAAGCTCACTGTTCTGGCACTATAGGAAACACTGTAGATTAGAAGAGTGCTCTTTTCTCAAAAGCAGAGTATGTTTCTTGTAAGGCGAGCTAGTATTTGTTTCCCAGTCAGAAATGGAGTTGAATAACATGAGGTTTCTGCTCCTACAAGCAAGAGTTGTTTTCTGGTAAGAAGAGTCACTATTGCGCTCCATTTTCCATACACAGTGCAAATAGCACTAGCGTCTGTTCCCAGCAAGTACAGTGTATTGGACTGAAGAGAAACTACTGTTCTTGTCAGTTTCCTAAGCAGAGCTGAACTAGATATGGCCCGTGTGTCGGAAGCACAGTTCCTTTGTTCTGAGCAAGCTCACTGTTCTGGCCCTATAGGAAACACAGTAGATTAGAAGAGTGCTCTTTCCTCAAAAGCAGAGTGTGTTTCTTGTAAGGCGAGCTAGTATTTGTTTCCCAGTCAGAAACGGAGTTGAATCACATGCAGTTTCTGGTCCTACGAGCAAGAGTTGTTTTCTGGTAAAAGGAGTCACTATTGCGCTCCCATTGCCATACACACTGCAAATAGCACTCGCGTCTGTTCCCAGCAAGTACAGTGTATTGGACTGAAGAGAAGCTACTGTTCTTGTCAGTGTCCTAAGCAAAGTTGAAATAGATATGGCCCGTGTGTTGGAAGCACAGTTCCTTTGTTCTGAGCAAGCTCACTGTTCTGGCCCTATAGGAATCATAGTAGATTAGAAGAGTGCTCTTTTCTCAAAAGCAGAGTGTGTTTCTTGTAAGGTGAGCTAGTGATTGTTTCCCAGTTGAAAACGGAGTTTTATCACATGCAGTTTCTGTTCCTACTAGCAAGAGTTGTTTTCTGGTAAGAAGAGTCACTATTGCACTCCATTTGCCATAACACAGTGCAAATAGCACTAGCGTCTGTTCCCAGCAAGTACAGTGTATTGGACTGAAGAGAAGCTACTTTTCTTGTCAGTTTCCTAAGCAGAGTAGAACTAGATATGGCCCGTGTGTCGGAAGCACAGTTCTTTTGTTCTGAGCAAGCTCACTGTTCTGGCCCTATAGGAATCACAGTAGAGTAGAAGAGTGCTCTTTTCTCAAAAGCAGAGTGAGTTACTTGCAAAGCGAGCTAGTGTTTGTTTCCCAGTTGTAAAAGGACTTGAATCACATGCAGTTTCTGGTCCTACGAGCAAGAGTTGTTTTCTGCTATGAACAGTCACGATTGTGCTCCCATTGCCATTCACAGTGCAAATAGCACTAGCCTCTGTTCCCAGAAAGTACAGTGTATTGGACTGAAGAGAAGCTACTGTTCTTGTCAGTTTCCTAAGCAGAGTTTAACTAGATATGGCCCGATTGTCGGAAGCACAGTTCCTTTGTTCTGAGCAAGCTCACTCTTCTGGCCCGATAGGAATCAGAGTAGACTAGAAGAGTGCTCTTTTCTCCAAAGCAGAGTGTGTTTCTTGTAAGGCGAGCTAGTATTTGTTTCCCAGTCAGAAATGGAGTTGAATCACATGCAGTTTCTGGTCCTACAAGCAAGAGTTGTTTTCTGGTAAGAAGAGTCACTATTGCGCTCCATTTGCCATACACAGTGCAAATACCACTAGCGACTGTTCCCAGCAAGTACAGTGTATTGGACTGAAGAGAAGCTACTGTTCTTGTCAGTTTCCTAAGCAGAGTTGAACTGGATAAGGCCCGTGTGTTGGAAGCACATTTCCTTTGTTGTGAGCAAGCTCACTGTTCTGGCCCTATAGGAATCACAGTAGACTAGAAGAGTGCTCTTTTCTTAAAAGCAGAGTGTGTTTCTTGTAAGGCGAGCTAGTGTTTGTTTCCCAGTCGTAAACGGAGTTGAATCACATGCAGTTTCTGGTCCTACTAGCAAGAGTTGTTTTCTGCTAAGAACAGTCACAATTGCGCTCCCAATGCCATACACAGTGCAAATAGCACTCGCGTTGGTTCCCAGCAAGTACAGTGTATTGGACTGAAGAGAAGCTACTGTTCTTGTCAGTTTCCTAAGCAGATTTGAACTAGATATGCCCCCTGTGTCGGAAGCACAGTTCTTTTGTTCTGAGCAAGCTCACTGTTCTGGCCCCATAGGAAACAGTGTAGATTAGAAGAGTGCTCTTTTCTCAAAAGCAGAGTATGTTTCTTGTAAGGTGAGCTAGTATTTGTTTCCCAGTCAGAAATGGAGTTGAATCACATGCAGTTTCTGCTCCTACAAACAAGAGTTGTTTTCTGGTAAGAAGAGTCACTATTGCGCTCCATTATCCATACACAGTGCAAATAGCACTAGCGTCTGTTCACAGCAAGTACAGTGTATTGGACTGAAGAGAAGCTACTGTTCTTGTCAGTTTCCTAAGCAGAGTTGAACTAGATATGGCCCGTGTGTAGGAAGCACAGTTCCTTTGTTCTGAGCAAGCTCACTCTTCTGGCCCTATAGGAATCACAGTAGATTAGAAGAGTGCTCTTTTCTCAAAAGCAGAGTGTGTTTCTTGTAAGGCGAGCTAGTGTTTGTTTCACAGTCGTAAACGGAGTTGAATCACATGCAGTTTCTGGTCCTACTAGCAAGAGTTGTTTTCTGCTAAGAACAGTCACTATTGCGCTCCCATTGCCATACACAGTGCAAATAGTACTCCCGTCTGTTCCCAGCAAGTACAGTGTATTGGACTGAAGAGAAGCTACTGTTCTTGTCAGTTTCCTTAGCAGAGTTGAACTAGATGTGACCCCTGTATCGGAAGCACAGTTCTTTTGTTCTGAGCAAGCTCACTGTTCTGGCACTATAGGAAACACTGTAGATTAGAAGAGTGCTCTTTTCTCAAAAGCAGAGTATGTTTCTTGTAAGGCGAGCTAGTATTTGTTTCCCAGTCAGAAATGGAGTTGAATAACATGAGGTTTCTGCTCCTACAAGCAAGAGTTGTTTTCTGGTAAGAAGAGTCACTATTGCGCTCCATTTTCCATACACAGTGCAAATAGCACTAGCGTCTGTTCCCAGCAAGTACAGTGTATTGGACTGAAGAGAAACTACTGTTCTTGTCAGTTTCCTAAGCAGAGCTGAACTAGATATGGCCCGTGTGTCGGAAGCACAGTTCCTTTGTTCTGAGCAAGCTCACTGCTCTGGCCCTATAGGAAACACAGTAGATTAGAAGAGTGCTCTTTTCTCAAAAGCAGAGTGTGTTTCTTGTAAGGCGAGCTAGTATTTGTTTCCCAGTCAGAAACGGAGTTGAATCACATGCAGTTTCTGGTCCTACGATCAAGAGTTGTTTTCTGGTAAAAGGAGTCACTATTGCGCTCCCATTGCCATACACAGTACAAATAGCACTACCGTCTGTTCCCAGCAAGTACAGTGTATTGGACTGAAGAGAAGCTACTGTTCTTGTCAGTGTCCTAAGCAAAGTTGAAATAGATATGGCCCGTGTGTTGGAAGCACAGTTCCTTTGTTCTGAGCAAGCTCACTGTTCTGGCCCTATAGGAATCATAGTAGATTAGAAGAGTGCTCTTTTCTCAAAAGCAGAGTGTGTTTCTTGTAAGGTGAGCTAGTGTTTGTTTCCCAGTTGAAAACGGAGTTTTATCACATGCAGTTTCTGTTCCTACTAGCAAGAGTTGTTTTCTGGTAAGAAGAGTCACTATTGCACTCCATTTGCCATAACACAGTGCAAATAGCACTAGCGTCTGTTCCCAACAAGTACAGTGTATTGGACTGAAGAGAAGCTACTTTTCTTGTCAGTTTCCTAAGCAGAGTAGAACTAGATATGGCCCGTGTGTCGGAAGCACAGTTCTTTTGTTCTGAGCAAGCTCACTGTTCTGGCCCTATAGGAATCACAGTAGAGTAGAAGAGTGCTCTTTTCTCAAAAGCAGAGTGAGTTACTTGCAAAGCGAGCTAGTGTTTGTTTCCCAGTTGTAAAAGGACTTGAATCACATACAGTTTCTGGTCCTACGAGCAAGAGTTGTTTTCTGCTATGAACAGTCACGATTGTGCTCCCATTGCCATTCACAGTGCAAATAGCACTAGCCTCTGTTCCCAGAAAGTACAGTGTATTGGACTGAAGAGAAGCTACTGTTCTTGTCAGTTTCCTAAGCAGAGTTTAACTAGATATGGCCCGATTGTCGGAAGCACAGTTCCTTTGTTCTGAGCAAGCTCACTCTTCTGGCCCGATAGGAATCAGAGTAGACTAGAAGAGTGCTCTTTTCTCAAAAGCAGAGTGTGTTTCTTGTAAGGCGAGCTAGTGTTTGATTCACAGTCGTAAACGGAGTTGAATCACATGCAGTTTCTGGTCCTACTAGCAAGAGTTGTTTTCTGCTAAGAACAGTCACGATTGTGCTCCCATTGCCAAACACAGTGCAAATAGCACTCGCCTCTGTTCCCAGCAAGTACAGTGTATTGGACTGAAGAGAAGCTACTGTTCTTGTCAGTTTCCTAAGCAGAGTTGAACTAGATAAGGCCCGTGTGTCGGAAGCACAGTTCTTTTGTTCTGAGCAAGCTCACTGTTCTGGCACTATAGGAATCACAGTAGAGTAGAAGAGTGCTCTTTTCTCAAAAGCAGAGTGTGTTTCTTGTAAGGCAAACTAGTGTTTGTTTCCCAGTCATAAACGAGGTTGAATCACATGCAGTTTCTGGTCCTACTAGCAAGAGTTTTTTTCTGCTAAGAACAGTCACTATTGCGCTCCCATTGCCATACACAGTGCAAATAGCACTCGCGTCTGTTCCCAGCAAGTACAGTGTATTGGACTGAAGAGGAGCTACTGCTCTTGTCAGTTTCCTAAGCAGATTTGAACTAGATATGCCCCCTGTGTCGGAAGCACAGTTCTTTTGTTCTGAGCAAGCTCACTGTTCTGGCCCTATAGGAAACAGTGTAGATTAAAAGAGTGCTCTTTTCTCAAGAGCAGAGTATGTTTCTTGAAAGGTGAGCTAGTATTTGTTTCCCAGTCAGAAATGGAGTTGAATCACATGCAGTTTCTGCTCCTACAAACAAGAGTTGTTTTCTGGTAAGAAGAGTCACTATTGCGCTACATTTGCCATAAACAGTGCAAATAGCACTAGCGTCTGTTCACAGCAAGTACAGTGTATTGGACTGAAGAGAAGCTACTGTTCTTGTCAGTTTCCTAAGCAGAGTTGAACTACATATGGCCCGTGTGTCGGAAGCACAGTTCCTTTGTTCTGAGCAAGCTCACTGTTCTGGCCCTATAGGAATCACAGTAGACTAGAAGAGTGCTCTTTTCTCAAAAGCAGAGTGTGTTTCTTGTAAGGCGAGCTAGTGTTTGTTTCACAGTCATAAACGGAGTTGAATCACATGCAGTTTCTGGTCCTACTAGCAAGAGTTTTTTTCTGCTAAGAACAGTCACAATTGCGCTCCCATTGCAATACACAGTGCAAATAGCACTCGCGTCTGTTCCCAGCAAGTACAGTGTATTGGACTGAAGAGAAGCTACTGTTCCTGTCAGTTTCCTAAGAAGAGTTAAACTAGATATGGCCCGTGTGTTGGAAGCACAGTTCTTTTGTTCTGAGCAAGCTCACTCTTCTGGCCCTATAGGAAACACAGAAGAGTAGAAGAGTGCTCTTTTCTCCAAAGCAGAGTGTGTTTCTTGTAAGGCGAGCTAGTATTTGTTTCCCAGTCAGAAATGGAGTTGAATCACATGCAGTTTCTGGTCCTACAAGCAAGAGTTGTTTTCTGGTAAGAAGAGTCACTATTGCGCTCCATTTGCCATACACAGTGCAAATAGCACTAGCGACTGTTCCCAGCAAGTACAGTGTATTGGACTGAAGAGAAGCTACTGTTCTTGTCAGTTTCCTAAGCAGAGTTGAACTGGATAAGGCCCATGTGTCGGAAGCACAGTTCCTTTGTTGTGAGCAAGCTCACTGTTCTGGCCCTATAGGAATCACAGTAGACTAGAAGAGTGCTCTTTTCTCAAAAGCAGAGTGTGTATCTTGTAAGGCGAGCTAGTGTTTGTTTCCCAGTCGTAAATGGAGTTGAATCACATGCAGTTTCTGGTCCTACTAGCAAGAGTTGTTTTCTGCAAAGAACAGTCACAATTGAGCTCCCAATGCCATACCCAGTGCAAATAGCACTCGCGTCGGATCCCAGCAAGTACAGTGTATTGGACTGAAGAGAAGCTACTGTTCTTGTCATTTTCCTAAGCAGATTTGAACTAGATATGCCCCCTGTGTCGGAAGCACAGTTCTTTTGTTCTGAGCAAGCTCACTGTTCTGGCCCTATAGGAAACAGTGTAGATTAGAAGAGTGCTCTTTTCTCAAAAGCAGAGTATGTTTCTTGTAAGGTGAGCTAGTATTTGTTTCCCAGTCAGAAATGGAGTTGAATCACATGCAGTTTCTGCTCCTACAAACAAGAGTTGTTTTCTGGTAAGAAGAGTCACTATTGCGCTCCATTTGCCATACACAGTGCAAATAGCACTCGCGTCTGTTCACAGCAAGTACAGTGTATTGGATTAAGAGAAGCTACTGTTCTTGTCAGTTTCCTAAGCAGAGTTGAACTAGATATGGCCCGTGTGTCGGAAGCACAGTTCCTTTGTTCTGAGCAAGCTCACTCTTCTGGCCTTATAGGAATCACAGTAGAGTAGAAGAGTGCTCTTTTCTCAAAAGCAGAGTGTGAGTATTGTAAAGCGAGCTAGTGTTTGTTTCACAGTCGTAAACGGAGTTGAATCACATGCAGTTTCTGGTCCTACTAGCAAGAGTTGTTTTCTGCTAAGAACAGTCACTATTGCGCTCCCATTGCCATACACAGTGCAAATAGCACTCGCGTCTGTTCCCAGCAAGTACAGTGTATTGGACTGAAGAGAAGCTACTGTTCTTGTCAGTTTCCTAAGCAGAGTTGAACTAGATGTGACCCCTGTGTCGGAAGCACAGTTCTTTTGTTCTGAGCAAGCTCACTGTTCTGGCACTATAGGAAACACTGTAGATTAGAAGAGTGCTCTTTTCTCAAAAGCAGAGTATGTTTCTTGTAAGGCGAGCTAGTATTTGTTTCCCAGTCAGAAATGGAGTTGAATAACATGAGGTTTCTGCTCCTACAAGCAAGAGTTGTTTTCTGGTAAGAAGAGTCACTATTGCGCTCCATTTGCCATACACAGTGCAAATAGCACTAGCGTCTGTTCCCAGCAAGTACAGTGTATTGGACTGAAGAGAAACTACTGTTCTTGTCAGTTTCCTAAGCAGAGTTGAACTAGATATGGCCCGTGTGTCGGAAGCACAGTTCCTTTGTTCTGAGCAAGCTCACTGCTCTGGCCCTATAGGAAACACAGTAGATTAGAAGTGTGCTCTTTTCTCAAAAGCAGAGTGTGTTTCTTGTAAGGCGAGCTAGTATTTGTTTCCCAGTCAGAAATGGAGTTGAATCACATGCAGTTTCTGATCCTACGAGCAAGAGTTGTTTTCTGGTAAGTAGAGTCACTATTGTGCTCCATTTGCCATACACAGTGCAAATAGCACTAGCGTCTCTTAACAGGAATTACAGTGTATTGGACTGAAGAGAAGCTACTGTTCTTGTCAGTTTCCTAAGCAGAGTTGAACTGGATATGGCCCGTGTGTCAGAAGCACAGTTCCTTTGTTCTGAGCAAGCTCACTGTTCTGGCACTATGGGAATCACAGTAGACTAGAAGAGTGCTCTTTTCTCAAAAGCAGAGTGTGTTTCTTGTAAGGCGAGCTAGTGTTTGTTTCCCAGTCGTAAATGGAGTTGAATCACATGCAGTTTCTGGTCCTACAAGCAAGAGTTGTTTTCTGGTAAGAAGAGTCACTATTGCGCTCCATTTGCCATACACAGTGCAATAGCACTAGCGTCTGTTCCCAGCAAGTACAGTGTATTGGATTGAAGAGAAGCTGCTGTTCTTGTCAGTTTCCTAAGCAGAGTTGAACTAGATATGGCCCGTGTGTTGGAAGCACAGTTCCTTTGTTGTGAGCAAGCTCACTCTTCTGGCCCTATAGGAATCACAGTAGACTAGAAGAGTGCTCTTTTCTCAAAAGCAGAGTGTGTTTCTTGTAAGGCGAGCTAGTGTTTGTTTCACAGTCGTAAACGGAGTTGAATCACATGCAGTTTCTGGTCCTACTAGCAAGAGTTTTTTTCTGCTAAGAACAGTCACTATTGCGCTCCCATTGCCATACACAGTGCAAATAGCACTCGCGTCTGTTCCCAGCAAGTACAGTGTATTGGACTGAAGAGAAGCTACTGTTCTTGTCAGTTTCCTAAGAAGAGTTGAACTAGATATGGCCCGTGTGTTGGAAGCACAGTTCTTTGGTTCTGAGCAAGCTCACTCTTCTGGCCCTATAGGAAACACAGAAGAGTAGAAGAGTGCTCTTTTCTCCAAAGCAGAGTGTGTTTCTTGTAAGGCGAGCTAGTGTTTGTTTCCCAGTCAGAAATGGAGTTGAATCACATGCAGTTTCTGGTCCTACAAGCAAGAGTTGTTTTCTGGTAAGAAGAGTCACTATTTCGCTCCATTTGCCATACACAGTGCAAATAGCACTAGCGACTGTTCCCAGCAAGTACAGTGTATTGGACTGAAGAGAAGCTACTGTTCTTGTCAGTTTCCTAAGCAGAGTTGAACTGGATAAGGCCCGTGTGTCGGAAGCACAGTTCCTTTATTGTGTGCAAGCTCACTGTTCTGGCCCTATAGGAATCACAGTAGACTAGAAGAGTGCTCTTTTCTCAAAAGCATAGTGTGTTTCTTGTAAGGCGAGCTAGTGTTTGTTTCCCAGTCGTAAATGGAGTTGAATCACATGCAGTTTCTGGTCCTACTAGCAAGAGTTGTTTTCTGCTAAGAACAGTCACAATTGAGCTCCCAATGCCATACACAGTGCAAATAGCACTCGCGTCTGTTCCCAGCAAGTACAGTGTATTGGACTGAAGAGAAGCTACTGTTCTTGTCATTTTCCTAAGCAGATTTGAACTAGATATGCCCCCTGTGTCGGAAGCACAGTTCTTTTGTACTGAGCAAGCTCACTGTTCTGGCCCTATAGGAAACAGTGTAGATTAGAAGAGTACTCTTTTCTCAAAAGCAGAGTATGTTTCTTGTAAGGTGAGCTAGTATTTGTTTCCCAGTCAGAAATGGAGTTGAATCACATGCAGTTTCTGCTCCTACAAACAAGAGTTGTTTTCTGGTAAGAGAGTCACTATTGCGCTCCATTTTCCATACACAGTGCAAATAGCACTAGCATCTGTTCACAGCAAGTACAGTGTATTGGACTGAAGAGAAGCTACTGTTCTTGTCAGTTTCCTAAGCAGAGTTGAACTAGATATGGCCCGTGTGTCAGAAGCACAGTTCCTTTGTTCTGAGCAAGCTCACTCTTCTGGCCCTATAGGAATCACAGTAGAGTAGAAGAGTGCTCTTTTCTCAAAAGCAGAGTGTGTTTCTTGTAAGGCGAGCTAGTGTTTGTTTCACAGTCGTAAACGGAGTTGAATCACATGCAGTTTCTGGTCCTACTAGCAAGAGTTGTTTTCTGCTAAGAACAGTCACTATTGCGCTCCCATTGCCATACACAGTGCAAATAGCACTCGCGTCTGTTCCCAGCAAGTACAGTGTATTGGACTGAAGAGAAGCTACTGTTCTTGTCAGTTTCCTAAGCAGATTTGAACTAGATGTGACCCCTGTGTCGGAAGCACAGTTCCTTTGTTCTGAGCAAGCTCACTCTTCTGGCACTATAGGAAACACTGTAGATTAGAAGAGAGCTCTTTTCTCAAAAGCAGAGTATGTTTCTTGTAAGGCGATCTAGTATTTGTTTCCTAGTCAGAAATGGAGTTGAATAACATGCAGTTTCTGCTCCTACAAGCAAGAGTTGTTTTCTGGTAAGAAGAGTCACTATTGTGCTCCATTTGCCATACACAGTGCAAATAGCACTAGCGTCTGTTCCCAGCAAGTACAGTGTATTGGACTGAAGAGAAACTACTGTTCTTGTCAGTTTCCTAAGCAGAGTTGAACTAGATATGGCCCGTGTGTCGGAAGCACAGTTCCTTTGTTCTGTGCAAGCTCACTGCTCTGGCCCTATAGGAAACACAGTAGATTAGAAGAGTGCTCTTTTCTCAAAAGCAGAGTGTGTTTCTTGTAAGGCGAGCTAGTATTTGTTTCCCAGTCAGAAATGGAGTTGAATCACATGCAGTTTCTGCTCCTACAAACAAGAGTTGTTTTCTGGTAAGAAGAGTCACTATTGAGCTCCATTTGCCATACACAGTGCAAATAGCACTCGCCTCTGTTCCCAGCAAGTACAGTGTATGGGACTGAAGAGAAGCTACTGTTCCTGTCAGTTTCCTAAGCAGAGTTGAACTAGATATGGCCCGTGTGTCGGAAGCACAGTTCTTTTTTTCTGAGCAAGCTCACTATTCTGGCCGTATAGGAAACACAGTAGATTAGAAGAGTGCTCTTTTCTCAAAAGCAGAGTATGTTTCTTGTAAGGCGAGCTAGTATTTGTTTCCCAGTGAGAAATGGAGTTGAATCACATGCAGTTTCTGGTCCTATGAGCAAGAGTTGTTTTCTGTTAAGAAGAGTCACTATTGCACTCCATTTGCCATACACAGTGCAAATAGCACTAGCATCTGTTCCCAGCAAGTACAGTGTATTGGACTGAAGAGAAGCTACTGTTCTTGTCAGTTTCCTAAGCAGAGTTGAACTAGATAAGGCCCGTGTGTCGGAAGCACAGTTCCTTTGTTCTGAGCAAGCTCACTGTTCTGGCCCTAAAGGAATCACAGTAGACTAGAAGTGTGCTCTTTTCTCAAAAGCAGAGTGAGTTTCTTGCAAGGCGAGCTAGTGTTTGTTTCCCAGTCGTAAATGGAGGTGAATCACATGCAGTTTCTGGTCCTACTATCAAGAGTTGTTTTCTGGTAAGAAGAGTCACTATTGCGCTCCATTTGCCATACACAGTGCAAATAGCACTCGCGTCTGTTCCCAGCAAGTACAGTATATTTTACATAAGAGAAGCTACTGTTCTTGTCAGTTTCCTAAGAAGAGTTGAACTAGATATGGCCGTGTGTTGGAAGCGCAGTTCTTTTGTTCTGAGCAAGCTCACTGTTCTGGCCCTATAGGAAACACAGAAGAGTAGAAGAGTGCTCTTTTCTCCAAAGCAGAGTATGTTTCTTGTAAGGCGAGCTAGTATTTGTTTCGCAGTCAGAAATGGAGTTGAATCACATGCAGTTTCTGCTCCTACAAACAAGAGTTGTTTTCTGGTAAGAAGAGTCACTGTTGCGCTCCATTTGCCATACACAGTGCAAATAGCACTAGCGTCTGTTCAAGGCAAGTACAGTGTATTGGACTGAAGAGAAGCTACTGTTCTTGTCAGTTTCCTAAGCAGAGTTGAACTAGATATGGCCCGTGTGTCGGAAGCACAGTTCCTTTGTTTTGAGCAAGCTCACTCTTCTGGCCCTATAGGAATCACAGTAGACTAGAAGAGTGCTCTTTTCTCAAAAGCAGAGTGTGTTTCTTGTAAGGCGAGCTAGTGTTTGTTTCACAGTCGTAAACGGAGTTGAATCACATGCAGTATCTGGTCCTACTAGCAAGAGTTTTTTTCTGCTAAGAACAGTCACGATTGTGCTCCCATTGCCATACACAGTGCAAATAGCACTCGTGTCTGTTCCCAGCAAGTACAGTGTATTGGACTGAAGAGAAGCTACTGTTCTTGTCAGTTTCCTAAGCTGAGTTGAACTGGATAAGCCCCGTGTGTCGGAAGAACAGTTCCTTTGTTCTGAGCAAGCTCACTGTTCTGGCCCTACAGGAATCACAGTAGAGTAGAAGAGTGCTCTTTTCTCAAAAGCAGAGTGTGTTTCTTGTAAGGCGAGCTAGTGTTTGTTTCACAGTCGTAAACGGAGTTGAATCACATGCAGTTTCTGGTCCTACTAGCAAGAGTTGTTTTCTGCTAAGAACAGTCACTATTGCGCTCCCATTGCCATACACAGTGCAAATAGCACTGGCGTCTGTTCCCAGCAAGTACAGTGTATTGGACTGAAGAGAAGCTACTGTTCTTGTCAGTTTCCTAAGAAGAGTTGAACTAGATATGGCCCGTGTGTTGGAAGCACAGTTCTTTTGTTCTGAGCAAGCTCACTCTTCTGGCCCTATAGGAAACACAGAAGAGTAGAAGAGTGCTCTTTTCTCCAAAGCAGAGTGTGTTTCTTGTAAGGCGAGCTAGTATTTGTTTCCCAGTCAGAAATGGAGTTGAATCACATGCAGTTTCTGGTCCTACAAGCAAGAGTTGTTTTCTGGTAAGAAGAGTCACTATTGCGCTCCATTTGCCATACACAGTGCAAATACCACTAGCGACTGTTCCCAGCAAGTACAGTGTATTGGACTGAAGAGAAGCTACTGTTCTTGTCAGTTTCCTAAGCAGAGTTGAACTGGATAAGGCCCGTGTGTTGGAAGCACATTTCCTTTGTTGTGAGCAAGCTCACTGTTCTGGCCCTATAGGAATCACAGTAGACTAGAAGAGTGCTCTTTTCTTAAAAGCAGAGTGTGTTTCTTGTAAGGGGAGCTAGTGTTTGTTTCCCAGTCGTAAACGGAGTTGAATCACATGCAGTTTCTGGTCCTACTAGCAAGAGTTGTTTTCTGCTAAGAACAGTCACAATTGCGCTCCCAATGCCATACACAGTGCAAATAGCACTCGCGTTGGTTCCCAGCAAGTACAGTGTATTGGACTGAAGAGAAGCTACTGTTCTTGTCATTTTCCTAAGCAGATTTGAACTAGATATGCCCCCTGTGTCGGAAGCACAGTTCTTTTGTTCTGAGAAAGCTCACTGTTCTGGCCCCATAGGAAACAGTGTAGATTAGAAGAGTGCTCTTTTCTCAAAAGCAGAGTATGTTTCTTGTAAGGTGAGCTAGTATTTGTTTCCCAGTCAGAAATGGAGTTGAATCACATGCAGTTTCTGCTCCTACAAACAAGAGTTGTTTTCTGGTAAGAAGAGTCACTATTGCGCTCCATTATCCATACACAGTGCAAATAGCACTAGCGTCTGTTCACAGCAAGTACAGTGTATTGGACTGAAGAGAAGCTACTGTTCTTGTCAGTTTCCTAAGCAGAGTTGAACTAGATACGGCCCGTGTGTAGGAAGCACAGTTCCTTTGTTCTGAGCAAGCTCACTCTTCTGGCCCTATAGGAATCACAGTAGAGTAGAAGAGTGCTCTTTTCTCAAAAGCAGAGTGTGTTTCTTGTAAGGCGAGCTAGTGTTTGTTTCACAGTCGTAAACGGAGTTGAATCACATGCAGTTTCTGGTCCTACTAGCAAGAGTTGTTTTCTGCTAAGAACAGTCACTATTGCGCTCCCATTGCCATACACAGTGCAAATAGTACTCCCGTCTGTTCCCAGCAAGTACAGTGTATTGGACTGAAGAGAAGCTACTGTTCTTGTCAGTTTCCTTAGCAGAGTTGAACTAGATGTGACCCCTGTATCGGAAGCACAGTTCTTTTGTTCTGAGCAAGCTCACTGTTCTGGCCCTATAGGAAACACTGTAGATTAGAAGAGTGCTCTTTTCTCAAAAGCAGAGTATGTTTCTTGTAAGGCGAGCTAGTATTTGTTTCCCAGTCAGAAATGGAGTTGAATAACATGAGGTTTCTGCTCCTACAAGCAAGAGTTGTTTTCTGGTAAGAAGAGTCACTATTGCGCTCCATTTTCCATACACAGTGCAAATAGCACTAGCGTCTGTTCCCAGCAAGTACAGTGTATTGGACTGAAGAGAAACTACTGTTCTTGTCAGTTTCCTAAGCAGAGCTGAACTAGATATGGCCCGTGTGTCGGAAGCACAGTTCCTTTGTTCTGAGCAAGCTCACTGCTCTGGCCCAATAGGAAACACAGTAGATTAGAAGAGTGCTCTTTTCTCAAAAGCAGAGTGTGTTTCTTGTAAGGCGAGCTAGTATTTGTTTCCCAGTCAGAAACGGAGTTGAATCACATGCAGTTTCTGATCCTACGAGCAAGAGTTGTTTTCTGGTAAGAAGAGTCACTATTGTGCTCCATTTGCCATACACAGTGCAAATAGCACTAGCGTCTGTTAACAGGAAGTACAGTGTATTGGACTGAAGAGAAGCTACTGTTCTTGTCAGTTTCCTAAGCAGAGTTGAACTAGATATGGCCCGTGTGTTGGAAGCACAGTTCTTTTGTTCTGAGCAAGCTCACTGTTCTGGCCTTATAGGAAACACAGAAGAGTAGAAGAGTGCTCTTTTCTCCAAAGCAGAGTGTGTTTCTTGTAAGGCGAGCTAGTATTTGTTTCCCAGTCAGAAATGGAGTTGAATCACATGCAGTTTCTGGTCCTACAAGCAAGAGTTGTTTTCTGGTAAGAAGAGTCACTATTGCGCTCCATTTGCCATACACAGTGCAAATAGCACTAGCGACTGTTCCCAGCAAGTACAGTGTATTGGACTGAAGAGAAGCTACTGTTCTTGTCAGTTTCCTAAGCAGAGTTGAACTGGATAAGGCCAGTGTGTCGGAAGCACAGTTCCTTTGTTGTGAGCAAGCTCACTGTTCTGGCCCTATAGGAATCACAGTAGAGTAGAAGAGTGCTCTTTTCTCAAAAGCAGAGTGTGTTTCTTGTAAGGCGAGCTAGTGTTTGTTTCCCAGTCGTAAATGGAGTTGAATCACATGCAGTTTCTGGTCCTACTAGCAAGAGTTGTTTTCTGCTAAGAACAGTCACAATTGAGCTCCCAATGCCATACACAGTGCAAATAGCACTCGCGTCTGTTCCCAGCAAGTACAGTGTATTGGACTGAAGAGAAGCTACTGTTCTTGTCATTTTCCTAAGCAGATTTGAACTAGATATGCCCCCTGTGTCGGAAGCACAGTTCTTTTGTTCTGAGCAAGCTCACTGTTCAGGCCCTATAGGAAACAGTGTAGATTAGAAGAGTGCTCTTTTCTCAAAAGCAGAGTATGTTTCTTGTAAGGTGAGCTAGTATTTGTTTCCCAGTCAGGAATGGAGTTGAATCACATGCAGTTTCTGCTCCTACAAACAAGAGTTGTTTTCTGGTAAGAAGAGTCACTATTGCGCTCCATTTGCCATACACAGTGCAAATAGCACTAGCGTCTGTTCACAGCAACTACAGTGTATTGGACTGAAGAGAAGCTACTGTTCTTGTCAGTTTCCTAAGCAGAGTTGAACTAGATATGGCCCGTGTGTAGGAAGCACAGTTCATTTGTTCTGAGCAAGCTCACTGCTCTGGCCCTATAGGAAACACAGTAGATTAGAAGAGTGCTCTTTTCTCAAAAGCAGAGTGTGTTTCTTGTAAGGCGAGCTAGTATTTGTTTCCCAGTCAGAAATGGAGTTGAATCACATGCAGTTTCTGATCCTACGAGCAAGAGTTGTTTTCTGGTAAGAAGAGTCACTATTATACTCCATTTGCCATACACAGTGCAAATAGCACTAGCGTCTGTTAACAGGAAGTACAGTGTATTGGACTGAAGAGAAGCTACTGTTCTTGTCAGTTTCCTGAGCAGAGTTGAACTAGATAAGGCCCATGTGTCGGAAGCACAGTCCTTTGTTCTGAGCAAGCTCACTGTTCTGGCCCTATAGGAATCACAGTAGACTAGAAGAGTGCTCTTTTCTCAAAAGCAGAGTGAGTTTCTTGCAAGGCGAGCTAGTGTTTGTTTCCCAGTCGTAAATGGAGGTGAATCACATGCAGTTTCTGGTCCTACTATCAAGAGTTGTTTTCTGGTAAGAAGAGTCACTATTGCGCTCCATTTGCCATACACAGTGCAAATAGCACTAGCGCCTGTTCCCAGCAAGTACAGTGTATTGGACTGAAGAGAAGCTACTGTTCTTGTCAGTTTCCTAAGCAGAGTTGAACTAGGTATGGCCCGTGTGTGGGATGCACAGTTCCATTGTTCTGAGCAAGCTCACTGTTCTGGCCCTATATGAATCACAGTAGAGTAGAAGAGTGCTCTTTTCTCAAAAGCAGTGTGTTTCTTGTAAGGCGAGCTAGTATTTGTTTCCCAGTCAGAAATGAAGTTGAATCACATGCAGTTTCTGATCCTACGAGCAAGAGTTGTTTTCTGCTAAGAACAGTCACAATTGTGCTCCCATTGCCATACACAGTGCAAATAGCACTCGCGTCTGTTCCCAGCAAGTACAGTGTATTGGACTGAAGAGAAGCTACTGTTCTTGTCAGTTTCCTAACCAAGTTGAACTAGATGTGGCCCGTGTGTCGGAAGCACAGTTCTTTTGTTCTGAGCAAGCTCACTATTCTGGCCCTATAGGAAACACAGTAGATTAGGAGAGTGCTCTTTTCTCAAAAGCAGAGCGTGTTTCTTGTAAGGCGAGCTAGTATTTGTTTCCCAGTCAGAAATGGAGTTGAATCATATGCAGTTTCTGGTCCTACGAGCAAGAGTTGTTTTCTGGTAAGAAGAGTCACTATTGTGCTCCATTTGCCATACCCAGTGCAAATAGCACTAGCGTCTGTTCCCAGCAAGTACAGTGTATTGGACTGAAGAGAAGCTATAGTTCTTGTCAGTTCCCTAAGCAGAGTTGAACTAGATATGGCCCGTGTGTCAGAAACACAGTTCCTTTGTTCTGAGCAAGCTCACTGTTCTGGCCCTATAGGAATCACAGTAGACTAGAAGAGTGCTCTTTTCTCAAAAGCAGAGTGTGTTTCTTGTAAGGCGAGCTAGTGTTTGTTTCCCAGTCGTAAACGGAGTTGAATCACATGCAGTTTCTGGTCCTACAAGCAAGAGTTGTTTTCTGGTAAGAAGATTAACTATTGTGCTCCATTTGCCATACACAGTGCAAATAGCACTAGCGTCTGTTCCCAGCAAGTACAGTGTATTGGACTGAAGAGAAGCTACTGTTCCTGTCAGTTTCCTAAGCAGAGTTGAACTAGATATGGCCTGTGTGTCAGAAGCACAGTTCTTTTGTTCTGAGCAAGCTCACTGTTCTGGCCCTATAGGAATCACAGTAGATTAGAAAAGTGCTCTTTTCTCAAAAGCAGAGTATGTTTCTTGTAAGGCTAGCTAGTATTTGTTTCCCAGTCAGAAATGGAGTTGAATCACATGCAGTTTCTGCTCCTTCAAGCAAGAGTTGTTTTCTGGTAAAAGGAGTCACTATTGCGCTCCCATTGCCATACACAGTACAAATAGCACTACCGTCTGTTCCCAGGAAGTACAGTGTATTGGACTGAAGAGAAGCTACTGTTCTTGTCAGTGTCCTAAGCAAAGTTGAAATAGATATGGCCCGTGTGTTGGAAGCACAGTTCCTTTGTTCTGAGCAAGCTCACTGTTCTGGCCCTATAGGAATCATAGTAGATTAGAAGAGTGCTCTTTTCTCAAAAGCAGAGTGTGTTTCTTGTAAGGTGAGCTAGTGTTTGTTTCCCAGTTGAAAACGGAGTTGAATCACATGCAGTTTCTGTTCCTACTAGCAAGAGTTGTTTTCTGGTAAGAAGAGTCACTATTGCACTCCATTTGCCATAACACAGTGCAAATAGCACTAGCGTCTGTTCCCAGCAAGTACAGTGTATTGGACTGAAGAGAAGCTACTTTTCTTGTCAGTTTCCTAAGCAGAGTAGAACTAAATACGGCCTGTGTGTCGGAAGCACAGTTCTTTTGTTCTGAGCAAGCTCACTGTTCTGGCCCTATAGGAATCACAGTAGAGTAGAAGAGTGCTCTTTTCTCAAAAGCAGAGTGAGTTTCTTGCAAAGCGAGCTAGTGTTTGTTTCCCAGTTGTAAAAGGACTTGAATCACATGCAGTTTCTGGTCCTACGAGCAAGAGTTGTTTTCTGCTATGAACAGTCACGATTGTGCTCCCATTGCCATTCACAGTGCAAATAGCACTAGCGTCTGTTCCCAGCAAGTACAGTGTATTGTTCTGAAGAGAAGCTACTGTTCTTGTCAGTTTCCTAAGCAGAGTTTAACTAGATATGGCCCGATTGTCGGAAGCACAGTTCCTTTGTTCTGAGCAAGCTCACTCTTCTGGCCCGAGGGGAATCACAGTAGACTAGAAGAGTGCTCTTTTCTCAAAAGCAGAGTGTGTTTCTTGTAAGGCGAGCTAGTGTTTGATTCACAGTCGTAAACGGAGTTGAATCACATGCAGTTTCTGGTCCTACTAGCAAGAGTTGTTTTCTACTAAGAACAGTCACGATTTTGCTCCCATTGCCATACACAGTGCAAATAGCACTCGCCTCTGTTCCCAGCAAGTACAGTGTATTGGACTGAAGAGAAGCTACTGTTCTTGTCAGTTTCCTAAGCAGAGTTGAACTAGATAAGGCCCGTGTGTCGGAAGCACAGTTCTTTTGTTCTGAGCAAGCTCACTGTTCTGGCACTATAGGAATCACAGTAGAGTAGAAGAGTGCTCTTTTCTCAAAAGCAGAGTGTGTTTCTTGTAAGGCGAACTAGTGTTTGTTTCCCAGTCATAAACGAGGTTGAATCACATGCAGTTTCTGTTCCTACTAGCAAGAGTTGTTTTCTGCTAAGAACAGTCACAATTGTGCTCCCATTGCCATACACAGTGCAAATAGCACTTGCGTCTGTTCCCAGCAAGTACAGTGTATTGGACTGAAGAGAAACTACTGTTCTTTTCAGTTTCCTAAGCAGAGTTGAACTAGATATGACCCCTGTGTCGGAAGCACAGTTCTTTTGTTCTGAGCAAGCTCACTGTTCTGGCCCTATAGGAATCACAGTAGACTAGAAGAGTGCTCTTTTCTCAAAAGCAGAGTGTGTTTCTTGTAAGGCGAGCTAGTGTTTGTTTCCCAGTCGTAAATGGAGATGAATCACATGCAGTTTCTGTTCCTACTATCAAGAGTTGTTTTCTGCTAAGAACAGTCATGATATCTCTCCGATTGCCATACACAGTGCAAATAGCACTCACATCTGTTCCCAGCAAGTACAGTGTATTCGACTGAAGAGAAGCTACTGTTCCTGTAATTTTTCTAAGGAGAGTTGATCTAGATATGCCCCCTGTGTCGCAAGCACAGTTCTTTTGTTCTGAGCAAGCTCACACTTCTGGCCCTATAGGAAACACAGTAGATTAGAAGAGTGCTCTTTTCTCAAAAGCCGAGTGTGTTTTATATAAGGCGAGCTAGTATTTTTTTCCCAGTCATAAACGGAGTGGAATCACATGCAGTTTCTGGTCCTACGAGCAAGAGTTGTTTTCTGGTAAGAAGAGTCACTATTGCGCTCCATTTGCCATACACAGTGCAAATAGCACTAGCGTCTGTTCCCAACAAGTACAGTGTATCGGAGTGAAGAGAAGCTACTGTTCTTGTCAATTTCCTAAGCAGAGTTGAACTACATATGGCCGGTGTGTCCAAAGCACAGTTTCTTTGTTCTGAGCAAGCTCCCTGTTCTGGTCCTATAGGAATCACAGTAGACTAGAAGAGTGCTCTTTTCTCAAAAGCAGAGTGTGTTTCTTGTAAGGCAAGCTAGTATTTGTTTCCCAGTCAGAAACGGAGTTGAATCACATGCAGTTTCTGGTCCTACTAGCAAGAGTTGTTTTCTGCTAAGAACAGTCACGATTCTGCTCCCATTGCCATACACAGTGCAAATAGCACTCGCGTCTGTTCCCAGCAAGTACAGTGTATTGGACTGAAGAGAAGCTACTGTTCTTGTAAGTTTCCTAAGCAGAGTTGAACTAGATATGGCCCGTGTGTCGGAAGCACAGTTCCTTTGTTCTGAGCAAGCTCACTGATCTGGCCCTATAGGAAACACAATGGATTAGAAGATTGCTCTTTTCTCAAAAGCAGAGTGTGTTTCTTGTAAGGCGAGCTAGTATTTGTTTCCCAGTCAGAAATGGAGTTGAATCACATGCAGTTTCTGGTCCTACGAGCAAGAGTTGTTTTCTGGAAGGAAGAGTCACTATTGCGCTCCATTTGCCATACACAGTGCAAATAACACTCGCGTCTGTTCGCAGCAAGTACAGTGTATTGGACTGAAGAGAAGCTACTGTTCTTGTCAGTTTCCTAAGCAGAGTTGAACTAGATATGGCCCGTGTGTAGGAAGCACAGTTCTTTTGTTCTGGGCAAGCTCACTGTTCTGGCCCCATAGGAATCACAGTAGACTAGAAGAGTGCTCTTTTCTCAAAAGCAGAGTATGTTTCTTGTAAGGCGAGCTAGTATTTGTTTCCCAGTCAGAAATGGAGTTGAATCACATGCAGTTTCTGGTCCTACGAGCAAGAGTTGTTTTCTGTAAGGAAGAGTCACTATTGCGCTCCATTTGCCATACACAGTGCAAATAGCACTCGCGTCTGTTCGCAGCAAGTACAGTGTATTGGACTGAAGAGAAACTACTGTTCTTGTCAGTTTCCTAAGCAGAGTTGAACTAGATATGGCCCATGTGTTGGAAGCACAGTTCCTTTGTTCTGAGCAAGCTCACTCTTCTGGCCCGAGAGGAATCACAGTAGACTAGAAGAGTGCTCTTTTCTCAAAAGCAGAGTGTGTTTCTTGTAAGGCGAGCTAGTGTTTGATTCACAGTCGTAAACGGAGTTGAATCACATGCAGTTTCTGGTCCTACTAGCAAGAGTTGTTTTCTGCTAAGAACAGTCACGATTTTGCTCCCATTGCCATACACAGTGCAAATAGCACTCGCATCTGTTCCCAGCAAGTACAGTGTATTGGACTGAAGAGAAGCTACTGTTCTTGTCAGTTTCCTAAGCAGAGTTGAACTAGATAAGGCCCGTGTGTCGGAAGCACAGTTCTTTTGTTCTGAGCAAGCTCACTGTTCTGGCACTATAGGAATCACAGTAGAGTAGAAGAGTGCTCTTTTCTCAAAAGCAGAGTGTGTTTCTTGTAAGGCGAACTAGTGTTTGTTTCCCAGTCATAAACGAGGTTGAATCACATGCAGTTTCTGTTCCTACTAGCAAGAGTTGTTTTCTGCTAAGAACAGTCACAATTGTGCTCCCATTGCCATACACAGTGCAAATAGCACTTGCGTCTGTTCCCAGCAAGTACAGTGTATTGGACTGAAGAGAAACTACTCTTCTTTTCAGTTTCCTAAGCAGAGTTGAACTAGATATGACCCCTGTGTCAGAAGCACAGTTCTTTTGTTCTGAGCAAGCTCACTGTTCTGGCCCTATAGGAATCACAGTAGACTAGAAGAGTGCTCTTTTCTCAAAAGCAGAGTGTGTTTCTTGTAAGGCGAGCTAGTGTTTGTTTCCCAGTCGTAAATGGAGATGAATCACATGCAGTTTCTGTTCCTACTATCAAGAGTTGTTTTCTGCTAAGAACAGTCATGATATCTCTCCGATTGCCATACACAGTGCAAATAGCACTCACATCTGTTCCCAGCAAGTACAGTGTATTGGACTGAAGAGAAGCTACTGTTCTTGTAATTTTTCTAAGGAGAGTTGATCTAGATATGCCCCCTGTGTCGCAAGCACAGTTCTTTTGTTCTGAGCAAGCTCACACTTCTGGCCCTATAGGAAACACAGTAGATTAGAAGAGTGCTCTTTTCTCAAAAGCCGAGTGTGTTTTATATAAGGCGAGCTAGTATTTTTTTCCCAGTCATAAACGGAGTGGAATCACATGCAGTTTCTGGTCCTACGAGCAAGAGTTGTTTTCTGGTAAGAAGAGTCACTATTGCGCTCCATTTGCCATACACAGTGCAAATAGCACTAGCGTCTGTTCCCAACAAGTACAGTGTATCGGAGTGAAGAGAAGCTACTGTTCTTGTCAATTTCCTAAGCAGAGTTGACCTACATATAGCCGGTGTGTCCAAAGCACAGTTTCTTTGTTCTGAGCAAGCTCCCTGTTCTGGTCCTATAGGAATCACAGTAGACTAGAAGAGTGCTCTTTTCTCAAAAGCAGAGTGTGTTTCTTGTAAGGCAAGCTAGTATTTGTTTCCCAGTCAGAAACGGAGTTGAATCACATGCAGTTTCTGGTCCTACTAGCAAGAGTTGTTTTCTGCTAAGAACAGTCACGATTCTGCTCCCATTGCCATACACAGTGCAAATAGCACTCGCGTCTGTTCCCAGCAAGTACAGTGTATTGGACTGAAGAGAAGCTACTGTTCTTGTAAGTTTCCTAAGCAGAGTTGAACTAGATATGGCCCGTGTGTCGGAAGCACAGTTCCTTTGTTCTGAGCAAGCTCACTGATCTGGCCCTATAGGAAACACAATGGATTAGAAGATTGCTCTTTTCTCAAAAGCAGAGTGTGTTTCTTGTAAGGCGAGCTAGTATTTGTTTCCCAGTCAGAAATGGAGTTGAATCACATGCAGTTTCTGGTCCTACGAGCAAGAGTTGTTTTCTGGAAGGAAGAGTCACTATTGCGCTCCATTTGCCATACACAGTGCAAATAGCACTCGCGTGTGTTCGCAGCAAGTACAGTGTATTGGACTGAAGAGAAGCTACTGTTCTTGTCAGTTTCCTAAGCAGAGTTGAACTAGATATGGCCCGTGTGTAGGAAGCACAGTTCTTTTGTTCTGGGCAAGCTCACTGTTCTGGCCCCATAGGAATCACAGTAGACTAGAAGAGTGCTCTTTTCTCAAAAGCAGAGTATGTTTCTTGTAAGGCGAGCTAGTATTTGTTTCCCAGTCAGAAATGGAGTTGAATCACATGCAGTTTCTGGTCCTACGAGCAAGAGTTGTTTTCTGTAAGGAAGAGTCACTATTGCGCTCCATTTGCCATACACAGTGCAAATAGCACTCGCGTCTGTTCGCAGCAAGTACAGTGTATTGGACTGAAGAGAAACTACTGTTCTTGTCAGTTTCCTAAGCAGAGTTGAACTAGATATGGCCCATGTGTTGGAAGCACAGTTCCTTTGTTCTGAGCAAGCTCACTCTTCTGGCCCGAGAGGAATCACCGTAGACTAGAAGAGTGCTCTTTTCTCAAAAGCAGAGTGTGTTTCTTGTAAGGCGAGCTAGTGTTTGATTCACAGTCGTAAACGGAGTTGAATCACATGCAGTTTCTGGTCCTACTAGCAAGAGTTGTTTTCTGCTAAGAACAGTCACGATTTTGCTCCCATTGCCATACACAGTGCAAATAGCACTCGCATCTGTTCCCAGCAAGTACAGTGTATTGGACTGAAGAGAAGCTACTGTTCTTGTCAGTTTCCTAAGCAGAGTTGAACTAGATAAGGCCCGTGTGTCGGAAGCACAGTTCTTTTGTTCTGAGCAAGCTCACTGTTCTGGCACTATAGGAATCACAGTAGAGTAGAAGAGTGCTCTTTTCTCAAAAGCAGAGTGTGTTTCTTGTAAGGCGAACTAGTGTTTGTTTCCCAGTCATAAACGAGGTTGAATCACATGCAGTTTCTGTTCCTACTAGCAAGAGTTGTTTTCTGCTAAGAACAGTCACAATTGTGCTCCCATTGCCATACACAGTGCAAATAGCACTTGCGTCTGTTCCCAGCAAGTACAGTGTATTGGACTGAAGAGAAACTACTCTTCTTTTCAGTTTCCTAAGCAGAGTTGAACTAGATATGACCCCTGTGTCGGAAGCACAGTTCTTTTGTTCTGAGCAAGCTCACTGTTCTGGCCCTATAGGAATCACAGTAGACTAGAAGAGTGCTCTTTTCTCAAAAGCAGAGTGTGTTTCTTGTAAGGCGAGCTAGTGTTTGTTTCCCAGTCGTAAATGGAGATGAATCACATGCAGTTTCTGTTCCTACTATCAAGAGTTGTTTTCTGCTAAGAACAGTCATGATATCTCTCCGATTGCCATACACAGTGCAAATAGCACTCACATCTGTTCCCAGCAAGTACAGTGTATTGGACTGAAGAGAAGCTACTGTTCTTGTAATTTTTCTAAGGAGAGTTGATCTAGATATGCCCCCTGTGTCGCAAGCACAGTTCTTTTGTTCTGAGCAAGCTCACACTTCTGGCCCTATAGGAAACACAGTAGATTAGAAGAGTGCTCTTTTCTCAAAAGCCGAGTGTGTTTTATATAAGGCGAGCTAGTATTTTTTTCCCAGTCATAAACGGAGTGGAATCACATGCAGTTTCTGGTCCTACGAGCAAGAGTTGTTTTCTGGTAAGAAGAGTCACTATTGCGCTCCATTTGCCATACACAGTGCAAATAGCACTAGCGTCTGTTCCCAACAAGTACAGTGTATCGGAGTGAAGAGAAGCTACTGTTCTTGTCAATTTCCTAAGCAGAGTTGACCTACATATAGCCGGTGTGTCCAAAGCACAGTTTCTTTGTTCTGAGCAAGCTCCCTGTTCTGGTCCTATAGGAATCACAGTAGACTAGAAGAGTGCTCTTTTCTCAAAAGCAGAGTGTGTTTCTTGTAAGGCAAGCTAGTATTTGTTTCCCAGTCAGAAACGGAGTTGAATCACATGCAGTTTCTGGTCCTACTAGCAAGAGTTGTTTTCTGCTAAGAACAGTCACGATTCTGCTCCCATTGCCATACACAGTGCAAATAGCACTCGCGTCTGTTCCCAGCAAGTACAGTGTATTGGACTGAAGAGAAGCTACTGTTCTTGTAAGTTTCCTAAGCAGAGTTGAACTAGATATGGCCCGTGTGTCGGAAGCACAGTTCCTTTGTTCTGAGCAAGCTCACTGATCTGGCCCTATAGGAAACACAATGGATTAGAAGATTGCTCTTTTCTCAAAAGCAGAGTGTGTTTCTTGTAAGGCGAGCTAGTATTTGTTTCCCAGTCAGAAATGGAGTTGAATCACATGCAGTTTCTGGTCCTACGAGCAAGAGTTGTTTTCTGGAAGGAAGAGTCACTATTGCGCTCCATTTGCCATACACAGTGCAAATAGCACTCGCGTGTGTTCGCAGCAAGTACAGTGTATTGGACTGAAGAGAAGCTACTGTTCTTGTCAGTTTCCTAAGCAGAGTTGAACTAGATATGGCCCGTGTGTAGGAAGCACAGTTCTTTTGTTCTGGGCAAGCTCACTGTTCTGGCCCCATAGGAATCACAGTAGACTAGAAGAGTGCTCTTTTCTCAAAAGCAGAGTATGTTTCTTGTAAGGCGAGCTAGTATTTGTTTCCCAGTCAGAAATGGAGTTGAATCACATGCAGTTTCTGGTCCTACGAGCAAGAGTTGTTTTCTGGAAGGAAGAGTCACTATTGCGCTCCATTTGCCATACACAGTGCAAATAGCACTCGCGTCTGTTCGCAGCAAGTACAGTGTATTGGACTGAAGAGAAGCTACTGTTCTTGTCAGTTTCCTAAGCAGAGTTGAACTAGATATGGCCCATGTGTTGGAAGCACAGTTCCTTTGTTCTGAGCAAGCTCACTGTTCTGGCCCGATAGGAATAACAGTAGACTAGAAGAGTGCTCTTTTCTCAAAAGCAGAGTGTGTTTCTTGTAAGGCGAGCTAGTATTTGTTTCCCAGTCAGAAATGGAGTTGAATCACATGCACTTTCTGGTCCTACAAGCAAGAGTTGTTTTCTGGTAAGAAGAGTCACTATTGCGCTCCATTTGCCATACACAGTGCAAATAGCACTAGCGACTGTTCCCAGCAAGTACAGTGTATTGGACTGAAGAGAAGCTACTGTTCTTGTCAGTTTCCTAAGCAGAGTTGAACTGGATAAGGCCCGTGTGTCGGAAGCACAGTTCCTTTGTTGTGAGCAAGCTCACTGTTCTGGCCCTATAGGAATCACAGTAGACTAGAAGAGTGCTCTTTTCTCAAAAGCAGAGTGTGTATCTTGTAAGGCGAGCTAGTGTTTGTTTCCCAGTCGTAAATGGAGTTGAATCACATGCAGTTTCTGGTCCTACTAGCAAGAGTTGTTTTCTGCTAAGAACAGTCACAATTGAGCTCCCAATGCCATACCCAGTGCAAATAGCACTCGCGTCGGATCCCAGCAGGTACAGTGTATTGGACTGAAGAGAAGCTACTGTTCTTGTCATTTTCCTAAGCAGATTTGAACTAGATATGCCCCCTGTGTCGGAAGCACAGTTCTTTTGTTCTGAGCAAGCTCACTGTTCTGGCCCTATAGGAAACAGTGTAGATTAGAAGAGTGCTCTTTTCTCAAAAGCAGAGTATGTTTCTTGTAAGGTGAGCTAGTATTTGTTTCCCAGTCAGAAATGGAGTTGAATCACATGCAGTTTATGCTCCTACAAACAAGAGTTGTTTTCTGGTAAGAAGAGTCACTATTGCGCTCCATTTGCCATACACAGTGCAAATAGCACTAGAATCTGTTCACAGCAAGTACAGTGTATTGGACTGAAGAGAAGCTACTGTTCTTGTCAGTTTCCTAAGCAGAGTTGAACTAGATATGGCCCGTGTGTCGGAAGCACAGTTCCTTTGTTCTGAGCAAGCTCACTCTTCTGGCCCTATAGGAATCACAGTAGAGTAGAAGAGTGCTCTTTTCTCAAAAGCAGAGTGTGTTTCTTGTAAGGCGAGCTAGTGTTTGTTTCACAGTCGTAAACGGAGTTGAATCACATGCAGTTTCTGGTCCTACTAGCAAGAGTTGTTTTCTGCTAAGAACAGTCACTATTGCGCTCCCATTGCCATACACAGTGCAAATAGCACTCGCGTCTGTTCCCAGCAAGTACAGTGTATTGGACTGAAGAGAAGCTACTGTTCTTGTCAGTTTCCTAAGCAGAGTTGAACTAGATGTGACCCCTGTGTCGGAAGCACAGTTCCTTTGTTCTGAGCAAGCTCACTCTTCTGGCACTATAGGAAACACTGTAGATTAGAAGAGTGCTCTTTTCTCAAAAGCAGAGTATGTTTCTTGTAAGGCGAACTAGTATTTGTTTCCCAGTCAGAAATGGAGTTGAATAACATGCAGTTTCTGCTCCTACAAGCAAGAGTTGTTTTCTGGTAAGAAGAGTCACTATTGTGCTCCATTTGCCATACACAGTGCAAATAGCACTAGCGTCTGTTCCCAGCAAGTACAGTGTATTGGACTGAAGAGAAACTACTGTTCTTGTCAGTTTCCTAAGCAGAGTTGAACTAGATATGGCCCGTGTGTCGGAAGCACAGTTCCTTTGTTCTGAGCAAGCTCACTGCTCTGGCCCTATAGGAAACACAGTAGATTAGAAGAGTGCTCTTTTCTCAAAAGCAGAGTGTGTTTCTTGTAAGGCGAGCTAGTATTTGTTTCCCAGTCAGAAATGGAGTTGAATCACATGCAGTTTCTGCTCCTACAAACAAGAGTTGTTTTCTGGTAAGAAGAGTCACTATTGAGCTCCATTTGCCATACACAGTGCAAATAGCACTCGCCTCTGTTCCCAGCAAGTATGGGACTGAAGAGAAGCTACTGTTCCTGTCAGTTTCCTAAGCAGAGTTGAACTAGATATGGCCCGTGTGTCGGAAGCACAGTTCTTTTTTTCTGAGCAAGCTCACTGTTCTGGCCGTGTAGGAAACACAGTAGATTAGAAGAGTTCTCTTTTCTCAAAAGCAGAGTATGTTTCTTGTAAGGCGAGCTAGTATTTGTTTCCCAGTGAGAAATGGAGTTGAATCACATGCAGTTTCTGGTCCTATGAGCAAGAGTTGTTTTCTGTTAAGAAGAGTCACTATTGCACTCCATTTGCCATACACAGTGCAAATAGCACTAGCATCTGTTCCCAGCAAGTACAGTGTATTGGACTGAAGAGAAGCTACTGTTCTTTTCAGTTTCCTAAGCAGAGTTGAACTAGATATGGCCCGTGTGTCGGAAGCACAGTTCCTTTGTTCTGAGCAAGCTCACTGTTCTGGCCCTAAAGGAATCACAGTAGACTAGAAGTGTGCTCTTTTCTCAAAAGCAGAGTGAGTTTCTTGCAAGGCGAGCTAGTGTTTGTTTCCCAGTCGTAAATGGAGGTGAATCACATGCAGTTTCTGGTCCTACTATCAAGAGTAGTTTTCTGGTAAGAAGAGTCACTATTGCGCTCCATTTGCCATACACAGTGCAAATAGCACTCGTGTCTGTTCCCTGCAAGTACAGTATATTTTACATAAGAGAAGCTACTGTTCTTGTCAGTTTCCTAAGAAGAGTTGAACTAGATATGGCCCGTGTGTTGGAAGCACAGTTCTTTTGTTCTGACGAAGCTCACTCTTCTGGCCCTATAGGAAACACAGAAGAGTAGAAGAGTGCTCTTTTCTCCAAAGCAGAGTATGTTTCTTGTAAGGCGAGCTAGTATTTGTTTCGCAGTCAGAAATGGAGTTGAATCACATGCAGTTTCTGCTCCTACAAACAAGAGTTGTTTTCTGGTAAGAAGAGTCACTGTTGCGCTCCATTTGCCATACACAGTGCAAATAGCACTAGCGTCTGTTCAAGGCAAGTACAGTGTATTGGACTGAAGAGAAGCTACTGTTCTTGTCAGTTTCCTAAGCAGAGTTGAACTGGATAAGGCCCGTGTGTTGGAAGCACAGTTCCTTTGTTGTGAGCAAGCTCACTGTTCTGGCCCTATAGGAATCACAGTAGACTAGAAGAGTGCTCTTTTCTTAAAAGCAGAGTGTGTTTCTTGTAAGGCGAGCTAGTGTTTGTTTCCCAGTCGTAAACGGAGTTGAATCACATGCAGTTTCTGGTCCTACTAGCAAGAGTTGTTTTCTGCTAAGAACAGTCACAATTGCGCTCCCAATGCCATACACAGTGCAAATAGCACTCGCGTTGGTTCCCAGCAAGTACAGTGTATTGGACTGAAGAGAAGCTACTGTTCTTGTCATTTTCCTAAGCAGATTTGAACTAGATATGCCCCCTGTGTCGGAAGCACAGTTCTTTTGTTCTGAGCAAGCTCACTGCTCTGGCCCTATAGGAAACACAGTAGATTAGAAGAGTGCTCTTTTCTCAAAAGCAGAGTGTGTTTCTTGTAAGGTGAGCTAGTATTTGTTTCCCAGTCAGAAACGGAGTTGAATCACATGCAGTTTCTGATCCTACGAGCAAGAGTTGTTTTCTGGTAAGAAGAGTCACTATTGTGCTCCATTTGCCATACACAGTGCAAATAGCACTAGCGTCTGTTAACAGGAAGTACAGTGTATTGGACTGAAGAGAAGCTACTGTTCTTGTCAGTTTCCTAAGCAGAGTTGAACTAGATATGGCCCGTGTGTTGGAAGCACAGTTCTTTTGTTCTGAGCAAGCTCACTGTTCTGGCCTTATAGGAAACACAGAAGAGTAGAAGAGTGCTCTTTTCTCCAAAGCAGAGTGTGTTTCTTGTAAGGCGAGCTAGTATTTGTTTCCCAGTCAGAAATGGAGTTGAATCACATGCAGTTTCTGGTCCTACAAGCAAGAGTTGTTTTCTGGTAAGAAGAGTCACTATTGCGCTCCATTTGCCATACACAGTGCAAATAGCACTAGCGACTGTTCCCAGCAAGTACAGTGTATTGGACTGAAGAGAAGCTACTGTTCTTGTCAGTTTCCTAAGCAGAGTTGAACTGGATAAGGCCCGTGTGTCGGAAGCACAGTTCCTTTGTTGTGAGCAAGCTCACTGTTCTGGCCCTATAGGAATCACAGTAGAGTAGAAGAGTGCTCTTTTCTCAAAAGCAGAGTGTGTTTCTTGTAAGGCGAGCTAGTGTTTGTTTCCCAGTCGTAAATGGAGTTGAATCACATGCAGTTTCTGGTCCTACTAGCAAGAGTTGTTTTCTGCTAAGAACAGTCACAATTGAGCTCCCAATGCCATACACAGTGCAAATAGCACTCGCGTCTGTTCCCAGCAAGTACAGTGTATTGGACTGAAGAGAAGCTACTGTTCTTGTCATTTTCCTAAGCAGATTTGAACTAGATATGCCCCCTGTGTCGGAAGCACAGTTCTTTTGTTCTGAGCAAGCTCACTGTTCAGGCCCTATAGGAAACAGTGTAGATTAGAAGAGTGCTCTTTTCTCAAAAGCAGAGTATGTTTCTTGTAAGGTGAGCTAGTATTTGTTTCCCAGTCAGGAATGGAGTTGAATCACATGCAGTTTCTGCTCCTACAAACAAGAGTTGTTTTCTGGTAAGAAGAGTCACTATTGCGCTCCATTTGCCATACACAGTGCAAATAGCACTAGCGTCTGTTCACAGCAAGTACAGTGTATTGGACTGAAGAGAAGCTACTGTTCTTGTCAGTTTTTTTAGCAGAGTTGAACTAGATGTGACCCCTGTATCGGAAGCACAGTTCTTTTGTTCTGAGCAAGCTCACTGTTCTGGCACTATAGGAAACACTGTAGATTAGAAGAGTGCTCTTTTCTCAAAAGCAGAGTATGTTTCTTGTAAGGCGAGCTAGTATTTGTTTCCCAGTCAGAAATGGAGTTGAATAACATGAGGTTTCTGCTCCTACAAGCAAGAGTTGTTTTCTGGTAAGAAGAGTCACTATTGCGCTCCATTTGCCATACACAGTGCAAATAGCACTAGCGTCTGTTCCCAGCAAGTACAGTGTATTGGACTGAAGAGAAACTACTGTTCTTGTCAGTTTCCTAAGCAGAGTTGAACTAGATGTGACCCCTGTATCGGAAGCACAGTTCTTTTGTTCTGAGCAAGCTCACTGTTCTGGCACTATAGGAAACACTGTAGATTAGAAGAGTGCTCTTTTCTCAAAAGCAGAGTATGTTTCTTGTAAGGCGAGCTAGTCTTTGTTTCCCAGTCAGAAATGGAGTTGAATCACATGCAGTTTCTGGTCCTACAAGCAAGAGTTGTTTTCTGGTAAGAAGAGTCACTATTGCGCTCCATTTGCCATACACAGTGCAAATAGCACTCGCGTCTGTTCCCAGCAAGTACAGTGTATTGGACTGAAGAGAAGCTACTGTTCTTGTCAGTTTCCTAAGCAGAGTTGAACTGGATAAGGCCCGTGTGTCGGAAGCACAGTTCCTTTGTTGTGAGCAAGCTCACTGTTCTGGCCCTATAGGAATCACAGTAGAGTAGAAGAGTGCTCTTTTCTCAAAAGCAGAGTGTGTTTCTTGTAAGGCGAGCTAGTGTTTGTTTCCCAGTCGTAAATGGAGTTGAATCACATGCAGTTTCTGGTCCTACTAGCAAGAGTTGTTTTCTGCTAAGAACAGTCACAATTGAGCTCCCAATGCCATACACAGTGCAAATAGCACTCGCGTCTGTTCCCAGCAATTACAGTGTATTGGACTGAAGAGAAGCTACTGTTCTTGTCATTTTCCTAAGCAGATTGAACTAGATATGCCCCCTGTGTCGGAAGCACAGTTCTTTTGTTCTGAGCAAGCTCACTGTTCTGGCCCTATAGGAAACAGTGTAGATTAAAAGAGTGCTCTTTTCTAAAAGCAGAGTATGTTTCTTGTAAGGTGAGCTAGTATTTGTTTCCCAGTTATAAATGGAGTTGAATCACATGCAGTTTCTGCTCCTACAAACAAGAGTTGTTTTCTGGTAAGAAGAGTCATTATTACGCTCCATTTGCCATACACAGTGCAAATAGCACTAGCGTCTGTTCACAGCAAGTACAGTGTATTGGACTGAAGAGAAGCTACTGTTCTTGTCAGTTTCCTAAGCAGAGTTGAACTAGATATGGCCCGTGTGTCGGAAGCACAGTTCCTTTGTTCTGAGCAAGCTCACTCTTCTGGCCCTTTAGGAATCACAGTAGAGTAGAAGAGTGCTCTTTTCTCAAAAGCAGAGTGTGTTTCTTGTAAGGCGAGCTAGTGTTTGTTTCACAGTCGTAAACGGAGTTGAATCACATGCAGTTTCTGGTCCTACTAGCAAGAGTTGTTTTCTGCTAAGAACAGTCACTATTGCGCTCCCATTGCCATACACAGTGCAAATAGCACTCGCGTCTGTTCCCAGCAAGTACAGTGTATTGGACTGAAGAGAAGCTACTGTTCTTGTCAGTTTCCTAAGCAGATTTGAACTAGATATGCCCCCTGTGTCGGAAGCACAGTTCTTTTGTTCTGAGCAAGCTCACTGTTCAGGCCCTATAGGAAACAGTGTAGATTAGAAGAGTGCTCTTTTCTCAAAAGCAGAGTATGTTTCTTGTAAGGCGAGCTAGTATTTGTTTCCCAGTCAGAAATGGAGTTGAATAACATGAGGTTTCTGCTCCTACAAGCAAGAGTTGTTTTCTGGTAAGAAGAGTCACTATTGCGCTCCATTTGCCATACACAGTGCAAATAGCACTAGCGTCTGTTCCCAGCAAGTACAGTGTATTGGACTGAAGAGAAACTACTGTTCTTGTCAGTTTCCTAAGCAGAGCTGAACTAGATATGGCCCGTGTGTCGGAAGCACAGTTCCTTTGTTCTGAGCAAGCTCACTGCTCTGGCCCTATAGGAAACACAGTAGATTAGAAGAGTGCTCTTTTCTCAAAAGCAGAGTGTGTTTCTTGTAAGGCGAGCTAGTATTTGTTTCCCAGTCAGAAACGGAGTTGAATCACATGCAGTTTCTGATCCTACGAGCAAGAGTTGTTTTCTGGTAAGAAGAGTCACTATTGTGCTCCATTTGCCATACACAGTGCAAATAGCACTAGCGTCTGTTAACAGGAAGTACAGTGTATTGGACTGAAGAGAAGCTACTGTTCTTGTCAGTTTCCTAAGCAGAGTTGAACTAGATATGGCCGTGTGTTGGAAGCACAGTTCTTTTGTTCTGAGCAAGCTCACTGTTCTGGCCCTATAGGAAACACAGAAGAGTAGAAGAGTGCTCTTTTCTCCAAAGCAGAGTGTGTTTCTTGTAAGGCGAGCTAGTATTTGTTTCCCAGTCAGAAATGGAGTTGAATCACATGCAGTTTCTGGTCCTACAAGCAAGAGTTGTTTTCTGGTAAGAAGAGTCACTATTGCGCTCCATTTGCCATACACAGTGCAAATAGCACTAGCGACTGTTCCCAGCAAGTACAGTGTATTGGACTGAAGAGAAGCTACTGTTCTTGTCAGTTTCCTAAGCAGAGTTGAACTGGATAAGGCCCGTGTGTCGGAAGCACAGTTCCTTTGTTGTGAGCAAGCTCACTGTTCTTGCCCTATAGGAATCACAGTAGAGTAGAAGAGTGCTCTTTTCTCAAAAGCAGAGTGTGTTTCTTGTAAGGCGAGCTAGTGTTTGTTTCCCAGTCGTAAATGGAGTTGAATCACATGCAGTTTCTGGTCCTACTAGCAAGAGTTGTTTTCTGCTAAGAACAGTCACAATTGAGCTCCCAATGCCATACACAGTGCAAAT
Source organism: Peromyscus eremicus (assembly GCF_949786415.1). Classification (NCBI taxonomy): domain Eukaryota; kingdom Metazoa; phylum Chordata; class Mammalia; order Rodentia; family Cricetidae; genus Peromyscus; species Peromyscus eremicus. Next base: position 177,601 of record NW_026734549.1, on the reverse strand, counting down.
AGCACTCGCGTCTGTTCCAGGCAAGTACAGTGTATTGGACTGAAGAGAAGCTACTGTTCTTGTCATTTTCCTAAGCAGATTTGAACTAGATATGCCCCCTGTGTCGGAAGCACAGTTCTTTTGTTCTGAGCAAGCTCACTGTTCAGGCCCTATAGAAAACAGTGTAGATTAGAAGAGTGCTCTTTTCTCAAAAGCAGAGTATGTTTCTTGTAAGGTGAGCTAGTATTTGTTTCCCAGTCAGAAATGGAGTTGAATCACATGCAGTTTCTGCTCCTACAAACAAGAGTTGTTTTCTGGTAAGAAGAGTCACTATTGCGCTCCATTTGCCATACACAGTGCAAATAGCACTAGCGTCTGTTCACGGCAAGTACAGTGTATTGGACTGAAGAGAAGCTACTGTTCTTGTCAGTTTCCTAAGCAGAGTTGAACTAGATATGGCCCGTGTGTAGGAAGCACAGTTCCTTTGTTCTGAGCAAGCTCACTCTTCTGGCCCTATAGGAATCACAGTAGAGTAGAAGAGTGCTCTTTTCTCAAAAGCAGAGTGTGTTTCTTGTAAGGCGAGCTAGTGTTTGTTTCACAGTCGTAAACGGAGTTGAATCACATGCAGTTTCTGGTCCTACTAGCAAGAGTTGTTTTCTGCTAAGAACAGTCACTATTGCGCTCCCATTGCCATACACAGTGCAAATAGTACTTCCGTCTGTTCCCAGCAAGTACAGTGTATTGGACTGAAGAGAAGCTACTGTTCTTGTCAGTTTCCTTAGCAGAGTTGAACTAGATGTGACCCCTGTATCGGAAGCACAGTTCTTTTGTTCTGAGCAAGCTCACTGTTCTGGCACTATAGGAAACACTGTAGATTAGAAGAGTGCTCTTTTCTCAAAAGCAGAGTATGTTTCTTGTAAGGCGAGCTAGTATTTGTTTCCCAGTCAGAAATGGAGTTGAATAACATGAGGTTTCTGCTCCTACAAGCAAGAGTTGTTTTCTGGTAAGAAGAGTCACTATTGCGCTCCATTTGCCATACACAGTGCAAATAGCACTAGCGTCTGTTCCCAGCAAGTACAGTGTATTGGACTGAAGAGAAACTACTGTTCTTGTCAGTTTCCTAAGCAGAGTTGAACTAGATGTGACCCCTGTATCGGAAGCACAGTTCTTTTGTTCTGAGCAAGCTCACTGTTCTGGCACTATAGGAAACACTGTAGATTAGAAGAGTGCTCTTTTCTCAAAAGCAGAGTATGTTTCTTGTAAGGCGAGCTAGTATTTGTTTCCCAGTCAGAAATGGAGTTGAATCACATGCAGTTTCTGGTCCTACAAGCAAGAGTTGTTTTCTGGTAAGAAGAGTCACTATTGCGCTCCATTTGCCATACACAGTGCAAATAGCACTAGTGACTGTTCCCAGCAAGTACAGTGTATTGGACTGAAGAGAAGCTACTGTTCTTGTCAGTTTCCTAAGCAGAGTTGAACTGGATAAGGCCCGTGTGTCGGAAGCACAGTTCCTTTGTTGTGAGCAAGCTCACTGTTCTGGCCCTATAGGAATCACAGTAGAGTAGAAGAGTGCTCTTTTCTCAAAAGCAGAGTGTGTTTTTTGTAAGGCGAGCTAGTGTTTGTTTCCCAGTCGTAAATGGAGTTGAATCACATGCAGTTTCTGGTCCTACTAGCAAGAGTTGTTTTCTGCTAAGAACAGTCACAATTGAGCTCCCAATGCCATACACAGTGCAAATAGCACTCGCGTCTGTTCCCAGCAAGTACAGTGTATTGGACTGAAGAGAAGCTACTGTTCTTGTCATTTTCCTAAGCAGATTGAACTAGATATGCCCCCTGTGTCGGAAGCACAGTTCTTTTGTTCTGAGCAAGCTCACTGTTCTGGCCCTATAGGAAACAGTGTAGATTAAAAGAGTGCTCTTTTCTAAAAGCAGAGTATGTTTCTTGTAAGGTGAGCTAGTATTTGTTTCCCAGTTAGAAATGGAGTTGAATCACATGCAGTTTCTGATCCTACGAGCAAGAGTTGTTTTCTGGTAAGAAGAGTCACTATTGTACTCCATTTGCCATACACAGTGCAAATAGCACTAGCGTCTGTTAACAGGAAGTACAGTGTATTGGACTGAAGAGAAGCTACTGTTCTTGTCAGTTTCCTGAGCAGAGTTGAACTAGATAAGGCCCATGTGTCGGAAGCACAGTTCCTTTGTTCTGAGCAAGCTCACTGTTCTGGCCCTATAGGAATCACAGTAGACTAGAAGAGTGCTCTTTTCTCAAAAGCAGAGTGAGTTTCTTGCAAGGCGAGCTAGTGTTTGTTTCCCAGTCGTAAATGGAGGTGAATCACATGCAGTTTCTGGTCCTACTATCAAGAGTTGTTTTCTGGTAAGAAGAGTCACTATTGCGCTCCATTTGCCATACACAGTGCAAATAGCACTAGCGCCTGTTCCCAGCAAGTACAGTGTATTGGACTGAAGAGAAGCTACTGTTCTTGTCAGTTTCCTAAGCAGAGTTGAACTAGGTATGGCCCGTGTGTGGGATGCACAGTTCCATTGTTCTGAGCAAGCTCACTGTTCTGGCCCTATATGAATCACAGTAGAGTAGAAGAGTGCTCTTTTCTCAAAAGCAGTGTGTTTCTTGTAAGGCGAGCTAGTATTTGTTTCCCAGTCAGAAATGAAGTTGAATCACATGCAGTTTCTGATCCTACGAGCAAGAGTTGTTTTCTGCTAAGAACAGTCACAATTGTGCTCCCATTTCCATACACAGTGCAAATAGCACTCGCGTCTGTTCCCAGCAAGTACAGTGTATTGGACTGAAGAGAAGCTACTGTTCTTGTCAGTTTCCTAAGCCAAGTTGAACTAGATGTGGCCCGTGTGTCGGAAGCACAGTTCTTTTGTTCTGAGCAAGCTCACTATTCTGGCCCTATAGGAAACACAGTAGATTAGGAGAGTGCTCTTTTCTCAAAAGCAGAGCGTGTTTCTTGTAAGGCGAGCTAGTATTTGTTTCCCAGTCAGAAATGGAGTTGAATCATATGCAGTTTCTGGTCCTACGAGCAAGAGTTGTTTTCTGGTAAGAAGAGTCACTATTGTGCTCCATTTGCCATACCCAGTGCAAATAGCACTAGCGTCTGTTCCCAGCAAGTACAGTGTATTGGACTGAAGAGAAGCTATAGTTCTTGTCAGTTCCCTAAGCAGAGTTGAACTAGATATGGCCCGTGTGTCAGAAACACAGTTCCTTTGTTCTGAGCAAGCTCACTGTTCTGGCCCTATAGGAATCACAGTAGACTAGAAGAGTGCTCTTTTCTCAAAAGCAGAGTGTGTTTCTTGTAAGGCGAGCTAGTGTTTGTTTCCCAGTCGTAAACGGAGTTGAATCACATGCAGTTTCTGGTCCTACAAGCAAGAGTTGTTTTCTGGTAAGAAGATTAACTATTGTGCTCCATTTGCCATACACAGTGCAAATAGCACTAGCGTCTGTTCCCAGCAAGTACAGTGTATTGGACTGAAGAGAAGCTACTGTTCTTGTCAGTTTCCTAAGCAGAGTTGAACTAGATATGGCCTGTGTGTCAGAAGCACAGTTCTTTTGTTCTGAGCAAGCTCACTGTTCTGGCCCTATAGGAATCACAGTAGATTAGAAAAGTGCTCTTTTCTCAAAAGCAGAGTATGTTTCTTGTATGGCTAGCTAGTATTTGTTTCCCAGTCAGAAATGGAGTTGAATCACATGCAGTTTCTGCTCCTTCAAGCAAGAGTTGTTTTCTGGTAAAAGGAGTCACTATTGCGCTCCCATTGCCATACACAGTACAAATAGCACTACCGTCTGTTCCCAGGAAGTACAGTGTATTGGACTGAAGAGAAGCTACTGTTCTTGTCAGTGTCCTAAGCAAAGTTGAAATAGATATGGCCCGTGTGTTGGAAGCACAGTTCCTTTGTTCTGAGCAAGCTCACTGTTCTGGCCCTATAGGAATCATAGTAGATTAGAAGAGTGCTCTTTTCTCAAAAGCAGAGTGTGTTTCTTGTAAGGTGAGCTAGTGTTTGTTTCCCAGTCGAAAACGGAGTTGAATCACATGCAGTTTCTGTTCCTACTAGCAAGAGTTGTTTTCTGGTAAGAAGAGTCACTATTGCACTCCATTTGCCATAACACAGTGCAAATAGCACTAGCGTCTGTTCCCAGCAAGTACAGTGTATTGGACTGAAGAGAAGCTACTTTTCTTGTCAGTTTCCTAAGCAGAGTAGAACTAGATATGGCCCGTGTGTCGGAAGCACAGTTCTTTTGTTCTGAGCAAGCTCACTGTTCTGGCCCTATAGGAATCACAGTAGAGTAGAAGAGTGCTCTTTTCTCAAAAGCAGAGTGAGTTTCTTGCAAAGCGAGCTAGTGTTTGTTTCCCAGTTGTAAAAGGACTTGAATCACATGCAGTTTCTGGTCCTACGAGCAAGAGTTGTTTTCTGCTATGAACAGTCACGATTGTGCTCCCATTGCCATTCACAGTGCAAATAGCACTAGCGTCTGTTCCCAGCAAGTACAGTGTATTGGACTGAAGAGAAGCTACTGTTCTTGTCAGTTTCCTAAGCAGAGTTTAACTAGATATGGCCCGATTGTCGGAAGCACAGTTCCTTTGTTCTGAGCAAGCTCACTCTTCTGGCCCGAGAGGAATCACAGTAGACTAGAAGAGTGCTCTTTTCTCAAAAGCAGAGTGTGTTTCTTGTAAGGCGAGCTAGTGTTTGATTCACAGTCGTAAACGGAGTTGAATCACATGCAGTTTCTGGTCCTACTAGCAAGAGTTGTTTTCTGCTAAGAACAGTCACGATTTTGCTCCCATTGCCATACACAGTGCAAATAGCACTCGCCTCTGTTCCAGCAAGTACAGTGTATTGGACTGAAGAGAAGCTACTGTTCTTGTCAGTTTCCTAAGCAGAGTTGAACTAGATAAGGCCCGTGTGTCGGAAGCACAGTTCTTTTGTTCTGAGCAAGCTCACTGTTCTGGCACTATAGGAATCACAGTAGAGTAGAAGAGTGCTCTTTTCTCAAAAGCAGAGTGTGTTTCTTGTAAGGCGAACTAGTGTTTGTTTCCCAGTCATAAACGAGGTTGAATCACATGCAGTTTCTGTTCCTACTAGCAAGAGTTGTTTTCTGCTAAGAACAGTCACAATTGTGCTCCCATTGCCATACACAGTGCAAATAGCACTTGCGTCTGTTCCCAGCAAGTACAGTGTATTGGACTGAAGAGAAACTACTGTTCTTTTCAGTTTCCTAAGCAGAGTTGAACTAGATATGACACCTTTGTCGGAAGCACAGTTCTTTTGTTCTGAGCAAGCTCACTGTTCTGGCCCTATAGGAATCACAGTAGACTAGAAGAGTGCTCTTTTCTCAAAAGCAGAGTGTGTTTCTTGTAAGGCGAGCTAGTGTTTGTTTCCCAGTCGTAAATGGAGATGAATCACATGCAGTTTCTGTTCCTACTATCAAGAGTTGTTTTCTGCTAAGAACAGTCATGATATCTCTCCGATTGCCATACACAGTGCAAATAGCACTCACATCTGTTCCCAGCAAGTACAGTGTATTGGACTGAAGAGAAGCTACTCTTCTTGTAATTTTTCTAAGGAGAGTTGATCTAGATATGCCCCCTGTGTCGCAAGCACAGTTCTTTTGTTCTGAGCAAGCTCACACTTCTGGCCCTATAGGAAACACAGTAGATTAGAAGAGTGCTCTTTTCTCAAAAGCCGAGTGTGTTTCATATAAGGCGAGCTAGTATTTTTTTCCCAGTCATAAACGGAGTGGAATCACATGCAGTTTCTGGTCCTACGAGCAAGAGTTGTTTTCTGGTAAGAAGAGTCACTATTGCGCTCCATTTGCCATACACAGTGCAAATAGCACTAGCGTCTGTTCCCAACAAGTACAGTGTATCGGAGTGAAGAGAAGCTACTGTTCTTGTCAATTTCCTAAGCAGAGTTGAACTACATATGGCCGGTGTGTCCAAAGCACAGTTTCTTTGTTCTGAGCAAGCTCCCTGTTCTGGTCCTATAGGAATCACAGTAGACTAGAAGAGTGCTCTTTTCTCAAAAGCAGAGTGTGTTTCTTGTAAGGCAAGCTAGTATTTGTTTCCCAGTCAGAAACGGAGTTGAATCACATGCAGTTTCTGGTCCTACTAGCAAGAGTTGTTTTCTGCTAAGAACAGTCACGATTCTGCTCCCATTGCCATACACAGTGCAAATAGCACTCGCGTCTGTTCCCAGCAAGTACAGTATATTTTACATAAGAGAAGCTACTGTTCTTGTCAGTTTCCTAAGAAGAGTTGAACTAGATATGGCCGTGTGTTGGAAGCGCAGTTCTTTTGTTCTGAGCAAGCTCACTCTTCTGGCCCTATAGGAAACACAGAAGAGTAGAAGAGTGCTCTTTTCTCCAAAGCAGAGTATGTTTCTTGTAAGGCGAGCTAGTATTTGTTTCGCAGTCAGAAATGGAGTTGAATCACATGCAGTTTCTGCTCCTACAAACAAGAGTTGTTTTCTGGTAAGAAGAGTCACTGTTGCGCTCCATTTGCCATACACAGTGCAAATAGCACTAGCGTCTGTTCAAGGCAAGTACAGTGTATTGGACTGAAGAGAAGCTACTGTTCTTGTCAGTTTCCTAAGCAGAGTTGAACTAGATATGGCCCGTGTGTCGGAAGCACAGTTCCTTTGTTGTGAGCAAGCTCACTCTTCTGGCCCTATAGGAATCACAGTAGACTAGAAGAGTGCTCTTTTCTCAAAAGCAGAGTGTGTTTCTTGTAAGGCGAGCTAGTGTTTGTTTCACAGTCGTAAACGGAGTTGAATCACATGCAGTTTCTGGTCCTACTAGCAAGAGTTTTTTTCTGCTAAGAACAGTCACGATTGCGCTCCCATTGCCATACACAGTGCAAATAGCACTCGTGTCTGTTCCCAGCAAGTACAGTGTATTGGACTGAAGAGAAACTACTGTTCTTGTCAGTTTCCTAAGCAGAGCTGAACTAGATATGGCCCGTGTGTCGGAAGCACAGTTCCTTTGTTCTGAGCAAGCTCACTGCTCTGGCCCTATAGGAAACACAGTAGATTAGAAGAGTGCTCTTTTCTCAAAAGCAGAGTGTGTTTCTTGTAAGGCGAGCTAGTATTTGTTTCCCAGTCAGAAACGGAGTTGAATCACATGCAGTTTCTGATCCTACGAGCAAGAGTTGTTTTCTGGTAAGAAGAGTCACTATTGTGCTCCATTTGCCATACACAGTGCAAATAGCACTAGCGTCTGTTAACAGGAAGTACAGTGTATTGGACTGAAGAGAAGCTACTGTTCTTGTCAGTTTCCTAAGCAGAGTTGAACTAGATATGGCCCTGTGTTGGAAGCACAGTTCTTTTGTTCTGAGCAAGCTCACTGTTCTGGCCCTATAGGAAACACAGAAGAGTAGAAGAGTGCTCTTTTCTCCAAAGCAGAGTGTGTTTCTTGTAAGGCGAGCTAGTATTTGTTTCCCAGTCAGAAATGGAGTTGAATCACATGCAGTTTCTGGTCCTACAAGCAAGAGTTGTTTTCTGGTAAGAAGAGTCACTATTGCGCTCCATTTGCCATACACAGTGCAAATAGCACTAGCGACTGTTCCCAGCAAGTACAGTGTATTGGACTGAAGAGAAGCTACTGTTCTTGTCAGTTTCCTAAGCAGAGTTGAACTGGATAAGGCCCGTGTGTCGGAAGCACAGTTCCTTTGTTGTGAGCAAGCTCACTGTTCTGGCCCTATAGGAATCACAGTAGAGTAGAAGAGTGCTCTTTTCTCAAAAGCAGAGTGTGTTTCTTGTAAGGCGAGCTAGTGTTTGTTTCCCAGTCGTAAATGGAGTTGAATCACATGCAGTTTCTGGTCCTACTAGCAAGAGTTGTTTTCTGCTAAGAACAGTCACAATTGAGCTCCCAATGCCATACACAGTGCAAATAGCACTCGCGTCTGTTCCAGGCAAGTACAGTGTATTGGACTGAAGAGAAGCTACTGTTCTTGTCATTTTCCTAAGCAGATTTGAACTAGATATGCCCCCTGTGTCGGAAGCACAGTTCTTTTGTTCTGAGCAAGCTCACTGTTCAGGCCCTATAGGAAACAGTGTAGATTAGAAGAGTGCTCTTTTCTCAAAAGCAGAGTATGTTTCTTGTAAGGTGAGCTAGTATTTGTTTCCCAGTCAGAAATGGAGTTGAATCACATGCAGTTTCTGCTCCTACAAACAAGAGTTGTTTTCTGGTAAGAAGAGTCACTATTGCGCTCCATTTGCCATACACAGTGCAAATAGCACTAGCGTCTGTTCACAGCAAGTACAGTGTATTGGACTGAAGAGAAGCTACTGTTCTTGTCAGTTTCCTAAGCAGAGTTGAACTAGATATGGCCCGTGTGTAGGAAGCACAGTTCCTTTGTTCTGAGCAAGCTCACTCTTCTGGCCCTATAGGAATCACAGTAGAGTAGAAGAGTGCTCTTTTCTCAAAAGCAGAGTGTGTTTCTTGTAAGGCGAGCTAGTGTTTGTTTCACAGTCGTAAACGGAGTTGAATCACATGCAGTTTCTGGTCCTACTAGCAAGAGTTGTTTTCTGCTAAGAACAGTCACTATTGCGCTCCCATTGCCATACACAGTGCAAATAGTACTTCCGTCTGTTCCCAGCAAGTACAGTGTATTGGACTGAAGAGAAGCTACTGTTCTTGTCAGTTTCCTTAGCAGAGTTGAACTAGATGTGACCCCTGTATCGGAAGCACAGTTCTTTTGTTCTGAGCAAGCTCACTGTTCTGGCACTATAGGAAACACTGTAGATTAGAAGAGTGCTCTTTTCTCAAAAGCAGAGTATGTTTCTTGTAAGGCGAGCTAGTATTTGTTTCCCAGTCAGAAATGGAGTTGAATAACATGAGGTTTCTGCTCCTACAAGCAAGAGTTGTTTTCTGGTAAGAAGAGTCACTATTGTGCTCCATTTGCCATACACAGTGCAAATAGCACTAGCGTCTGTTCCCAGCAAGTACAGTGTATTGGACTGAAGAGAAACTACTGTTCTTGTCAGTTTCCTAAGCAGAGTTGAACTAGATGTGACCCCTGTATCGGAAGCACAGTTCTTTTGTTCTGAGCAAGCTCACTGTTCTGGCACTATAGGAAACACTGTAGATTAGAAGAGTGCTCTTTTCTCAAAAGCAGAGTATGTTTCTTGTAAGGCGAGCTAGTATTTCTTTCCCAGTCAGAAATGGAGTTGAATCACATGCAGTTTCTGGTCCTACAAGCAAGAGTTGTTTTGTGGTAAGAAGAGTCACTATTGCGCTCCATTTGCCATACACAGTGCAAATAGCACTAGTGACTGTTCCCAGCAAGTACAGTGTATTGGACTGAAGAGAAGCTACTGTTCTTGTCAGTTTCCTAAGCAGAGTTGAACTGGATAAGGCCCGTGTGTCGGAAGCACAGTTCCTTTGTTGTGAGCAAGCTCACTGTTCTGGCCCTATAGGAATCACAGTAGAGTAGAAGAGTGCTCTTTTCTCAAAAGCAGAGTGTGTTTCTTGTAAGGCGAGCTAGTGTTTGTTTCCCAGTCGTAAATGGAGTTGAATCACATGCAGTTTCTGGTCCTACTAGCAAGAGTTGTTTTCTGCTAAGAACAGTTACAATTGAGCTCCCAATGCCATACACAGTGCAAATAGCACTCGCGTCTGTTCCCAGCAAGTACAGTGTATTGGACTGAAGAGAAGCTACTGTTCTTGTCATTTTCCTAAGCAGATTGAACTAGATATGCCCCCTGTGTCGGAAGCACAGTTCTTTTGTTCTGAGCAAGCTCACTGTTCTGGCCCTATAGGAAACAGTGTAGATTAAAAGAGTGCTCTTTTCTAAAAGCAGAGTATGTTTCTTGTAAGGTGAGCTAGTATTTGTTTCCCAGTTAGAAATGGAGTTGAATCACATGCAGTTTCTGGTCCTACAAGCAAGAGTTGTTTTCTGGTAAGAAGATTAACTATTGTGCTCCATTTGCCATACACAGTGCAAATAGCACTAGCGTCTGTTCCCAGCAAGTACAGTGTATTGGACTGAAGAGAAGCTACTGTTCTTGTCAGTTTCCTAAGCAGAGTTGAACTAGATATGGCCTGTGTGTCAGAAGCACAGTTCTTTTGTTCTGAGCAAGCTCACTGTTCTGGCCCTATAGGAATCACAGTAGATTAGAAAAGTGCTCTTTTCTCAAAAGCAGAGTATGTTTCTTGTAAGGCTAGCTAGTATTTGTTTCCCAGTCAGAAATGGAGTTGAATCACATGCAGTTTCTGCTCCTTCAAGCAAGAGTTGTTTTCTGGTAAAAGGAGTCACTATTGCGCTCCCATTGCCATACACAGTACAAATAGCACTACCGTCTGTTCCCAGGAAGTACAGTGTATTGGACTGAAGAGAAGCTACTGTTCTTGTCAGTGTCCTAAGCAAAGTTGAAATAGATATGGCCCGTGTGTTGGAAGCACAGTTCCTTTGTTCTGAGCAAGCTCACTGTTCTGGCCCTATAGGAATCATAGTAGATTAGAAGAGTGCTCTTTTCTCAAAAGCAGAGTGTGTTTCTTGTAAGGTGAGCTAGTGTTTGTTTCCCAGTTGAAAACGGAGTTGAATCACATGCAGTTTCTGTTCCTACTAGCAAGAGTTGTTTTCTGGTAAGAAGAGTCACTATTGCACTCCATTTGCCATAACACAGTGCAAATAGCACTAGCGTCTGTTCCCAGCAAGTACAGTGTATTGGACTGAAGAGAAGCTACTTTTCTTGTCAGTTTCCTAAGCAGAGTAGAACTAAATACGGCCCGTGTGTCGGAAGCACAGTTCTTTTGTTCTGAGCAAGCTCACTGTTCTGGCCCTATAGGAATCACAGTAGAGTAGAAGAGTGCTCTTTTCTCAAAAGCAGAGTGAGTTTCTTGCAAAGCGAGCTAGTGTTTGTTTCCCAGTTGTAAAAGGACTTGAATCACATGCAGTTTCTGGTCCTACGAGCAAGAGTTGTTTTCTGCTATGAACAGTCACGATTGTGCTCCCATTGCCATTCACAGTGCAAATAGCACTAGCGTCTGTTCCCAGCAAGTACAGTGTATTGTTCTGAAGAGAAGCTACTGTTCTTGTCAGTTTCCTAAGCAGAGTTTAACTAGATATGGCCCGATTGTCGGAAGCACAGTTCCTTTGTTCTGAGCAAGCTCACTCTTCTGGCCCGAGAGGAATCACAGTAGACTAGAAGAGTGCTCTTTTCTCAAAAGCAGAGTGTGTTTCTTGTAAGGCGAGCTAGTGTTTGATTCACAGTCGTAAACGGAGTTGAATCACATGCAGTTTCTGGTCCTACTAGCAAGAGTTGTTTTCTGCTAAGAACAGTCACGATTTTGCTCCCATTGCCATACACAGTGCAAATAGCACTCGCCTCTGTTCCCAGCAAGTACAGTGTATTGGACTGAAGAGAAGCTACTGTTCTTGTCAGTTTCCTAAGCAGAGTTGAACTAGATCAGGCCCGTGTGTCGGAAGCACAGTTCTTTTGTTCTGAGCAAGCTCACTGTTCTGGCACTATAGGAATCACAGTAGAGTAGAAGAGTGCTCTTTTCTCAAAAGCAGAGTGTGTTTCTTGTAAGGCGAACTAGTGTTTGTTTCCCAGTCATAAACGAGGTTGAATCACATGCAGTTTCTGTTCCTACTAGCAAGAGTTGTTTTCTGCTAAGAACAGTCACAATTGTGCTCCCATTGCCATACACAGTGCAAATAGCACTTGCGTCTGTTCCCAGCAAGTACAGTGTATTGGACTGAAGAGAAACTACTCTTCTTTTCAGTTTCCTAAGCAGAGTTGAACTAGATATGACCCCTGTGTCGGAAGCACAGTTCTTTTGTTCTGAGCAAGCTCACTGTTCTGGCCCTATAGGAATCACAGTAGACTAGAAGAGTGCTCTTTTCTCAAAAGCAGAGTGTGTTTCTTGTAAGGCGAGCTAGTGTTTGTTTCCCAGTCGTAAATGGAGATGAATCACATGCAGTTTCTGTTCCTACTATCAAGAGTTGTTTTCTGCTAAGAACAGTCATGATATCTCTCCGATTGCCATACACAGTGCAAATAGCACTCACAACTGTTCCCAGCAAGTACAGTGTATTCGACTGAAGAGAAGCTACTGTTCCTGTAATTTTTCTAAGGAGAGTTGATCTAGATATGCCCCCTGTGTCGCAAGCACAGTTCTTTTGTTCTGAGCAAGCTCACACTTCTGGCCCTATAGGAAACACAGTAGATTAGAAGAGTGCTCTTTTCTCAAAAGCCGAGTGTGTTTTATATAAGGCGAGCTAGTATTTTTTTCCCAGTCATAAACGGAGTGGAATCACATGCAGTTTCTGGTCCTACGAGCAAGAGTTGTTTTCTGGTAAGAAGAGTCACTATTGCGCTCCATTTGCAATACACAGTGCAAATAGCACTAGCGTCTGTTCCCAACAAGTACAGTGTATCGGAGTGAAGAGAAGCTACTGTTCTTGTCAATTTCCTAAGCAGAGTTGAACTACATATGGCCGGTGTGTCCAAAGCACAGTTTCTTTGTTCTGAGCAAGCTCCCTGTTCTGGTCCTATAGGAATCACAGTAGACTAGAAGAGTGCTCTTTTCTCAAAAGCAGAGTGTGTTTCTTGTAAGGCAAGCTAGTATTTGTTTCCCAGTCAGAAACGGAGTTGAATCACATGCAGTTTCTGGTCCTACTAGCAAGAGTTGTTTTCTGCTAAGAACAGTCACGATTCTGCTCCCATTGCCATACACAGTGCAAATAGCACTCGCGTCTGTTCCCAGCAAGTACAGTGTATTGGACTGAAGAGAAGCTACTGTTCTTGTAAGTTTCCTAAGCAGAGTTGAACTAGATATGGCCCGTGTGTCGGAAGCACAGTTCCTTTGTTCTGAGCAAGCTCACTGATCTGGCCCTATAGGAAACACAATGGATTAGAAGATTGCTCTTTTCTCAAAAGCAGAGTGTGTTTCTTGTAAGGCGAGCTAGTATTTGTTTCCCAGTCAGAAATGGAGTTGAATCACATGCAGTTTCTGGTCCTACGAGCAAGAGTTGTTTTCTGGAAGGAAGAGTCACTATTGCGCTCCATTTGCCATACACAGTGCAAATAGCACTCGCGTGTGTTCGCAGCAAGTACAGTGTATTGGACTGAAGAGAAGCTACTGTTCTTGTCAGTTTCCTAAGCAGAGTTGAACTAGATATGGCCCGTGTGTAGGAAGCACAGTTCTTTTGTTCTGGGCAAGCTCACTGTTCTGGCCCCATAGGAATCACAGTAGACTAGAAGAGTGCTCTTTTCTCAAAAGCAGAGTATGTTTCTTGTAAGGCGAGCTAGTATTTGTTTCCCAGTCAGAAATGGAGTTGAATCACATGCAGTTTCTGGTCCTACGAGCAAGAGTTGTTTTCTGTAAGGAAGAGTCACTATTGCGCTCCATTTGCCATACACAGTGCAAATAGCACTCGCGTCTGTTCGCAGCAAGTACAGTGTATTGGACTGAAGAGAAGCTACTGTTCTTGTCAGTTTCCTAAGCAGAGTTGAACTAGATATGGCCCATGTGTTGGAAGCACAGTTCCTTTGTTCTGAGCAAGCTCACTGTTCTGGCCCGATAGGAATAACAGTAGACTAGAAGAGTGCTCTTTTCTCAAAAGCAGAGTGTGTTTCTTGTAAGGCGAGCTAGTGTTTGATTCACAGTCGTAAACGGAGTTGAATCACATGCAGTTTCTGGTCCTACTAGCAAGAGTTGTTTTCTGCTAAGAACAGTCACGATTTTGCTCCCATTGCCATACACAGTGCAAATAGCACTCGCATCTGTTCCCAGCAAGTACAGTGTATTGGACTGAAGAGAAGCTACTGTTCTTGTCAGTTTCCTAAGCAGAGTTGAACTAGATAAGGCCCGTGTGTCGGAAGCACAGTTCTTTGGTTCTGAGCAAGCTCACTGTTCTGGCACTATAGGAATCACAGTAGAGTAGAAGAGTGCTCTTTTCTCAAAAGCAGAGTGTGTTTCTTGTAAGGCGAACTAGTGTTTGTTTCCCAGTCATAAACGAGGTTGAATCACATGCAGTTTCTGTTCCTACTAGCAAGAGTTGTTTTCTGCTAAGAACAGTCACAATTGTGCTCCCATTGCCATACACAGTGCAAATAGCACTTGCGTCTGTTCCCAGCAAGTACAGTGTATTGGACTGAAGAGAAACTACTCTTCTTTTCAGTTTCCTAAGCAGAGTTGAACTAGATATGACCCCTGTGTCGGAAGCACAGTTCTTTTGTTCTGAGCAAGCTCACTGTTCTGGCCCTATAGGAATCACAGTAGACTAGAAGAGTGCTCTTTTCTCAAAAGCAGAGTGTGTTTCTTGTAAGGCGAGCTAGTGTTTGTTTCCCAGTCGTAAATGGAGATGAATCACATGCAGTTTCTGTTCCTACTATCAAGAGTTGTTTTCTGCTAAGAACAGTCATGATATCTCTCCGATTGCCATACACAGTGCAAATAGCACTCACATCTGTTCCCAGCAAGTACAGTGTATTGGACTGAAGAGAAGCTACTGTTCTTGTAATTTTTCTAAGGAGAGTTGATCTAGATATGCCCCCTGTGTCGCAAGCACAGTTCTTTTGTTCTGAGCAAGCTCACACTTCTGGCCCTATAGGAAACACAGTAGATTAGAAGAGTGCTCTTTTCTCAAAAGCCGAGTGTGTTTTATATAAGGCGAGCTAGTATTTTTTTCCCAGTCATAAACGGAGTGGAATCACATGCAGTTTCTGGTCCTACGAGCAAGAGTTGTCTTCTGGTAAGAAGAGTCACTATTGCGCTCCATTTGCCATACACTGTGCAAATAGCACTAGCGTCTGTTCCCAACAAGTACAGTGTATCGGAGTGAAGAGAAGCTACTGTTCTTGTCAATTTTCTAAGCAGAGTTGACCTACATATAGCCGGTGTGTCCAAAGCACAGTTTCTTTGTTCTGAGCAAGCTCCCTGTTCTGGTCCTATAGGAATCACAGTAGACTAGAAGAGTGCTCTTTTCTCAAAAGCAGAGTGTGTTTCTTGTAAGGCAAGCTAGTATTTGTTTCCCAGTCAGAAACGGAGTTGAATCACATGCAGTTTCTGGTCCTACTAGCAAGAGTTGTTTTCTGCTAAGAACAGTCACGATTCTGCTCCCATTGCCATACACAGTGCAAATAGCACTCGCGTCTGTTCCCAGCAAGTACAGTGTATTGGACTGAAGAGAAGCTACTGTTCTTGTAAGTTTCCTAAGCAGAGTTGAACTAGATATGGCCCGTGTGTCGGAAGCACAGTTCCTTTGTTCTGAGCAAGCTCACTGATCTGGCCCTATAGGAAACACAATGGATTAGAAGATTGCTCTTTTCTCAAAAGCAGAGTGTGTTTCTTGTAAGGCGAGCTAGTATTTGTTTCCCAGTCAGAAATGGAGTTGAATCACATGCAGTTTCTGGTCCTACGAGCAAGAGTTGTTTTCTGGAAGGAAGAGTCACTATTGCGCTCCATTTGCCATACACAGTGCAAATAGCACTCGCGTGTGTTCGCAGCAAGTACAGTGTATTGGACTGAAGAGAAGCTACTGTTCTTGTCAGTTTCCTAAGCAGAGTTGAACTAGATATGGCCCGTGTGTAGGAAGCACAGTTCTTTTGTTCTGGGCAAGCTCACTGTTCTGGCCCCATAGGAATCACAGTAGACTAGAAGAGTGCTCTTTTCTCAAAAGCAGAGTATGTTTCTTGTAAGGCGAGCTAGTATTTGTTTCCCAGTCAGAAATGGAGTTGAATCACATGCAGTTTCTGGTCCTACGAGCAAGAGTTGTTTTCTGTAAGGAAGAGTCACTATTGCGCTCCATTTGCCATACACAGTACAAATAGCACTACCGTCTGTTCGCAGCAAGTACAGTGTATTGGACTGAAGAGAAGCTACTGTTCTTGTCAGTTTCCTAAGCAGAGTTGAACTAGATATGGCCCATGTGTTGGAAGCACAGTTCCTTTGTTCTGAGCAAGCTCACTGTTCTGGCCCGATAGGAATAACAGTAGACTAGAAGAGTGCTCTTTTCTCAAAAGCAGAGTGTGTTTCTTGTAAGGCGAGCTAGTGTTTGATTCACAGTCGTAAACGGAGTTGAATCACATGCAGTTTCTGGTCCTACTAGCAAGAGTTGTTTTCTGCTAAGAACAGTCACGATTTTGCTCCCATTGCCATACACAGTGCAAATAGCACTCGCATCTGTTCCCAGCAAGTACAGTGTATTGGACTGAAGAGAAGCTACTGTTCTTGTCAGTTTCCTAAGCAGAGTTGAACTAGATAAGGCCCGTGTGTCGGAAGCACAGTTCTTTGGTTCTGAGCAAGCTCACTGTTCTGGCACTATAGGAATCACAGTAGAGTAGAAGAGTGCTCTTTTCTCAAAAGCAGAGTGTGTTTCTTGTAAGGCGAACTAGTGTTTGTTTCCCAGTCATAAAGGAGGTTGAATCACATGCAGTTTCTGTTCCTACTAGCAAGAGTTGTTTTCTGCTAAGAACAGTCACAATTGTGCTCCCATTGCCATACACAGTGCAAATAGCACTTGCGTCTGTTCCCAGCAAGTACAGTGTATTGGACTGAAGAGAAACTACTCTTCTTTTCAGTTTCCTAAGCAGAGTTGAACTAGATATGACCCCTGTGTCGGAAGCACAGTTCTTTTGTTCTGAGCAAGCTCACTGTTCTGGCCCTATAGGAATCACAGTAGACTAGAAGAGTGCTCTTTTCTCAAAAGCAGAGTGTGTTTCTTGTAAGGCGAGCTAGTGTTTGTTTCCCAGTCGTAAATGGAGATGAATCACATGCAGTTTCTGTTCCTACTATCAAGAGTTGTTTTCTGCTAAGAACAGTCATGATATCTCTCCGATTGCCATACACAGTGCAAATAGCACTCACATCTGTTCCCAGCAAGTACAGTGTATTGGACTGAAGAGAAGCTACTGTTCTTGTAATTTTTCTAAGGAGAGTTGATCTAGATATGCCCCCTGTGTCGCAAGCACAGTTCTTTTGTTCTGAGCAAGCTCACACTTCTGGCCCTATAGGAAACACAGTAGATTAGAAGAGTGCTCTTTTCTCAAAAGCCGAGTGTGTTTTATATAAGGCGAGCTAGTATTTTTTTCCCAGTCATAAACGGAGTGGAATCACATGCAGTTTCTGGTCCTACGAGCAAGAGTTGTCTTCTGGTAAGAAGAGTCACTATTGCGCTCCATTTGCCATACACTGTGCAAATAGCACTAGCGTCTGTTCCCAACAAGTACAGTGTATCGGAGTGAAGAGAAGCTACTGTTCTTGTCAATTTCCTAAGCAGAGTTGACCTACATATAGCCGGTGTGTCCAAAGCACAGTTTCTTTGTTCTGAGCAAGCTCCCTGTTCTGGTCCTATAGGAATCACAGTAGACTAGAAGAGTGCTCTTTTCTCAAAAGCAGAGTGTGTTTCTTGTAAGGCAAGCTAGTATTTGTTTCCCAGTCAGAAACGGAGTTGAATCACATGCAGTTTCTGGTCCTACTAGCAAGAGTTGTTTTCTGCTAAGAACAGTCACGATTCTGCTCCCATTGCCATACACAGTGCAAATAGCACTCGCGTCTGTTCCCAGCAAGTACAGTGTATTGGACTGAAGAGAAGCTACTGTTCTTGTAAGTTTCCTAAGCAGAGTTGAACTAGATATGGCCCGTGTGTCGGAAGCACAGTTCCTTTGTTCTGAGCAAGCTCACTGATCTGGCCCTATAGGAAACACAATGGATTAGAAGATTGCTCTTTTCTCAAAAGCAGAGTGTGTTTCTTGTAAGGCGAGCTAGTATTTGTTTCCCAGTCAGAAATGGAGTTGAATCACATGCAGTTTCTGGTCCTACGAGCAAGAGTTGTTTTCTGGAAGGAAGAGTCACTATTGCACTCCATTTGCCATACACAGTGCAAATAGCACTCGCGTCTGTTCGCAGCAAGTACAGTGTATTGGACTGAAGAGAAGCTACTGTTCTTGTCAGTTTCCTAAGCAGAGTTGAACTAGATATGGCCCGTGTGTAGGAAGCACAGTTCTTTTGTTCTGGGCAAGCTCACTGTTCTGGCCCCATAGGAATCACAGTAGACTAGAAGAGTGCTCTTTTCTCAAAAGCAGAGTATGTTTCTTGTAAGGCGAGCTAGTATTTGTTTCCCAGTCAGAAATGGAGTTGAATCACATGCAGTTTCTGGTCCTACGAGCAAGAGTTGTTTTCTGGAAGGAAGAGTCACTATTGCGCTCCATTTGCCATACACAGTGCAAATAGCACTCGCGTCTGTTCGCCGCAAGGACAGTGTATTGGACTGAAGAGAAGCTACTGTTCTTGTCAGTTTCCTAAGCAGAGTTGAACTAGATATGGCCCATGTGTTGGAAGCACAGTTCCTTTGTTCTGAGCAAGCTCACTGTTCTGGCCCGATAGGAATAACAGTAGACTAGAAGAGTGCTCTTTTCTCAAAAGCAGAGTGTGTATCTTGTAAGGCGAGCTAGTATTTGTTTCCCAGTCAGAAATGGAGTTGAATCACATGCACTTTCTGGTCCTACAAGCAAGAGTTGTTTTCTGGTAAGAAGAGTCACTATTGCGCTCCATTTGCCATACACAGTGCAAATAGCACTAGCGACTGTTCCCAGCAAGTACAGTGTATTGGACTGAAGAGAAGCTACTGTTCTTGTCAGTTTCCTAAGCAGAGTTGAACTGGATAAGGCCCGTGTGTCGGAAGCACAGTTCCTTTGTTGTGAGCAAGCTCACTGTTCTGGCCCTATAGGAATCACAGTAGACTAGAAGAGTGCTCTTTTCTCAAAAGCAGAGTGTGTATCTTGTAAGGCGAGCTAGTGTTTGTTTCCCAGTCGTAAATGGAGTTGAATCACATGCAGTTTCTGGTCCTACTAGCAAGAGTTGTTTTCTGCTAAGAACAGTCACAATTGAGCTCCCAATGCCATACCCAGTGCAAATAGCACTCGCGTCGGATCCCAGCAGGTACAGTGTATTGGACTGAAGAGAAGCTACTGTTCTTGTCATTTTCCTAAGCAGATTTGAACTAGATATGCCCCCTGTGTCGGAAGCACAGTTCTTTTGTTCTGAGCAAGCTCACTGTTCTGGCCCTATAGGAAACAGTGTAGATTAGAAGAGTGCTCTTTTCTCAAAAGCAGAGTATGTTTCTTGTAAGGTGAGCTAGTATTTGTTTCCCAGTCAGAAATGGAGTTGAATCACATGCAGTTTATGCTCCTACAAACAAGAGTTGTTTTCTGGTAAGAAGAGTCACTATTGCGCTCCATTTGCCATACACAGTGCAAATAGCACTAGAATCTGTTCACAGCAAGTACAGTGTATTGGACTGAAGAGAAGCTACTGTTCTTGTCTGTTTCCTAAGCAGAGTTGAACTAGATATGGCCCGTGTGTCGGAAGCACAGTTCCTTTGTTCTGAGCAAGCTCACTCTTCTGGCCCTATAGGAATCACAGTAGAGTAGAAGAGTGCTCTTTTCTCAAAAGCAGAGTGTGTTTCTTGTAAGGCGAGCTAGTGTTTGTTTCACAGTCGTAAACGGAGTTGAATCACATGCAGTTTCTGGTCCTACTAGCAAGAGTTGTTTTCTGCTAAGAACAGTCACTATTGCGCTCCCATTGCCATACACAGTGCAAATAGCACTCGCGTCTGTTCCCAGCAAGTACAGTGTATTGGACTGAAGAGAAGCTACTGTTCTTGTCAGTTTCCTAAGCAGAGTTGAACTAGATGTGACCCCTGTGTCGGAAGCACAGTTCCTTTGTTCTGAGCAAGCTCACTCTTCTGGCACTATAGGAAACACTGTAGATTAGAAGAGTGCTCTTTTCTCAAAAGCAGAGTATGTTTCTTGTAAGGCGAACTAGTATTTGTTTCCCAGTCAGAAATGGAGTTGAATAACATGCAGTTTCTGCTCCTACAAGCAAGAGTTGTTTTCTGGTAAGAAGAGTCACTATTGTGCTCCATTTGCCATACACAGTGCAAATAGCACTAGCGTCTGTTCCCAGCAAGTACAGTGTATTGGACTGAAGAGAAACTACTGTTCTTGTCAGTTTCCTAAGCAGAGTTGAACTAGATATGGCCCGTGTGTCGGAAGCACAGTTCCTTTGTTCTGAGCAAGCTCACTGCTCTGGCCCTATAGGAAACACAGTAGATTAGAAGAGTGCTCTTTTCTCAAAAGCAGAGTGTGTTTCTTGTAAGGCGAGCTAGTATTTGTTTCCCAGTCAGAAATGGAGTTGAATCACATGCAGTTTCTGCTCCTACAAACAAGAGTTGTTTTCTGGTAAGAAGAGTCACTATTGAGCTCCATTTGCCATACACAGTGCAAATAGCACTCGCCTCTGTTCCCAGCAAGTATGGGACTGAAGAGAAGCTACTGTTCCTGTCAGTTTCCTAAGCAGAGTTGAACTAGATATGGCCCGTGTGTCGGAAGCACAGTTCTTTTTTTCTGAGCAAGCTCACTGTTCTGGCCGTGTAGGAAACACAGTAGATTAGAAGAGTGCTCTTTTCTCAAAAGCAGAGTATGTTTCTTGTAAGGCGAGCTAGTATTTGTTTCCCAGTGAGAAATGGAGTTGAATCACATGCAGTTTCTGGTCCTATGAGCAAGAGTTGTTTTCTGTTAAGAAGAGTCACTATTGCACTCCATTTGCCATACACAGTGCAAATAGCACTAGCATCTGTTCCCAGCAAGTACAGTGTATTGGACTGAAGAGAAGCTACTGTTCTTGTCAGTTTCCTAAGCAGAGTTGAACTAGATATGGTCCGCGTGTCGGAAGCACAGTTCCTTTGTTCTGAGCAAGCTCACTGTTCTGGCCCTAAAGGAATCACAGTAGACTAGAAGTGTGCTCTTTTCTCAAAAGCAGAGTGAGTTTCTTGCAAGGCGAGCTAGTGTTTGTTTCCCAGTCGTAAATGGAGGTGAATCACATGCAGTTTCTGGTCCTACTATCAAGAGTAGTTTTCTGGTAAGAAGAGTCACTATTGCGCTCCATTTGCCATACACAGTGCAAATAGCACTCGTGTCTGTTCCCAGCAAGTACAGTATATTTTACATAAGAGAAGCTACTGTTCTTGTCAGTTTCCTAAGAAGAGTTGAACTAGATATGGCCCGTGTGTTGGAAGCACAGTTCTTTTGTTCTGACGAAGCTCACTCTTCTGGCCCTATAGGAAACACAGAAGAGTAGAAGAGTGCTCTTTTCTCCAAAGCAGAGTATGTTTCTTGTAAGGCGAGCTAGTATTTGTTTCGCAGTCAGAAATGGAGTTGAATCACATGCAGTTTCTGCTCCTACAAACAAGAGTTGTTTTCTGGTAAGAAGAGTCACTGTTGCGCTCCATTTGCCATACACAGTGCAAATAGCACTAGCGTCTGTTCAAGGCAAGTACAGTGTATTGGACTGAAGAGAAGCTACTGTTCTTGTCAGTTTCCTAAGCAGAGTTGAACTGGATAAGGCCCGTGTGTTGGAAGCACAGTTCCTTTGTTGTGAGCAAGCTCACTGTTCTGGCCCTATAGGAATCACAGTAGACTAGAAGAGTGCTCTTTTCTTAAAAGCAGAGTGTGTTTCTTGTAAGGCGAGCTAGTGTTTGTTTCCCAGTCGTAAACGGAGTTGAATCACATGCAGTTTCTGGTCCTACTAGCAAGAGTTGTTTTCTGCTAAGAACAGTCACAATTGCGCTCCCAATGCCATACACAGTGCAAATAGCACTCGCGTTGGTTCCCAGCAAGTACAGTGTATTGGACTGAAGAGAAGCTACTGTTCTTGTCAGTTTCCTAAGCAGATTTGAACTAGATATGCCCCCTGTGTCGGAAGCACAGTTCTTTTGTTCTGAGCAAGCTCACTGTTCTGGCCCCATAGGAAACAGTTTAGATTAGAAGAATGCTCTTTTCTCAAAAGCAGAGTATGTTTCTTGTAAGGTGAGCTAGTATTTGTTTCCCAGTCAGAAATGGAGTTGAATCACATGCAGTTTCTGCTCCTACAAACAAGAGTTGTTTTCTGGTAAGAAGAGTCACTATTGCGCTCCATTTGCCATACACAGTGCAAATAGCACTAGCGTCTGTTCCCAGCAAGTACAGTGTATTGGACTGAAGAGAAACTACTGTTCTTGTCAGTTTCCTAAGCAGAGCTGAACTAGATATGGCCCGTGTGTCGGAAGCACAGTTCCTTTGTTCTGAGCAAGCTCACTGCTCTGGCCCTATAGGAAACACAGTAGATTAGAAGAGTGCTCTTTTCTCAAAAGCAGAGTGTGTTTCTTGTAAGGCGAGCTAGTATTTGTTTCCCAGTCAGAAACGGAGTTGAATCACATGCAGTTTCTGATCCTACGAGCAAGAGTTGTTTTCTGGTAAGAAGAGTCACTATTGTGCTCCATTTGCCATACACAGTGCAAATAGCACTAGCGTCTGTTAACAGGAAGTACAGTGTATTGGACTGAAGAGAAGCTACTGTTCTTGTCAGTTTCCTAAGCAGAGTTGAACTAGATATGGCCCGTGTGTTGGAAGCACAGTTCTTTTGTTCTGAGCAAGCTCACTGTTCTGGCCTTATAGGAAACACAGAAGAGTAGAAGAGTGCTCTTTTCTCCAAAGCAGAGTGTGTTTCTTGTAAGGCGAGCTAGTATTTGTTTCCCAGTCAGAAATGGAGTTGAATCACATGCAGTTTCTGGTCCTACAAGCAAGAGTTGTTTTCTGGTAAGAAGAGTCACTATTGCGCTCCATTTGCCATACACAGTGCAAATAGCACTAGCGACTGTTCCCAGCAAGTACAGTGTATTGGACTGAAGAGAAGCTACTGTTCTTGTCAGTTTCCTAAGCAGAGTTGAACTGGATAAGGCCCGTGTGTCGGAAGCACAGTTCCTTTGTTGTGAGCAAGCTCACTGTTCTGGCCCTATAGGAATCACAGTAGAGTAGAAGAGTGCTCTTTTCTCAAAAGCAGAGTG
This sequence comes from Peromyscus eremicus, assembly GCF_949786415.1. Lineage (NCBI taxonomy): Eukaryota > Metazoa > Chordata > Mammalia > Rodentia > Cricetidae > Peromyscus > Peromyscus eremicus. The sequence goes on along the minus strand of NW_026734549.1, from coordinate 154,776 downwards.
TGTTTCTTGTAAGGCGAGCTAGTGTTTGTTTCCCAGTCGTAAATGGAGTTGAATCACATGCAGTTTCTGGTCCTACTAGCAAGAGTTGTTTTCTGCTAAGAACAGTCACAATTGAGCTCCCAATGCCATACACAGTGCAAATAGCACTCGCGTCGGTTCCCAGCAAGTACAGTGTATTGGACTGAAGAGAAGCTACTGTTCTTGTCATTTTCCTAAGCAGATTTGAACTAGATATGCCCCCTGTGTCGGAAGCACAGTTCTTTTGTTCTGAGCAAGCTCACTGTTCAGGCCCTATAGGAAACAGTGTAGATTAGAAGAGTGCTCTTTTCTCAAAAGCAGAGTATGTTTCTTGTAAGGTGAGCTAGTATTTGTTTCCCAGTCAGGAATGGAGTTGAATCACATGCAGTTTCTGCTCCTACAAACAAGAGTTGTTTTCTGGTAAGAAGAGTCACTATTGCGCTCCATTTGCCATACACAGTGCAAATAGCACTAGCGTCTGTTCACAGCAAGTACAGTGTATTGGACTGAAGAGAAGCTACTGTTCTTGTCAGTTTTTTTAGCAGAGTTGAACTAGATGTGACCCCTGCATCGGAAGCACAGTTCTTTTGTTCTGAGCAAGCTCACTGTTCTGGCACTATAGGAAACACTGTAGATTAGAAGAGTGCTCTTTTCTCAAAAGCAGAGTATGTTTCTTGTAAGGCGAGCTAGTATTTGTTTCCCAGTCAGAAATGGAGTTGAATAACATGAGGTTTCTGCTCCTACAAGCAAGAGTTGTTTTCTGGTAAGAAGAGTCACTATTGCGCTCCATTTGCCATACACAGTGCAAATAGCACTAGCGTCTGTTCCCAGCAAGTACAGTGTATTGGACTGAAGAGAAACTACTGTTCTTGTCAGTTTCCTAAGCAGAGTTGAACTAGATGTGACCCCTGTATCGGAAGCACAGTTCTTTTGTTCTGAGCAAGCTCACTGTTCAGGCCCTATAGGAAACAGTGTAGATTAGAAGAGTGCTCTTTTCTCAAAAGCAGAGTATGTTTCTTGTAAGGCGAGCTAGTATTTGTTTCCCAGTCAGAAATGGAGTTGAATCACATGCAGTTTCTGGTCCTACAAGCAAGAGTTGTTTTCTGGTAAGAAGAGTCACTATTGCGCTCCATTTGCCATACACAGTGCAAATAGCACTCGCGTCTGTTCCCAGCAAGTACAGTGTATTGGACTGAAGAGAAGCTACTGTTCTTGTCAGTTTCCTAAGCAGAGTTGAACTGGATAAGGCCCGTGTGTCGGAAGCACAGTTCCTTTGTTGTGAGCAAGCTCACTGTTCTGGCCCTATAGGAATCACAGTAGAGTAGAAGAGTGCTCTTTTCTCAAAAGCAGAGTGTGTTTCTTGTAAGGCGAGCTAGTGTTTGTTTCCCAGTCGTAAATGGAGTTGAATCACATGCAGTTTCTGGTCCTACTAGCAAGAGTTGTTTTCTGCTAAGAACAGTCACAATTGAGCTCCCAATGCCATACACAGTGCAAATAGCACTCGCGTCTGTTCCCAGCAAGTACAGTGTATTGGACTGAAGAGAAGCTACTGTTCTTGTCATTTTCCTAAGCAGATTGAACTAGATATGCCCCCTGTGTCGGAAGCACAGTTCTTTTGTTCTGAGCAAGCTCACTGTTCTGGCCCTATAGGAAACAGTGTAGATTAAAAGAGTGCTCTTTTCTAAAAGCAGAGTATGTTTCTTGTAAGGTGAGCTAGTATTTGTTTCCCAGTTAGAAATGGAGTTGAATCACATGCAGTTTCTGCTCCTACAAACAAGAGTTGTTTTCTGGTAAGAAGAGTCATTATTAAGCTCCATTTGCCATACACAGTGCAAATAGCACTAGCGTCTGTTCACAGCAAGTACAGTGTATTGGACTGAAGAGAAGCTACTGTTCTTGTCAGTTTCCTAAGCAGAGTTGAACTAGATATGGCCCGTGTGTCGGAAGCACAGTTCCTTTGTTCTGAGCAAGCTCACTCTTCTGGCCCTTTAGGAATCACAGTAGAGTAGAAGAGTGCTCTTTTCTCAAAAGCAGAGTGTGTTTCTTGTAAGGCGAGCTAGTGTTTGTTTCACAGTCGTAAACGGAGTTGAATCACATGCAGTTTCTGGTCCTACTAGCAAGAGTTGTTTTCTGCTAAGAACAGTCACTATTGCGCTCCCATTGCCATACACAGTGCAAATAGCACTCGCGTCTGTTCCCAGCAAGTACAGTGTATTGGACTGAAGAGAAGCTACTGTTCTTGTCAGTTTCCTAAGCAGATTTGAACTAGATATGCCCCCTGTGTCGGAAGCACAGTTCTTTTGTTCTGAGCAAGCTCACTGTTCAGGCCCTATAGGAAACAGTGTAGATTAGAAGAGTGCTCTTTTCTCAAAAGCAGAGTATGTTTCTTGTAAGGTGAGCTAGTATTTGTTTCCCAGTCAGGAATGGAGTTGAATCACATGCAGTTTCTGCTCCTACAAACAAGAGTTGTTTTCTGGTAAGAAGAGTCACTATTGCGCTCCATTTGCCATACACAGTGCAAATAGCACTAGCGTCTGTTCACAGCAAGTACAGTGTATTGGACTGAAGAGAAGCTACTGTTCTTGTCAGTTTTTTTAGCAGAGTTGAACTAGATGTGACCCCTGTATCGGAAGCACAGTTCTTTTGTTCTGAGCAAGCTCACTGTTCTGGCACTATAGGAAACACTGTAGATTAGAAGAGTGCTCTTTTCTCAAAAGCAGAGTATGTTTCTTGTAAGGCGAGCTAGTATTTGTTTCCCAGTCAGAAATGGAGTTGAATAACATGAGGTTTCTGCTCCTACAAGCAAGAGTTGTTTTCTGGTAAGAAGAGTCACTATTGCGCTCCATTTGCCATACACAGTGCAAATAGCACTAGCGTCTGTTCCCAGCAAGTACAGTGTATTGGACTGAAGAGAAACTACTGTTCTTGTCAGTTTCCTAAGCAGAGTTGAACTAGATGTGACCCCTGTATCGGAAGCACAGTTCTTTTGTTCTGAGCAAGCTCACTGTTCTGGCACTATAGGAAACACTGTAGATTAGAAGAGTGCTCTTTTCTCAAAAGCAGAGTATGTTTCTTGTAAGGCGAGCTAGTATTTGTTTCCCAGTCAGAAATGGAGTTGAATCACATGCAGTTTCTGGTCCTACAAGCAAGAGTTGTTTTCTGGTAAGAAGAGTCACTATTGCGCTCCATTTGCCATACACAGTGCAAATAGCACTCGCGTCTGTTCCCAGCAAGTACAGTGTATTGGACTGAAGAGAAGCTACTGTTCTTGTCAGTTTCCTAAGCAGAGTTGAACTGGATAAGGCCCGTGTGTCGGAAGCACAGTTCCTTTGTTGTGAGCAAGCTCACTGTTCTGGCCCTATAGGAATCACAGTAGAGTAGAAGAGTGCTCTTTTCTCAAAAGCAGAGTGTGTTTCTTGTAAGGCGAGCTAGTGTTTGTTTCCCAGTCGTAAATGGAGTTGAATCACATGCAGTTTCTGGTCCTACTAGCAAGAGTTGTTTTCTGCTAAGAACAGTCACAATTGAGCTCCCAATGCCATACACAGTGCAAATAGCACTCGCGTCTGTTCCCAGCAATTACAGTGTATTGGACTGAAGAGAAGCTACTGTTCTTGTCATTTTCCTAAGCAGATTGAACTAGATATGCCCCCTGTGTCGGAAGCACAGTTCTTTTGTTCTGAGCAAGCTCACTGTTCTGGCCCTATAGGAAACAGTGTAGATTAAAAGAGTGCTCTTTTCTAAAAGCAGAGTATGTTTCTTGTAAGGTGAGCTAGTATTTGTTTCCCAGTTATAAATGGAGTTGAATCACATGCAGTTTCTGCTCCTACAAACAAGAGTTGTTTTCTGGTAAGAAGAGTCATTATTACGCTCCATTTGCCATACACAGTGCAAATAGCACTAGCGTCTGTTCACAGCAAGTACAGTGTATTGGACTGAAGAGAAGCTACTGTTCTTGTCAGTTTCCTAAGCAGAGTTGAACTAGATATGGCCCGTGTGTCGGAAGCACAGTTCCTTTGTTCTGAGCAAGCTCACTCTTCTGGCCCTTTAGGAATCACAGTAGAGTAGAAGAGTGCTCTTTTCTCAAAAGCAGAGTGTGTTTCTTGTAAGGCGAGCTAGTGTTTGTTTCACAGTCGTAAACGGAGTTGAATCACATGCAGTTTCTGGTCCTACTAGCAAGAGTTGTTTTCTGCTAAGAACAGTCACTATTGCGCTCCCATTGCCATACACAGTGCAAATAGCACTCGCGTCTGTTCCCAGCAAGTACAGTGTATTGGACTGAAGAGAAGCTACTGTTCTTGTCAGTTTCCTAAGCAGATTTGAACTAGATATGCCCCCTGTGTCGGAAGCACAGTTCTTTTGTTCTGAGCAAGCTCACTGTTCAGGCCCTATAGGAAACAGTGTAGATTAGAAGAGTGCTCTTTTCTCAAAAGCAGAGTATGTTTCTTGTAAGGCGAGCTAGTATTTGTTTCCCAGTCAGAAATGGAGTTGAATAACATGAGGTTTCTGCTCCTACAAGCAAGAGTTGTTTTCTGGTAAGAAGAGTCACTATTGCGCTCCATTTGCCATACACAGTGCAAATAGCACTAGCGTCTGTTCCCAGCAAGTACAGTGTATTGGACTGAAGAGAAACTACTGTTCTTGTCAGTTTCCTAAGCAGAGCTGAACTAGATATGGCCCGTGTGTCGGAAGCACAGTTCCTTTGTTCTGAGCAAGCTCACTGCTCTGGCCCTATAGGAAACACAGTAGATTAGAAGAGTGCTCTTTTCTCAAAAGCAGAGTGTGTTTCTTGTAAGGCGAGCTAGTATTTGTTTCCCAGTCAGAAACGGAGTTGAATCACATGCAGTTTCTGATCCTACGAGCAAGAGTTGTTTTCTGGTAAGAAGAGTCACTATTGTGCTCCATTTGCCATACACAGTGCAAATAGCACTAGCGTCTGTTAACAGGAAGTACAGTGTATTGGACTGAAGAGAAGCTACTGTTCTTGTCAGTTTCCTAAGCAGAGTTGAACTAGATATGGCCGTGTGTTGGAAGCACAGTTCTTTTGTTCTGAGCAAGCTCACTGTTCTGGCCCTATAGGAAACACAGAAGAGTAGAAGAGTGCTCTTTTCTCCAAAGCAGAGTGTGTTTCTTGTAAGGCGAGCTAGTATTTGTTTCCCAGTCAGAAATGGAGTTGAATCACATGCAGTTTCTGGTCCTACAAGCAAGAGTTGTTTTCTGGTAAGAAGAGTCACTATTGCGCTCCATTTGCCATACACAGTGCAAATAGCACTAGCGACTGTTCCCAGCAAGTACAGTGTATTGGACTGAAGAGAAGCTACTGTTCTTGTCAGTTTCCTAAGCAGAGTTGAACTGGATAAGGCCCGTGTGTCGGAAGCACAGTTCCTTTGTTGTGAGCAAGCTCACTGTTCTTGCCCTATAGGAATCACAGTAGAGTAGAAGAGTGCTCTTTTCTCAAAAGCAGAGTGTGTTTCTTGTAAGGCGAGCTAGTGTTTGTTTCCCAGTCGTAAATGGAGTTGAATCACATGCAGTTTCTGGTCCTACTAGCAAGAGTTGTTTTCTGCTAAGAACAGTCACAATTGAGCTCCCAATGCCATACACAGTGCAAATAGCACTCGCGTCTGTTCCAGGCAAGTACAGTGTATTGGACTGAAGAGAAGCTACTGTTCTTGTCATTTTCCTAAGCAGATTTGAACTAGATATGCCCCCTGTGTCGGAAGCACAGTTCTTTTGTTCTGAGCAAGCTCACTGTTCAGGCCCTATAGAAAACAGTGTAGATTAGAAGAGTGCTCTTTTCTCAAAAGCAGAGTATGTTTCTTGTAAGGTGAGCTAGTATTTGTTTCCCAGTCAGAAATGGAGTTGAATCACATGCAGTTTCTGCTCCTACAAACAAGAGTTGTTTTCTGGTAAGAAGAGTCACTATTGCGCTCCATTTGCCATACACAGTGCAAATAGCACTAGCGTCTGTTCACGGCAAGTACAGTGTATTGGACTGAAGAGAAGCTACTGTTCTTGTCAGTTTCCTAAGCAGAGTTGAACTAGATATGGCCCGTGTGTAGGAAGCACAGTTCCTTTGTTCTGAGCAAGCTCACTCTTCTGGCCCTATAGGAATCACAGTAGAGTAGAAGAGTGCTCTTTTCTCAAAAGCAGAGTGTGTTTCTTGTAAGGCGAGCTAGTGTTTGTTTCACAGTCGTAAACGGAGTTGAATCACATGCAGTTTCTGGTCCTACTAGCAAGAGTTGTTTTCTGCTAAGAACAGTCACTATTGCGCTCCCATTGCCATACACAGTGCAAATAGTACTTCCGTCTGTTCCCAGCAAGTACAGTGTATTGGACTGAAGAGAAGCTACTGTTCTTGTCAGTTTCCTTAGCAGAGTTGAACTAGATGTGACCCCTGTATCGGAAGCACAGTTCTTTTGTTCTGAGCAAGCTCACTGTTCTGGCACTATAGGAAACACTGTAGATTAGAAGAGTGCTCTTTTCTCAAAAGCAGAGTATGTTTCTTGTAAGGCGAGCTAGTATTTGTTTCCCAGTCAGAAATGGAGTTGAATAACATGAGGTTTCTGCTCCTACAAGCAAGAGTTGTTTTCTGGTAAGAAGAGTCACTATTGCGCTCCATTTGCCATACACAGTGCAAATAGCACTAGCGTCTGTTCCCAGCAAGTACAGTGTATTGGACTGAAGAGAAACTACTGTTCTTGTCAGTTTCCTAAGCAGAGTTGAACTAGATGTGACCCCTGTATCGGAAGCACAGTTCTTTTGTTCTGAGCAAGCTCACTGTTCTGGCACTATAGGAAACACTGTAGATTAGAAGAGTGCTCTTTTCTCAAAAGCAGAGTATGTTTCTTGTAAGGCGAGCTAGTATTTGTTTCCCAGTCAGAAATGGAGTTGAATCACATGCAGTTTCTGGTCCTACAAGCAAGAGTTGTTTTCTGGTAAGAAGAGTCACTATTGCGCTCCATTTGCCATACACAGTGCAAATAGCACTAGTGACTGTTCCCAGCAAGTACAGTGTATTGGACTGAAGAGAAGCTACTGTTCTTGTCAGTTTCCTAAGCAGAGTTGAACTGGATAAGGCCCGTGTGTCGGAAGCACAGTTCCTTTGTTGTGAGCAAGCTCACTGTTCTGGCCCTATAGGAATCACAGTAGAGTAGAAGAGTGCTCTTTTCTCAAAAGCAGAGTGTGTTTTTTGTAAGGCGAGCTAGTGTTTGTTTCCCAGTCGTAAATGGAGTTGAATCACATGCAGTTTCTGGTCCTACTAGCAAGAGTTGTTTTCTGCTAAGAACAGTCACAATTGAGCTCCCAATGCCATACACAGTGCAAATAGCACTCGCGTCTGTTCCCAGCAAGTACAGTGTATTGGACTGAAGAGAAGCTACTGTTCTTGTCATTTTCCTAAGCAGATTGAACTAGATATGCCCCCTGTGTCGGAAGCACAGTTCTTTTGTTCTGAGCAAGCTCACTGTTCTGGCCCTATAGGAAACAGTGTAGATTAAAAGAGTGCTCTTTTCTAAAAGCAGAGTATGTTTCTTGTAAGGTGAGCTAGTATTTGTTTCCCAGTTAGAAATGGAGTTGAATCACATGCAGTTTCTGATCCTACGAGCAAGAGTTGTTTTCTGGTAAGAAGAGTCACTATTGTACTCCATTTGCCATACACAGTGCAAATAGCACTAGCGTCTGTTAACAGGAAGTACAGTGTATTGGACTGAAGAGAAGCTACTGTTCTTGTCAGTTTCCTGAGCAGAGTTGAACTAGATAAGGCCCATGTGTCGGAAGCACAGTTCCTTTGTTCTGAGCAAGCTCACTGTTCTGGCCCTATAGGAATCACAGTAGACTAGAAGAGTGCTCTTTTCTCAAAAGCAGAGTGAGTTTCTTGCAAGGCGAGCTAGTGTTTGTTTCCCAGTCGTAAATGGAGGTGAATCACATGCAGTTTCTGGTCCTACTATCAAGAGTTGTTTTCTGGTAAGAAGAGTCACTATTGCGCTCCATTTGCCATACACAGTGCAAATAGCACTAGCGCCTGTTCCCAGCAAGTACAGTGTATTGGACTGAAGAGAAGCTACTGTTCTTGTCAGTTTCCTAAGCAGAGTTGAACTAGGTATGGCCCGTGTGTGGGATGCACAGTTCCATTGTTCTGAGCAAGCTCACTGTTCTGGCCCTATATGAATCACAGTAGAGTAGAAGAGTGCTCTTTTCTCAAAAGCAGTGTGTTTCTTGTAAGGCGAGCTAGTATTTGTTTCCCAGTCAGAAATGAAGTTGAATCACATGCAGTTTCTGATCCTACGAGCAAGAGTTGTTTTCTGCTAAGAACAGTCACAATTGTGCTCCCATTTCCATACACAGTGCAAATAGCACTCGCGTCTGTTCCCAGCAAGTACAGTGTATTGGACTGAAGAGAAGCTACTGTTCTTGTCAGTTTCCTAAGCCAAGTTGAACTAGATGTGGCCCGTGTGTCGGAAGCACAGTTCTTTTGTTCTGAGCAAGCTCACTATTCTGGCCCTATAGGAAACACAGTAGATTAGGAGAGTGCTCTTTTCTCAAAAGCAGAGCGTGTTTCTTGTAAGGCGAGCTAGTATTTGTTTCCCAGTCAGAAATGGAGTTGAATCATATGCAGTTTCTGGTCCTACGAGCAAGAGTTGTTTTCTGGTAAGAAGAGTCACTATTGTGCTCCATTTGCCATACCCAGTGCAAATAGCACTAGCGTCTGTTCCCAGCAAGTACAGTGTATTGGACTGAAGAGAAGCTATAGTTCTTGTCAGTTCCCTAAGCAGAGTTGAACTAGATATGGCCCGTGTGTCAGAAACACAGTTCCTTTGTTCTGAGCAAGCTCACTGTTCTGGCCCTATAGGAATCACAGTAGACTAGAAGAGTGCTCTTTTCTCAAAAGCAGAGTGTGTTTCTTGTAAGGCGAGCTAGTGTTTGTTTCCCAGTCGTAAACGGAGTTGAATCACATGCAGTTTCTGGTCCTACAAGCAAGAGTTGTTTTCTGGTAAGAAGATTAACTATTGTGCTCCATTTGCCATACACAGTGCAAATAGCACTAGCGTCTGTTCCCAGCAAGTACAGTGTATTGGACTGAAGAGAAGCTACTGTTCTTGTCAGTTTCCTAAGCAGAGTTGAACTAGATATGGCCTGTGTGTCAGAAGCACAGTTCTTTTGTTCTGAGCAAGCTCACTGTTCTGGCCCTATAGGAATCACAGTAGATTAGAAAAGTGCTCTTTTCTCAAAAGCAGAGTATGTTTCTTGTATGGCTAGCTAGTATTTGTTTCCCAGTCAGAAATGGAGTTGAATCACATGCAGTTTCTGCTCCTTCAAGCAAGAGTTGTTTTCTGGTAAAAGGAGTCACTATTGCGCTCCCATTGCCATACACAGTACAAATAGCACTACCGTCTGTTCCCAGGAAGTACAGTGTATTGGACTGAAGAGAAGCTACTGTTCTTGTCAGTGTCCTAAGCAAAGTTGAAATAGATATGGCCCGTGTGTTGGAAGCACAGTTCCTTTGTTCTGAGCAAGCTCACTGTTCTGGCCCTATAGGAATCATAGTAGATTAGAAGAGTGCTCTTTTCTCAAAAGCAGAGTGTGTTTCTTGTAAGGTGAGCTAGTGTTTGTTTCCCAGTCGAAAACGGAGTTGAATCACATGCAGTTTCTGTTCCTACTAGCAAGAGTTGTTTTCTGGTAAGAAGAGTCACTATTGCACTCCATTTGCCATAACACAGTGCAAATAGCACTAGCGTCTGTTCCCAGCAAGTACAGTGTATTGGACTGAAGAGAAGCTACTTTTCTTGTCAGTTTCCTAAGCAGAGTAGAACTAGATATGGCCCGTGTGTCGGAAGCACAGTTCTTTTGTTCTGAGCAAGCTCACTGTTCTGGCCCTATAGGAATCACAGTAGAGTAGAAGAGTGCTCTTTTCTCAAAAGCAGAGTGAGTTTCTTGCAAAGCGAGCTAGTGTTTGTTTCCCAGTTGTAAAAGGACTTGAATCACATGCAGTTTCTGGTCCTACGAGCAAGAGTTGTTTTCTGCTATGAACAGTCACGATTGTGCTCCCATTGCCATTCACAGTGCAAATAGCACTAGCGTCTGTTCCCAGCAAGTACAGTGTATTGGACTGAAGAGAAGCTACTGTTCTTGTCAGTTTCCTAAGCAGAGTTTAACTAGATATGGCCCGATTGTCGGAAGCACAGTTCCTTTGTTCTGAGCAAGCTCACTCTTCTGGCCCGAGAGGAATCACAGTAGACTAGAAGAGTGCTCTTTTCTCAAAAGCAGAGTGTGTTTCTTGTAAGGCGAGCTAGTGTTTGATTCACAGTCGTAAACGGAGTTGAATCACATGCAGTTTCTGGTCCTACTAGCAAGAGTTGTTTTCTGCTAAGAACAGTCACGATTTTGCTCCCATTGCCATACACAGTGCAAATAGCACTCGCCTCTGTTCCAGCAAGTACAGTGTATTGGACTGAAGAGAAGCTACTGTTCTTGTCAGTTTCCTAAGCAGAGTTGAACTAGATAAGGCCCGTGTGTCGGAAGCACAGTTCTTTTGTTCTGAGCAAGCTCACTGTTCTGGCACTATAGGAATCACAGTAGAGTAGAAGAGTGCTCTTTTCTCAAAAGCAGAGTGTGTTTCTTGTAAGGCGAACTAGTGTTTGTTTCCCAGTCATAAACGAGGTTGAATCACATGCAGTTTCTGTTCCTACTAGCAAGAGTTGTTTTCTGCTAAGAACAGTCACAATTGTGCTCCCATTGCCATACACAGTGCAAATAGCACTTGCGTCTGTTCCCAGCAAGTACAGTGTATTGGACTGAAGAGAAACTACTGTTCTTTTCAGTTTCCTAAGCAGAGTTGAACTAGATATGACACCTTTGTCGGAAGCACAGTTCTTTTGTTCTGAGCAAGCTCACTGTTCTGGCCCTATAGGAATCACAGTAGACTAGAAGAGTGCTCTTTTCTCAAAAGCAGAGTGTGTTTCTTGTAAGGCGAGCTAGTGTTTGTTTCCCAGTCGTAAATGGAGATGAATCACATGCAGTTTCTGTTCCTACTATCAAGAGTTGTTTTCTGCTAAGAACAGTCATGATATCTCTCCGATTGCCATACACAGTGCAAATAGCACTCACATCTGTTCCCAGCAAGTACAGTGTATTGGACTGAAGAGAAGCTACTCTTCTTGTAATTTTTCTAAGGAGAGTTGATCTAGATATGCCCCCTGTGTCGCAAGCACAGTTCTTTTGTTCTGAGCAAGCTCACACTTCTGGCCCTATAGGAAACACAGTAGATTAGAAGAGTGCTCTTTTCTCAAAAGCCGAGTGTGTTTCATATAAGGCGAGCTAGTATTTTTTTCCCAGTCATAAACGGAGTGGAATCACATGCAGTTTCTGGTCCTACGAGCAAGAGTTGTTTTCTGGTAAGAAGAGTCACTATTGCGCTCCATTTGCCATACACAGTGCAAATAGCACTAGCGTCTGTTCCCAACAAGTACAGTGTATCGGAGTGAAGAGAAGCTACTGTTCTTGTCAATTTCCTAAGCAGAGTTGAACTACATATGGCCGGTGTGTCCAAAGCACAGTTTCTTTGTTCTGAGCAAGCTCCCTGTTCTGGTCCTATAGGAATCACAGTAGACTAGAAGAGTGCTCTTTTCTCAAAAGCAGAGTGTGTTTCTTGTAAGGCAAGCTAGTATTTGTTTCCCAGTCAGAAACGGAGTTGAATCACATGCAGTTTCTGGTCCTACTAGCAAGAGTTGTTTTCTGCTAAGAACAGTCACGATTCTGCTCCCATTGCCATACACAGTGCAAATAGCACTCGCGTCTGTTCCCAGCAAGTACAGTATATTTTACATAAGAGAAGCTACTGTTCTTGTCAGTTTCCTAAGAAGAGTTGAACTAGATATGGCCGTGTGTTGGAAGCGCAGTTCTTTTGTTCTGAGCAAGCTCACTCTTCTGGCCCTATAGGAAACACAGAAGAGTAGAAGAGTGCTCTTTTCTCCAAAGCAGAGTATGTTTCTTGTAAGGCGAGCTAGTATTTGTTTCGCAGTCAGAAATGGAGTTGAATCACATGCAGTTTCTGCTCCTACAAACAAGAGTTGTTTTCTGGTAAGAAGAGTCACTGTTGCGCTCCATTTGCCATACACAGTGCAAATAGCACTAGCGTCTGTTCAAGGCAAGTACAGTGTATTGGACTGAAGAGAAGCTACTGTTCTTGTCAGTTTCCTAAGCAGAGTTGAACTAGATATGGCCCGTGTGTCGGAAGCACAGTTCCTTTGTTGTGAGCAAGCTCACTCTTCTGGCCCTATAGGAATCACAGTAGACTAGAAGAGTGCTCTTTTCTCAAAAGCAGAGTGTGTTTCTTGTAAGGCGAGCTAGTGTTTGTTTCACAGTCGTAAACGGAGTTGAATCACATGCAGTTTCTGGTCCTACTAGCAAGAGTTTTTTTCTGCTAAGAACAGTCACGATTGCGCTCCCATTGCCATACACAGTGCAAATAGCACTCGTGTCTGTTCCCAGCAAGTACAGTGTATTGGACTGAAGAGAAACTACTGTTCTTGTCAGTTTCCTAAGCAGAGCTGAACTAGATATGGCCCGTGTGTCGGAAGCACAGTTCCTTTGTTCTGAGCAAGCTCACTGCTCTGGCCCTATAGGAAACACAGTAGATTAGAAGAGTGCTCTTTTCTCAAAAGCAGAGTGTGTTTCTTGTAAGGCGAGCTAGTATTTGTTTCCCAGTCAGAAACGGAGTTGAATCACATGCAGTTTCTGATCCTACGAGCAAGAGTTGTTTTCTGGTAAGAAGAGTCACTATTGTGCTCCATTTGCCATACACAGTGCAAATAGCACTAGCGTCTGTTAACAGGAAGTACAGTGTATTGGACTGAAGAGAAGCTACTGTTCTTGTCAGTTTCCTAAGCAGAGTTGAACTAGATATGGCCGTGTGTTGGAAGCACAGTTCTTTTGTTCTGAGCAAGCTCACTGTTCTGGCCCTATAGGAAACACAGAAGAGTAGAAGAGTGCTCTTTTCTCCAAAGCAGAGTGTGTTTCTTGTAAGGCGAGCTAGTATTTGTTTCCCAGTCAGAAATGGAGTTGAATCACATGCAGTTTCTGGTCCTACAAGCAAGAGTTGTTTTCTGGTAAGAAGAGTCACTATTGCGCTCCATTTGCCATACACAGTGCAAATAGCACTAGCGACTGTTCCCAGCAAGTACAGTGTATTGGACTGAAGAGAAGCTACTGTTCTTGTCAGTTTCCTAAGCAGAGTTGAACTGGATAAGGCCCGTGTGTCGGAAGCACAGTTCCTTTGTTGTGAGCAAGCTCACTGTTCTGGCCCTATAGGAATCACAGTAGAGTAGAAGAGTGCTCTTTTCTCAAAAGCAGAGTGTGTTTCTTGTAAGGCGAGCTAGTGTTTGTTTCCCAGTCGTAAATGGAGTTGAATCACATGCAGTTTCTGGTCCTACTAGCAAGAGTTGTTTTCTGCTAAGAACAGTCACAATTGAGCTCCCAATGCCATACACAGTGCAAATAGCACTCGCGTCTGTTCCAGGCAAGTACAGTGTATTGGACTGAAGAGAAGCTACTGTTCTTGTCATTTTCCTAAGCAGATTTGAACTAGATATGCCCCCTGTGTCGGAAGCACAGTTCTTTTGTTCTGAGCAAGCTCACTGTTCAGGCCCTATAGGAAACAGTGTAGATTAGAAGAGTGCTCTTTTCTCAAAAGCAGAGTATGTTTCTTGTAAGGTGAGCTAGTATTTGTTTCCCAGTCAGAAATGGAGTTGAATCACATGCAGTTTCTGCTCCTACAAACAAGAGTTGTTTTCTGGTAAGAAGAGTCACTATTGCGCTCCATTTGCCATACACAGTGCAAATAGCACTAGCGTCTGTTCACAGCAAGTACAGTGTATTGGACTGAAGAGAAGCTACTGTTCTTGTCAGTTTCCTAAGCAGAGTTGAACTAGATATGGCCCGTGTGTAGGAAGCACAGTTCCTTTGTTCTGAGCAAGCTCACTCTTCTGGCCCTATAGGAATCACAGTAGAGTAGAAGAGTGCTCTTTTCTCAAAAGCAGAGTGTGTTTCTTGTAAGGCGAGCTAGTGTTTGTTTCCCAGTCGTAAACGGAGTTGAATCACATGCAGTTTCTGGTCCTACTAGCAAGAGTTGTTTTCTGCTAAGAACAGTCACTATTGCGCTCCCATTGCCATACACAGTGCAAATAGTACTTCCGTCTGTTCCCAGCAAGTACAGTGTATTGGACTGAAGAGAAGCTACTGTTCTTGTCAGTTTCCTTAGCAGAGTTGAACTAGATGTGACCCCTGTATCGGAAGCACAGTTCTTTTGTTCTGAGCAAGCTCACTGTTCTGGCACTATAGGAAACACTGTAGATTAGAAGAGTGCTCTTTTCTCAAAAGCAGAGTATGTTTCTTGTAAGGCGAGCTAGTATTTGTTTCCCAGTCAGAAATGGAGTTGAATAACATGAGGTTTCTGCTCCTACAAGCAAGAGTTGTTTTCTGGTAAGAAGAGTCACTATTGTGCTCCAATTGCCATACACAGTGCAAATAGCACTAGCGTCTGTTCCCAGCAAGTACAGTGTATTGGACTGAAGAGAAACTACTGTTCTTGTCAGTTTCCTAAGCAGAGTTGAACTAGATGTGACCCCTGTATCGGAAGCACAGTTCTTTTGTTCTGAGCAAGCTCACTGTTCTGGCACTATAGGAAACACTGTAGATTAGAAGAGTGCTCTTTTCTCAAAAGCAGAGTATGTTTCTTGTAAGGCGAGCTAGTATTTGTTTCCCAGTCAGAAATGGAGTTGAATCACATGCAGTTTCTGGTCCTACAAGCAAGAGTTGTTTTGTGGTAAGAAGAGTCACTATTGCGCTCCATTTGCCATACACAGTGCAAATAGCACTAGTGACTGTTCCCAGCAAGTACAGTGTATTGGACTGAAGAGAAGCTACTGTTCTTGTCAGTTTCCTAAGCAGAGTTGAACTGGATAAGGCCCGTGTGTCGGAAGCACAGTTCCTTTGTTGTGAGCAAGCTCACTGTTCTGGCCCTATAGGAATCACAGTAGAGTAGAAGAGTGCTCTTTTCTCAAAAGCAGAGTGTGTTTCTTGTAAGGCGAGCTAGTGTTTGTTTCCCAGTCGTAAATGGAGTTGAATCACATGCAGTTTCTGGTCCTACTAGCAAGAGTTGTTTTCTGCTAAGAACAGTTACAATTGAGCTCCCAATGCCATACACAGTGCAAATAGCACTCGCGTCTGTTCCCAGCAAGTACAGTGTATTGGACTGAAGAGAAGCTACTGTTCTTGTCATTTTCCTAAGCAGATTGAACTAGATATGCCCCCTGTGTCGGAAGCACAGTTCTTTTGTTCTGAGCAAGCTCACTGTTCTGGCCCTATAGGAAACAGTGTAGATTAAAAGAGTGCTCTTTTCTAAAAGCAGAGTATGTTTCTTGTAAGGTGAGCTAGTATTTGTTTCCCAGTTAGAAATGGAGTTGAATCACATGCAGTTTCTGCTCCTACAAACAAGAGTTGTTTTCTGGTAAGAAGAGTCATTATTACGCTCCATTTGCCATACACAGTGCAAATAGCACTAGCGTCTGTTCACAGCAAGTACAGTGTATTGGACTGAAGAGAAGCTACTGTTCTTGTCAGTTTCCTAAGCAGAGTTGAACTAGATGTGACCCCTGTGTCGGAAGCACAGTTCTTTTGTTCTGAGCAAGCTCACTGTTCTGGCACTATAGGAAACACTGTAGATTAGAAGAGTGCTCTTTTCTCAAAGCAGAGTGTGTTTCTTGTAAGGCGAGCTAGTATTTGTTTCCCAGTCAGAAATGGAGTTGAATAACATGCAGTTTCTGCTCCTACATGCAAGAGTTGTTTTCTGGTAAGAAGAGTCACTATTGCGCTCCATTTGCCATACACAGTGCAAATAGCACTAGCGTCTGTTCCCAGCAAGTACAGTGTATTGGACTGAAGAGAATCTACTGTTCTTGTCAGTTTCCTAAGCAGAGTTGAACTAGATATGGTCCGTGTGTCGGAAGCACAGTTCCTTTGTTCTGAGCAAGCTCACTGCTCTGGCCCTATAGGAAACACAGTAGATTAGAAGAGTGCTCTTTTCTCAAAAGCAGAGTGTGTTTCTTGTAAGGCGAGCTAGTATTTGTTTCCCAGTCAGAAATGGAGTTGAATCACATGCAGTTTCTGATCCTACGAGCAAGAGTTGTTTTCTGGTAAGAAGAGTCACTATTGTACTCCATTTGCCATACACAGTGCAAATAGCACTAGCGTCTGTTAACAGGAAGTACAGTGTATTGGACTGAAGAGAAGCTACTGTTCTTGTCAGTTTCCTGAGCAGAGTTGAACTAGATAAGGCCCATGTGTCGGAAGCACAGTTCCTTTGTTCTGAGCAAGCTCACTGTTCTGGCCCTATAGGAATCACAGTAGACTAGAAGAGTGCTCTTTTCTCAAAAGCAGAGTGAGTTTCTTGCAAGGCGAGCTAGTGTTTGTTTCCCAGTCGTAAATGGAGGTGAATCACATGCAGTTTCTGGTCCTACTATCAAGAGTTGTTTTCTGGTAAGAAGAGTCACTATTGCGCTCCATTTGCCATACACAGTGCAAATAGCACTAGCGCCTTTTCCCAGCAAGTACAGTGTATTGGACTGAAGAGAAGCTACTGTTCTTGTCAGTTTCCTAAGCAGAGTTGAACTAGGTATGGCCCGTGTGTGGGATGCACAGTTCCATTGTTCTGAGCAAGCTCACTGTTCTGGCCCTATATGAATCACAGTAGAGTAGAAGAGTGCTCTTTTCTCAAAAGCAGTGTGTTTCTTGTAAGGCGAGCTAGTATTTGTTTCCCAGTCAGAAATGAAGTTGAATCACATGCAGTTTCTGATCCTACGAGCAAGAGTTGTTTTCTGCTAAGAACAGTCACAATTGTGCTCCCATTGCCATACACAGTGCAAATAGCACTCGCGTCTGTTCCCAGCAAGTACAGTGTATTGGACTGAAGAGAAGCTACTGTTCTTGTCAGTTTCCTAACCAAGTTGAACTAGATGTGGCCCGTGTGTCGGATGCACAGTTCTTTTGTTCTGAGCAAGCTCACTATTCTGGCCCTATAGGAAACACAGTAGATTAGGAGAGTGCTCTTTTCTCAAAAGCAGAGCGTGTTTCTTGTAAGGCGAGCTAGTATTTGTTTCCCAGTCAGAAATGGAGTTGAATCATATGCAGTTTCTGGTCCTACGAGCAAGAGTTGTTTTCTGGTAAGAAGAGTCACTATTGTGCTCCATTTGCCATACCCAGTGCAAATAGCACTAGCGTCTGTTCCCAGCAAGTACAGTGTATTGGACTGAAGAGAAGCTATAGTTCTTGTCAGTTCCCTAAGCAGAGTTGAACTAGATATGGCCCGTGTGTCAGAAACACAGTTCCTTTGTTCTGAGCAAGCTCACTGTTCTGGCCCTATAGGAATCACAGTAGACTAGAAGAGTGCTCTTTTCTCAAAAGCAGAGTGTGTTTCTTGTAAGGCGAGCTAGTGTTTGTTTCCCAGTCGTAAACGGAGTTGAATCACATGCAGTTTCTGGTCCTACAAGCAAGAGTTGTTTTCTGGTAAGAAGATTAACTATTGTGCTCCATTTGCCATACACAGTGCAAATAGCACTAGCGTCTGTTCCCAGCAAGTACAGTGTATTGGACTGAAGAGAAGCTACTGTTCTTGTCAGTTTCCTAAGCAGAGTTGAACTAGATATGGCCTGTGTGTCAGAAGCACAGTTCTTTTGTTCTGAGCAAGCTCACTGTTCTGGCCCTATAGGAATCACAGTAGATTAGAAAAGTGCTCTTTTCTCAAAAGCAGAGTATGTTTCTTGTAAGGCTAGCTAGTATTTGTTTCCCAGTCAGAAATGGAGTTGAATCACATGCAGTTTCTGCTCCTTCAAGCAAGAGTTGTTTTCTGGTAAAAGGAGTCACTATTGCGCTCCCATTGCCATACACAGTACAAATAGCACTACCGTCTGTTCCCAGGAAGTACAGTGTATTGGACTGAAGAGAAGCTACTGTTCTTGTCAGTGTCCTAAGCAAAGTTGAAATAGATATGGCCCGTGTGTTGGAAGCACAGTTCCTTTGTTCTGAGCAAGCTCACTGTTCTGGCCCTATAGGAATCATAGTAGATTAGAAGAGTGCTCTTTTCTCAAAAGCAGAGTGTGTTTCTTGTAAGGTGAGCTAGTGTTTGTTTCCCAGTTGAAAACGGAGTTGAATCACATGCAGTTTCTGTTCCTACTAGCAAGAGTTGTTTTCTGGTAAGAAGAGTCACTATTGCACTCCATTTGCCATAACACAGTGCAAATAGCACTAGCGTCTGTTCCCAGCAAGTACAGTGTATTGGACTGAAGAGAAGCTACTTTTCTTGTCAGTTTCCTAAGCAGAGTAGAACTAAATACGGCCCGTGTGTCGGAAGCACAGTTCTTTTGTTCTGAGCAAGCTCACTGTTCTGGCCCTATAGGAATCACAGTAGAGTAGAAGAGTGCTCTTTTCTCAAAAGCAGAGTGAGTTTCTTGCAAAGCGAGCTAGTGTTTGTTTCCCAGTTGTAAAAGGACTTGAATCACATGCAGTTTCTGGTCCTACGAGCAAGAGTTGTTTTCTGCTATGAACAGTCACGATTGTGCTCCCATTGCCATTCACAGTGCAAATAGCACTAGCGTCTGTTCCCAGCAAGTACAGTGTATTGTTCTGAAGAGAAGCTACTGTTCTTGTCAGTTTCCTAAGCAGAGTTTAACTAGATATGGCCCGATTGTCGGAAGCACAGTTCCTTTGTTCTGAGCAAGCTCACTCTTCTGGCCCGAGAGGAATCACAGTAGACTAGAAGAGTGCTCTTTTCTCAAAAGCAGAGTGTGTTTCTTGTAAGGCGAGCTAGTGTTTGATTCACAGTCGTAAACGGAGTTGAATCACATGCAGTTTCTGGTCCTACTAGCAAGAGTTGTTTTCTGCTAAGAACAGTCACGATTTTGCTCCCATTGCCATACACAGTGCAAATAGCACTCGCCTTTGTTCCCAGCAAGTACAGTGTATTGGACTGAAGAGAAGCTACTGTTCTTGTCAGTTTCCTAAGCAGAGTTGAACTAGATATGGCCCGTGTGTCAGAAACACAGTTCCTTTGTTCTGAGCAAGCTCACTGTTCTGGCCCTATAGGAATCACAGTAGACTAGAAGAGTGCTCTTTTCTCAAAAGCAGAGTGTGTTTCTTGTAAGGCGAGCTAGTGTTTGTTTCCCAGTCGTAAACGGAGTTGAATCACATGCAGTTTCTGGTCCTACAAGCAAGAGTTGTTTTCTGGTAAGAAGATTAACTATTGTGCTCCATTTGCCATACACAGTGCAAATAGCACTAGCGTCTGTTCCCAGCAAGTACAGTGTATTGGACTGAAGAGAAGCTACTGTTCTTGTCAGTTTCCTAAGCAGAGTTGAACTAGATATGGCCTGTGTGTCAGAAGCACAGTTCTTTTGTTCTGAGCAAGCTCACTGTTCTGGCCCTATAGGAATCACAGTAGATTAGAAAAGTGCTCTTTTCTCAAAAGCAGAGTATGTTTCTTGTAAGGCTAGCTAGTATTTGTTTCCCAGTCAGAAATGGAGTTGAATCACATGCAGTTTCTGCTCCTTCAAGCAAGAGTTGTTTTCTGGTAAAAGGAGTCACTATTGCGCTCCCATTGCCATACACAGTACAAATAGCACTACCGTCTGTTCCCAGGAAGTACAGTGTATTGGACTGAAGAGAAGCTACTGTTCTTGTCAGTGTCCTAAGCAAAGTTGAAATAGATATGGCCCGTGTGTTGGAAGCACAGTTCCTTTGTTCTGAGCAAGCTCACTGTTCTGGCCCTATAGGAATCATAGTAGATTAGAAGAGTGCTCTTTTCTCAAAAGCAGAGTGTGTTTCTTGTAAGGTGAGCTAGTGTTTGTTTCCCAGTTGAAAACGGAGTTGAATCACATGCAGTTTCTGTTCCTACTAGCAAGAGTTGTTTTCTGGTAAGAAGAGTCACTATTGCACTCCATTTGCCATAACACAGTGCAAATAGCACTAGCGTCTGTTCCCAGCAAGTACAGTGTATTGGACTGAAGAGAAGCTACTTTTCTTGTCAGTTTCCTAAGCAGAGTAGAACTAAATACGGCCCGTGTGTCGGAAGCACAGTTCTTTTGTTCTGAGCAAGCTCACTGTTCTGGCCCTATAGGAATCACAGTAGAGTAGAAGAGTGCTCTTTTCTCAAAAGCAGAGTGAGTTTCTTGCAAAGCGAGCTAGTGTTTGTTTCCCAGTTGTAAAAGGACTTGAATCACATGCAGTTTCTGGTCCTACGAGCAAGAGTTGTTTTCTGCTATGAACAGTCACGATTGTGCTCCCATTGCCATTCACAGTGCAAATAGCACTAGCGTCTGTTCCCAGCAAGTACAGTGTATTGTTCTGAAGAGAAGCTACTGTTCTTGTCAGTTTCCTAAGCAGAGTTTAACTAGATATGGCCCGATTGTCGGAAGCACAGTTCCTTTGTTCTGAGCAAGCTCACTCTTCTGGCCCGAGAGGAATCACAGTAGACTAGAAGAGTGCTCTTTTCTCAAAAGCAGAGTGTGTTTCTTGTAAGGCGAGCTAGTGTTTGATTCACAGTCGTAAACGGAGTTGAATCACATGCAGTTTCTGGTCCTACTAGCAAGAGTTGTTTTCTGCTAAGAACAGTCACGATTTTGCTCCCATTGCCATACACAGTGCAAATAGCACTCGCCTCTGTTCCCAGCAAGTACAGTGTATTGGACTGAAGAGAAGCTACTGTTCTTGTCAGTTTCCTAAGCAGAGTTGAACTAGATAAGGCCCGTGTGTCGGAAGCACAGTTCTTTTGTTCTGAGCAA
Source organism: Peromyscus eremicus (assembly GCF_949786415.1). Classification (NCBI taxonomy): domain Eukaryota; kingdom Metazoa; phylum Chordata; class Mammalia; order Rodentia; family Cricetidae; genus Peromyscus; species Peromyscus eremicus. Next base: position 133,936 of record NW_026734549.1, on the reverse strand, counting down.
GCTCACTGTTCTGGCACTATAGGAATCACAGTAGAGTAGAAGAGTGCTCTTTTCTCAAAAGCAGAGTGTGTTTCTTGTAAGGCGAACTAGTGTTTGTTTCCCAGTCATAAACGAGGTTGAATCACATGCAGTTTCTGTTCCTACTAGCAAGAGTTGTTTTCTGCTAAGAACAGTCACAATTGTGCTCCCATTGCCATACACAGTGCAAATAGCACTTGCGTCTGTTCCCAGCAAGTACAGTGTATTGGACTGAAGAGAAACTACTCTTCTTTTCAGTTTCCTAAGCAGAGTTGAACTAGATATGACCCCTGTGTCGGAAGCACAGTTCTTTTGTTCTGAGCAAGCTCACTGTTCTGGCCCTATAGGAATCACAGTAGACTAGAAGAGTGCTCTTTTCTCAAAAGCAGAGTGTGTTTCTTGTAAGGCGAGCTAGTGTTTGTTTCCCAGTCGTAAATGGAGATGAATCACATGCAGTTTCTGTTCCTACTATCAAGAGTTGTTTTCTGCTAAGAACAGTCATGATATCTCTCCGATTGCCATACACAGTGCAAATAGCACTCACAACTGTTCCCAGCAAGTACAGTGTATTCGACTGAAGAGAAGCTACTGTTCCTGTAATTTTTCTAAGGAGAGTTGATCTAGATATGCCCCCTGTGTCGCAAGCACAGTTCTTTTGTTCTGAGCAAGCTCACACTTCTGGCCCTATAGGAAACACAGTAGATTAGAAGAGTGCTCTTTTCTCAAAAGCCGAGTGTGTTTTATATAAGGCGAGCTAGTATTTTTTTCCCAGTCATAAACGGAGTGGAATCACATGCAGTTTCTGGTCCTACGAGCAAGAGTTGTTTTCTGGTAAGAAGAGTCACTATTGCGCTCCATTTGCCATACACAGTGCAAATAGCACTAGCGTCTGTTCCCAACAAGTACAGTGTATCGGAGTGAAGAGAAGCTACTGTTCTTGTCAATTTCCTAAGCAGAGTTGAACTACATATGGCCGGTGTGTCCAAAGCACAGTTTCTTTGTTCTGAGCAAGCTCCCTGTTCTGGTCCTATAGGAATCACAGTAGACTAGAAGAGTGCTCTTTTCTCAAAAGCAGAGTGTGTTTCTTGTAAGGCAAGCTAGTATTTGTTTCCCAGTCAGAAACGGAGTTGAATCACATGCAGTTTCTGGTCCTACTAGCAAGAGTTGTTTTCTGCTAAGAACAGTCACGATTCTGCTCCCATTGCCATACACAGTGCAAATAGCACTCGCGTCTGTTCCCAGCAAGTACAGTGTATTGGACTGAAGAGAAGCTACTGTTCTTGTAAGTTTCCTAAGCAGAGTTGAACTAGATATGGCCCGTGTGTCGGAAGCACAGTTCCTTTGTTCTGAGCAAGCTCACTGATCTGGCCCTATAGGAAACACAATGGATTAGAAGATTGCTCTTTTCTCAAAAGCAGAGTGTGTTTCTTGTAAGGCGAGCTAGTATTTGTTTCCCAGTCAGAAATGGAGTTGAATCACATGCAGTTTCTGGTCCTACGAGCAAGAGTTGTTTTCTGGAAGGAAGAGTCACTATTGCGCTCCATTTGCCATACACAGTGCAAATAGCACTCGCGTGTGTTCGCAGCAAGTACAGTGTATTGGACTGAAGAGAAGCTACTGTTCTTGTCAGTTTCCTAAGCAGAGTTGAACTAGATATGGCCCGTGTGTAGGAAGCACAGTTCTTTTGTTCTGGGCAAGCTCACTGTTCTGGCCCCATAGGAATCACAGTAGACTAGAAGAGTGCTCTTTTCTCAAAAGCAGAGTATGTTTCTTGTAAGGCGAGCTAGTATTTGTTTCCCAGTCAGAAATGGAGTTGAATCACATGCAGTTTCTGGTCCTACGAGCAAGAGTTGTTTTCTGTAAGGAAGAGTCACTATTGCGCTCCATTTGCCATACACAGTGCAAATAGCACTCGCGTCTGTTCGCAGCAAGTACAGTGTATTGGACTGAAGAGAAGCTACTGTTCTTGTCAGTTTCCTAAGCAGAGTTGAACTAGATATGGCCCATGTGTTGGAAGCACAGTTCCTTTGTTCTGAGCAAGCTCACTGTTCTGGCCCGATAGGAATAACAGTAGACTAGAAGAGTGCTCTTTTCTCAAAAGCAGAGTGTGTTTCTTGTAAGGCGAGCTAGTGTTTGATTCACAGTCGTAAACGGAGTTGAATCACATGCAGTTTCTGGTCCTACTAGCAAGAGTTGTTTTCTGCTAAGAACAGTCACGATTTTGCTCCCATTGCCATACACAGTGCAAATAGCACTCGCATCTGTTCCCAGCAAGTACAGTGTATTGGACTGAAGAGAAGCTACTGTTCTTGTCAGTTTCCTAAGCAGAGTTGAACTAGATAAGGCCCGTGTGTCGGAAGCACAGTTCTTTGGTTCTGAGCAAGCTCACTGTTCTGGCACTATAGGAATCACAGTAGAGTAGAAGAGTGCTCTTTTCTCAAAAGCAGAGTGTGTTTCTTGTAAGGCGAACTAGTGTTTGTTTCCCAGTCATAAACGAGGTTGAATCACATGCAGTTTCTGTTCCTACTAGCAAGAGTTGTTTTCTGCTAAGAACAGTCACAATTGTGCTCCCATTGCCATACACAGTGCAAATAGCACTTGCGTCTGTTCCCAGCAAGTACAGTGTATTGGACTGAAGAGAAACTACTCTTCTTTTCAGTTTCCTAAGCAGAGTTGAACTAGATATGACCCCTGTGTCGGAAGCACAGTTCTTTTGTTCTGAGCAAGCTCACTGTTCTGGCCCTATAGGAATCACAGTAGACTAGAAGAGTGCTCTTTTCTCAAAAGCAGAGTGTGTTTCTTGTAAGGCGAGCTAGTGTTTGTTTCCCAGTCGTAAATGGAGATGAATCACATGCAGTTTCTGTTCCTACTATCAAGAGTTGTTTTCTGCTAAGAACAGTCATGATATCTCTCCGATTGCCATACACAGTGCAAATAGCACTCACATCTGTTCCCAGCAAGTACAGTGTATTGGACTGAAGAGAAGCTACTGTTCTTGTAATTTTTCTAAGGAGAGTTGATCTAGATATGCCCCCTGTGTCGCAAGCACAGTTCTTTTGTTCTGAGCAAGCTCACACTTCTGGCCCTATAGGAAACACAGTAGATTAGAAGAGTGCTCTTTTCTCAAAAGCCGAGTGTGTTTTATATAAGGCGAGCTAGTATTTTTTTCCCAGTCATAAACGGAGTGGAATCACATGCAGTTTCTGGTCCTACGAGCAAGAGTTGTCTTCTGGTAAGAAGAGTCACTATTGCGCTCCATTTGCCATACACTGTGCAAATAGCACTAGCGTCTGTTCCCAACAAGTACAGTGTATCGGAGTGAAGAGAAGCTACTGTTCTTGTCAATTTTCTAAGCAGAGTTGACCTACATATAGCCGGTGTGTCCAAAGCACAGTTTCTTTGTTCTGAGCAAGCTCCCTGTTCTGGTCCTATAGGAATCACAGTAGACTAGAAGAGTGCTCTTTTCTCAAAAGCAGAGTGTGTTTCTTGTAAGGCAAGCTAGTATTTGTTTCCCAGTCAGAAACGGAGTTGAATCACATGCAGTTTCTGGTCCTACAAGCAAGAGTTGTTTTCTGCTAAGAACAGTCACGATTCTGCTCCCATTGCCATACACAGTGCAAATAGCACTCGCGTCTGTTCCCAGCAAGTACAGTGTATTGGACTGAAGAGAAGCTACTGTTCTTGTAAGTTTCCTAAGCAGAGTTGAACTAGATATGGCCCGTGTGTCGGAAGCACAGTTCCTTTGTTCTGAGCAAGCTCACTGATCTGGCCCTATAGGAAACACAATGGATTAGAAGATTGCTCTTTTCTCAAAAGCAGAGTGTGTTTCTTGTAAGGCGAGCTAGTATTTGTTTCCCAGTCAGAAATGGAGTTGAATCACATGCAGTTTCTGGTCCTACGAGCAAGAGTTGTTTTCTGGAAGGAAGAGTCACTATTGCGCTCCATTTGCCATACACAGTGCAAATAGCACTCGCGTGTGTTCGCAGCAAGTACAGTGTATTGGACTGAAGAGAAGCTACTGTTCTTGTCAGTTTCCTAAGCAGAGTTGAACTAGATATGGCCCGTGTGTAGGAAGCACAGTTCTTTTGTTCTGGGCAAGCTCACTGTTCTGGCCCCATAGGAATCACAGTAGACTAGAAGAGTGCTCTTTTCTCAAAAGCAGAGTATGTTTCTTGTAAGGCGAGCTAGTATTTGTTTCCCAGTCAGAAATGGAGTTGAATCACATGCAGTTTCTGGTCCTACGAGCAAGAGTTGTTTTCTGTAAGGAAGAGTCACTATTGCGCTCCATTTGCCATACACAGTGCAAATAGCACTCGCGTCTGTTCGCAGCAAGTACAGTGTATTGGACTGAAGAGAAGCTACTGTTCTTGTCAGTTTCCTAAGCAGAGTTGAACTAGATATGGCCCATGTGTTGGAAGCACAGTTCCTTTGTTCTGAGCAAGCTCACTGTTCTGGCCCGATAGGAATAACAGTAGACTAGAAGAGTGCTCTTTTCTCAAAAGCAGAGTGTGTTTCTTGTAAGGCGAGCTAGTGTTTGATTCACAGTCGTAAACGGAGTTGAATCACATGCAGTTTCTGGTCCTACTAGCAAGAGTTGTTTTCTGCTAAGAACAGTCACGATTTTGCTCCCATTGCCATACACAGTGCAAATAGCACTCGCATCTGTTCCCAGCAAGTACAGTGTATTGGACTGAAGAGAAGCTACTGTTCTTGTCAGTTTCCTAAGCAGAGTTGAACTAGATAAGGCCCGTGTGTCGGAAGCACAGTTCTTTGGTTCTGAGCAAGCTCACTGTTCTGGCACTATAGGAATCACAGTAGAGTAGAAGAGTGCTCTTTTCTCAAAAGCAGAGTGTGTTTCTTGTAAGGCGAACTAGTGTTTGTTTCCCAGTCATAAAGGAGGTTGAATCACATGCAGTTTCTGTTCCTACTAGCAAGAGTTGTTTTCTGCTAAGAACAGTCACAATTGTGCTCCCATTGCCATACACAGTGCAAATAGCACTTGCGTCTGTTCCCAGCAAGTACAGTGTATTGGACTGAAGAGAAACTACTCTTCTTTTCAGTTTCCTAAGCAGAGTTGAACTAGATATGACCCCTGTGTCGGAAGCACAGTTCTTTTGTTCTGAGCAAGCTCACTGTTCTGGCCCTATAGGAATCACAGTAGACTAGAAGAGTGCTCTTTTCTCAAAAGCAGAGTGTGTTTCTTGTAAGGCGAGCTAGTGTTTGTTTCCCAGTCGTAAATGGAGATGAATCACATGCAGTTTCTGTTCCTACTATCAAGAGTTGTTTTCTGCTAAGAACAGTCATGATATCTCTCCGATTGCCATACACAGTGCAAATAGCACTCACATCTGTTCCCAGCAAGTACAGTGTATTGGACTGAAGAGAAGCTACTGTTCTTGTAATTTTTCTAAGGAGAGTTGATCTAGATATGCCCCCTGTGTCGCAAGCACAGTTCTTTTGTTCTGAGCAAGCTCACACTTCTGGCCCTATAGGAAACACAGTAGATTAGAAGAGTGCTCTTTTCTCAAAAGCCGAGTGTGTTTTATATAAGGCGAGCTAGTATTTTTTTCCCAGTCATAAACGGAGTGGAATCACATGCAGTTTCTGGTCCTACGAGCAAGAGTTGTCTTCTGGTAAGAAGAGTCACTATTGCGCTCCATTTGCCATACACTGTGCAAATAGCACTAGCGTCTGTTCCCAACAAGTACAGTGTATCGGAGTGAAGAGAAGCTACTGTTCTTGTCAATTTCCTAAGCAGAGTTGACCTACATATAGCCGGTGTGTCCAAAGCACAGTTTCTTTGTTCTGAGCAAGCTCCCTGTTCTGGTCCTATAGGAATCACAGTAGACTAGAAGAGTGCTCTTTTCTCAAAAGCAGAGTGTGTTTCTTGTAAGGCAAGCTAGTATTTGTTTCCCAGTCAGAAACGGAGTTGAATCACATGCAGTTTCTGGTCCTACTAGCAAGAGTTGTTTTCTGCTAAGAACAGTCACGATTCTGCTCCCATTGCCATACACAGTGCAAATAGCACTCGCGTCTGTTCCCAGCAAGTACAGTGTATTGGACTGAAGAGAAGCTACTGTTCTTGTAAGTTTCCTAAGCAGAGTTGAACTAGATATGGCCCGTGTGTCGGAAGCACAGTTCCTTTGTTCTGAGCAAGCTCACTGATCTGGCCCTATAGGAAACACAATGGATTAGAAGATTGCTCTTTTCTCAAAAGCAGAGTGTGTTTCTTGTAAGGCGAGCTAGTATTTGTTTCCCAGTCAGAAATGGAGTTGAATCACATGCAGTTTCTGGTCCTACGAGCAAGAGTTGTTTTCTGGAAGGAAGAGTCACTATTGCACTCCATTTGCCATACACAGTGCAAATAGCACTCGCGTCTGTTCGCAGCAAGTACAGTGTATTGGACTGAAGAGAAGCTACTGTTCTTGTCAGTTTCCTAAGCAGAGTTGAACTAGATATGGCCCGTGTGTAGGAAGCACAGTTCTTTTGTTCTGGGCAAGCTCACTGTTCTGGCCCCATAGGAATCACAGTAGACTAGAAGAGTGCTCTTTTCTCAAAAGCAGAGTATGTTTCTTGTAAGGCGAGCTAGTATTTGTTTCCCAGTCAGAAATGGAGTTGAATCACATGCAGTTTCTGGTCCTACGAGCAAGAGTTGTTTTCTGGAAGGAAGAGTCACTATTGCGCTCCATTTGCCATACACAGTGCAAATAGCACTCGCGTCTGTTCGCAGCAAGGACAGTGTATTGGACTGAAGAGAAGCTACTGTTCTTGTCAGTTTCCTAAGCAGAGTTGAACTAGATATGGCCCATGTGTTGGAAGCACAGTTCCTTTGTTCTGAGCAAGCTCACTGTTCTGGCCCGATAGGAATAACAGTAGACTAGAAGAGTGCTCTTTTCTCAAAAGCAGAGTGTGTATCTTGTAAGGCGAGCTAGTATTTGTTTCCCAGTCAGAAATGGAGTTGAATCACATGCACTTTCTGGTCCTACAAGCAAGAGTTGTTTTCTGGTAAGAAGAGTCACTATTGCGCTCCATTTGCCATACACAGTGCAAATAGCACTAGCGACTGTTCCCAGCAAGTACAGTGTATTGGACTGAAGAGAAGCTACTGTTCTTGTCAGTTTCCTAAGCAGAGTTGAACTGGATAAGGCCCGTGTGTCGGAAGCACAGTTCCTTTGTTGTGAGCAAGCTCACTGTTCTGGCCCTATAGGAATCACAGTAGACTAGAAGAGTGCTCTTTTCTCAAAAGCAGAGTGTGTATCTTGTAAGGCGAGCTAGTGTTTGTTTCCCAGTCGTAAATGGAGTTGAATCACATGCAGTTTCTGGTCCTACTAGCAAGAGTTGTTTTCTGCTAAGAACAGTCACAATTGAGCTCCCAATGCCATACCCAGTGCAAATAGCACTCGCGTCGGATCCCAGCAGGTACAGTGTATTGGACTGAAGAGAAGCTACTGTTCTTGTCATTTTCCTAAGCAGATTTGAACTAGATATGCCCCTGTGTCGGAAGCACAGTTCTTTTGTTCTGAGCAAGCTCACTGTTCTGGCCCTATAGGAAACAGTGTAGATTAGAAGAGTGCTCTTTTCTCAAAAGCAGAGTATGTTTCTTGTAAGGTGAGCTAGTATTTGTTTCCCAGTCAGAAATGGAGTTGAATCACATGCAGTTTATGCTCCTACAAACAAGAGTTGTTTTCTGGTAAGAAGAGTCACTATTGCGCTCCATTTGCCATACACAGTGCAAATAGCACTAGAATCTGTTCACAGCAAGTACAGTGTATTGGACTGAAGAGAAGCTACTGTTCTTGTCAGTTTCCTAAGCAGAGTTGAACTAGATATGGGCCCGTGTGTCGGAAGCACAGTTCCTTTGTTCTGAGCAAGCTCACTCTTCTGGCCCTATAGGAATCACAGTAGAGTAGAAGAGTGCTCTTTTCTCAAAAGCAGAGTGTGTTTCTTGTAAGGCGAGCTAGTGTTTGTTTCACAGTCGTAAACGGAGTTGAATCACATGCAGTTTCTGGTCCTACTAGCAAGAGTTGTTTTCTGCTAAGGAACAGTCACTATTGCGCTCCCATTGCCATACACAGTGCAAATAGCACTCGCGTCTGTTCCCAGCAAGTACAGTGTATTGGACTGAAGAGAAGCTACTGTTCTTGTCAGTTTCCTAAGCAGAGTTGAACTAGATGTGACCCCTGTGTCGGAAGCACAGTTCCTTTGTTCTGAGCAAGCTCACTCTTCTGGCACTATAGGAAACACTGTAGATTAGAAGAGTGCTCTTTTCTCAAAAGCAGAGTATGTTTCTTGTAAGGCGAACTAGTATTTGTTTCCCAGTCAGAAATGGAGTTGAATAACATGCAGTTTCTGCTCCTACAAGCAAGAGTTGTTTTCTGGTAAGAAGAGTCACTATTGTGCTCCATTTGCCATACACAGTACAAATAGCACTAGCGTCTGTTCCCAGCAAGTACAGTGTATTGGACTGAAGAGAAACTACTGTTCTTGTCAGTTTCCTAAGCAGAGTTGAACTAGATATGGCCCGTGTGTCGGAAGCACAGTTCCTTTGTTCTGAGCAAGCCTCACTGCTCTGGCCCTATAGGAAACACAGTAGATTAGAAGAGTGCTCTTTTCTCAAAAGCAGAGTGTGTTTCTTGTAAGGCGAGCTAGTATTTGTTTCCCAGTCAGAAATGGAGTTGAATCACATGCAGTTTCTGCTCCTACAAACAAGAGTTGTTTTCTGGTAAGAAGAGTCACTATTGAGCTCCATTTGCCATACACAGTGCAAATAGCACTCGCCTCTGTTCCCAGCAAGTATGGGACTGAAGAGAAGCTACTGTTCCTGTCAGTTTCCTAAGCAGAGTTGAACTAGATATGGCCCGTGTGTCGGAAGCACAGGTTCTTTTTTTCTGAGCAAGCTCACTGTTCTGGCCGTGTAGGAAACACAGTAGATTAGAAGAGTGCTCTTTTCTCAAAAGCAGAGTATGTTTCTTGTAAGGCGAGCTAGTATTTGTTTCCAGTGAGAAATGGAGTTGAATCACATGCAGTTTCTGGTCCTATGAGCAAGAGTTGTTTTCTGTTAAGAAGAGTCACTATTGCACTCCATTTGCCATACACAGTGCAAATAGCACTAGCATCTGTTCCCAGCAAGTACAGTGTATTGGACTGAAGAGAAGCTACTGTTCTTGTCAGTTTCCTAAGCAGAGTTGAACTAGATATGGTCCGCGTGTCGGAAGCACAGTTCCTTTGTTCTGAGCAAGCTCACTGTTCTGGCCCTAAAGGAATCACAGTAGACTAGAAGTGTGCTCTTTTCTCAAAAGCAGAGTGAGTTTCTTGCAAGGCGAGCTAGTGTTTGTTTCCCAGTCGTAAATGGAGGTGAATCACATGCAGTTTCTGGTCCTACTATCAAGAGTAGTTTTCTGGTAAGAAGAGTCACTATTGCGCTCCATTTGCCATACACAGTGCAAATAGCACTCGTGTCTGTTCCCAGCAAGTACAGTATATTTTACATAAGAGAAGCTACTGTTCTTGTCAGTTTCCTAAGAAGAGTTGAACTAGATATGGCCCGTGTGTTGGAAGCACAGTTCTTTTGTTCTGACGAAGCTCACTCTTCTGGCCCTATAGGAAACACAGAAGAGTAGAAGAGTGCTCTTTTCTCCAAAGCAGAGTATGTTTCTTGTAAGGCGAGCTAGTATTTGTTTCGCAGTCAGAAATGGAGTTGAATCACATGCAGTTTCTGCTCCTACAAACAAGAGTTGTTTTCTGGTAAGAAGAGTCACTGTTGCGCTCCATTTGCCATACACAGTGCAAATAGCACTAGCGTCTGTTCAAGGCAAGTACAGTGTATTGGACTGAAGAGAAGCTACTGTTCTTGTCAGTTTCCTAAGCAGAGTTGAACTGGATAAGGCCCGTGTGTTGGAAGCACAGTTCCTTTGTTGTGAGCAAGCTCACTGTTCTGGCCCTATAGGAATCACAGTAGACTAGAAGAGTGCTCTTTTCTTAAAAGCAGAGTGTGTTTCTTGTAAGGCGAGCTAGTGTTTGTTTCCCAGTCGTAAACGGAGTTGAATCACATGCAGTTTCTGGTCCTACTAGCAAGAGTTGTTTTCTGCTAAGAACAGTCACAATTGCGCTCCCAATGCCATACACAGTGCAAATAGCACTCGCGTTGGTTCCCAGCAAGTACAGTGTATTGGACTGAAGAGAAGCTACTGTTCTTGTCAGTTTCCTAAGCAGATTTGAACTAGATATGCCCCCTGTGTCGGAAGCACAGTTCTTTTGTTCTGAGCAAGCTCACTGTTCTGGCCCCATAGGAAACAGTTTAGATTAGAAGAATGCTCTTTTCTCAAAAGCAGAGTATGTTTCTTGTAAGGTGAGCTAGTATTTGTTTCCCAGTCAGAAATGGAGTTGAATCACATGCAGTTTCTGCTCCTACAAACAAGAGTTGTTTTCTGGTAAGAAGAGTCACTATTGCGCTCCATTTGCCATACACAGTGCAAATAGCACTAGCGTCTGTTCCCAGCAAGTACAGTGTATTGGACTGAAGAGAAACTACTGTTCTTGTCAGTTTCCTAAGCAGAGCTGAACTAGATATGGCCCGTGTGTCGGAAGCACAGTTCCTTTGTTCTGAGCAAGCTCACTGCTCTGGCCCTATAGGAAACACAGTAGATTAGAAGAGTGCTCTTTTCTCAAAAGCAGAGTGTGTTTCTTGTAAGGCGAGCTAGTATTTGTTTCCCAGTCAGAAACGGAGTTGAATCACATGCAGTTTCTGATCCTACGAGCAAGAGTTGTTTTCTGGTAAGAAGAGTCACTATTGTGCTCCATTTGCCATACACAGTGCAAATAGCACTAGCGTCTGTTAACAGGAAGTACAGTGTATTGGACTGAAGAGAAGCTACTGTTCTTGTCAGTTTCCTAAGCAGAGTTGAACTAGATATGGCCCGTGTGTTGGAAGCACAGTTCTTTTGTTCTGAGCAAGCTCACTGTTCTGGCCTTATAGGAAACACAGAAGTGTAGAAGAGTGCTCTTTTCTCCAAAGCAGAGTGTGTTTCTTGTAAGGCGAGCTAGTATTTGTTTCCCAGTCAGAAATGGAGTTGAATCACATGCAGTTTCTGGTCCTACAAGCAAGAGTTGTTTTCTGGTAAGAAGAGTCACTATTGCGCTCCATTTGCCATACACAGTGCAAATAGCACTAGCGACTGTTCCCAGCAAGTACAGTGTATTGGACTGAAGAGAAGCTACTGTTCTTGTCAGTTTCCTAAGCAGAGTTGAACTGGATAAGGCCCGTGTGTCGGAAGCACAGTTCCTTTGTTGTGAGCAAGCTCACTGTTCTGGCCCTATAGGAATCACAGTAGAGTAGAAGAGTGCTCTTTTCTCAAAAGCAGAGTGTGTTTCTTGTAAGGCGAGCTAGTGTTTGTTTCCCAGTCGTAAATGGAGTTGAATCACATGCAGTTTCTGGTCCTACTAGCAAGAGTTGTTTTCTGCTAAGAACAGTCACAATTGAGCTCCCAATGCCATACACAGTGCAAATAGCACTCGCGTCGGTTCCCAGCAAGTACAGTGTATTGGACTGAAGAGAAGCTACTGTTCTTGTCATTTTCCTAAGCAGATTTGAACTAGATATGCCCCCTGTGTCGGAAGCACAGTTCTTTTGTTCTGAGCAAGCTCACTGTTCAGGCCCTATAGGAAACAGTGTAGATTAGAAGAGTGCTCTTTTCTCAAAAGCAGAGTATGTTTCTTGTAAGGTGAGCTAGTATTTGTTTCCCAGTCAGGAATGGAGTTGAATCACATGCAGTTTCTGCTCCTACAAACAAGAGTTGTTTTCTGGTAAGAAGAGTCACTATTGCGCTCCATTTGCCATACACAGTGCAAATAGCACTAGCGTCTGTTCACAGCAAGTACAGTGTATTGGACTGAAGAGAAGCTACTGTTCTTGTCAGTTTTTTTAGCAGAGTTGAACTAGATGTGACCCCTGTATCGGAAGCACAGTTCTTTTGTTCTGAGCAAGCTCACTGTTCTGGCACTATAGGAAACACTGTAGATTAGAAGAGTGCTCTTTTCTCAAAAGCAGAGTATGTTTCTTGTAAGGCGAGCTAGTATTTGTTTCCCAGTCAGAAATGGAGTTGAATAACATGAGGTTTCTGCTCCTACAAGCAAGAGTTGTTTTCTGGTAAGAAGAGTCACTATTGCGCTCCATTTGCCATACACAGTGCAAATAGCACTAGCGTCTGTTCCCAGCAAGTACAGTGTATTGGACTGAAGAGAAACTACTGTTCTTGTCAGTTTCCTAAGCAGAGTTGAACTAGATGTGACCCCTGTATCGGAAGCACAGTTCTTTTGTTCTGAGCAAGCTCACTGTTCAGGCCCTATAGGAAACAGTGTAGATTAGAAGAGTGCTCTTTTCTCAAAAGCAGAGTATGTTTCTTGTAAGGCGAGCTAGTATTTGTTTCCCAGTCAGAAATGGAGTTGAATCACATGCAGTTTCTGGTCCTACAAGCAAGAGTTGTTTTCTGGTAAGAAGAGTCACTATTGCGCTCCATTTGCCATACACAGTGCAAATAGCACTCGCGTCTGTTCCCAGCAAGTACAGTGTATTGGACTGAAGAGAAGCTACTGTTCTTGTCAGTTTCCTAAGCAGAGTTGAACTGGATAAGGCCCGTGTGTCGGAAGCACAGTTCCTTTGTTGTGAGCAAGCTCACTGTTCTGGCCCTATAGGAATCACAGTAGAGTAGAAGAGTGCTCTTTTCTCAAAAGCAGAGTGTGTTTCTTGTAAGGCGAGCTAGTGTTTGTTTCCCAGTCGTAAATGGAGTTGAATCACATGCAGTTTCTGGTCCTACTAGCAAGAGTTGTTTTCTGCTAAGAACAGTCACAATTGAGCTCCCAATGCCATACACAGTGCAAATAGCACTCGCGTCTGTTCCCAGCAAGTACAGTGTATTGGACTGAAGAGAAGCTACTGTTCTTGTCATTTTCCTAAGCAGATTGAACTAGATATGCCCCCTGTGTCGGAAGCACAGTTCTTTTGTTCTGAGCAAGCTCACTGTTCTGGCCCTATAGGAAACAGTGTAGATTAAAAGAGTGCTCTTTTCTAAAAGCAGAGTATGTTTCTTGTAAGGTGAGCTAGTATTTGTTTCCCAGTTAGAAATGGAGTTGAATCACATGCAGTTTCTGCTCCTACAAACAAGAGTTGTTTTCTGGTAAGAAGAGTCATTATTAAGCTCCATTTGCCATACACAGTGCAAATAGCACTAGCGTCTGTTCACAGCAAGTACAGTGTATTGGACTGAAGAGAAGCTACTGTTCTTGTCAGTTTCCTAAGCAGAGTTGAACTAGATATGGCCCGTGTGTCGGAAGCACAGTTCCTTTGTTCTGAGCAAGCTCACTCTTCTGGCCCTTTAGGAATCACAGTAGAGTAGAAGAGTGCTCTTTTCTCAAAAGCAGAGTGTGTTTCTTGTAAGGCGAGCTAGTGTTTGTTTCACAGTCGTAAACGGAGTTGAATCACATGCAGTTTCTGGTCCTACTAGCAAGAGTTGTTTTCTGCTAAGAACAGTCACTATTGCGCTCCCATTGCCATACACAGTGCAAATAGCACTCGCGTCTGTTCCCAGCAAGTACAGTGTATTGGACTGAAGAGAAGCTACTGTTCTTGTCAGTTTCCTAAGCAGATTTGAACTAGATATGCCCCCTGTGTCGGAAGCACAGTTCTTTTGTTCTGAGCAAGCTCACTGTTCAGGCCCTATAGGAAACAGTGTAGATTAGAAGAGTGCTCTTTTCTCAAAAGCAGAGTATGTTTCTTGTAAGGTGAGCTAGTATTTGTTTCCCAGTCAGGAATGGAGTTGAATCACATGCAGTTTCTGCTCCTACAAACAAGAGTTGTTTTCTGGTAAGAAGAGTCACTATTGCGCTCCATTTGCCATACACAGTGCAAATAGCACTAGCGTCTGTTCACAGCAAGTACAGTGTATTGGACTGAAGAGAAGCTACTGTTCTTGTCAGTTTTTTTAGCAGAGTTGAACTAGATGTGACCCCTGTATCGGAAGCACAGTTCTTTTGTTCTGAGCAAGCTCACTGTTCTGGCACTATAGGAAACACTGTAGATTAGAAGAGTGCTCTTTTCTCAAAAGCAGAGTATGTTTCTTGTAAGGCGAGCTAGTATTTGTTTCCCAGTCAGAAATGGAGTTGAATAACATGAGGTTTCTGCTCCTACAAGCAAGAGTTGTTTTCTGGTAAGAAGAGTCACTATTGCGCTCCATTTGCCATACACAGTGCAAATAGCACTAGCGTCTGTTCCCAGCAAGTACAGTGTATTGGACTGAAGAGAAACTACTGTTCTTGTCAGTTTCCTAAGCAGAGTTGAACTAGATGTGACCCCTGTATCGGAAGCACAGTTCTTTTGTTCTGAGCAAGCTCACTGTTCTGGCACTATAGGAAACACTGTAGATTAGAAGAGTGCTCTTTTCTCAAAAGCAGAGTATGTTTCTTGTAAGGCGAGCTAGTATTTGTTTCCCAGTCAGAAATGGAGTTGAATCACATGCAGTTTCTGGTCCTACAAGCAAGAGTTGTTTTCTGGTAAGAAGAGTCACTATTGCGCTCCATTTGCCATACACAGTGCAAATAGCACTCGCGTCTGTTCCCAGCAAGTACAGTGTATTGGACTGAAGAGAAGCTACTGTTCTTGTCAGTTTCCTAAGCAGAGTTGAACTGGATAAGGCCCGTGTGTCGGAAGCACAGTTCCTTTGTTGTGAGCAAGCTCACTGTTCTGGCCCTATAGGAATCACAGTAGAGTAGAAGAGTGCTCTTTTCTCAAAAGCATTGTGTGTTTTTTGTAAGGCGAGCTAGTGTTTGTTTCCCAGTCGTAAATGGAGTTGAATCACATACAGTTTCTGGTCCTACTAGCAAGAGTTGTTTTCTGCTAAGAACAGTCACAATTGAGCTCCCAATGCCATACACAGTGCAAATAGCACTCGCGTCTGTTCCCAGCAAGTACAGTGTATTGGACTGAAGAGAAGCTACTGTTCTTGTCATTTTCCTAAGCAGATTGAACTAGATATGCCCCCTGTGTCGGAAGCACAGTTCTTTTGTTCTGAGCAAGCTCACTGTTCTGGCCCTATAGGAAACAGTGTAGATTAAAAGAGTGCTCTTTTCTAAAAGCAGAGTATGTTTCTTGTAAGGTGAGCTAGTATTTGTTTCCCAGTTAGAAATGGAGTTGAATCACATGCAGTTTCTGCTCCTACAAACAAGAGTTGTTTTCTGGTAAGAAGAGTCATTATTACGCTCCATTTGCCATACACAGTGCAAATAGCACTAGCGTCTGTTCACAGCAAGTACAGTGTATTGGACTGAAGAGAAGCTACTGTTCTTGTCAGTTTCCTAAGCAGAGTTGAACTAGATATGGCCCGTGTGTCGGAAGCACAGTTCCTTTGTTCTGAGCAAGCTCACTCTTCTGGCCCTTTAGGAATCACAGTAGAGTAGAAGAGTGCTCTTTTCTCAAAAGCAGAGTGTGTTTCTTGTAAGGCGAGCTAGTGTTTGTTTCACAGTCGTAAACGGAGTTGAATCACATGCAGTTTCTGGTCCTACTAGCAAGAGTTGTTTTCTGCTAAGAACAGTCACTATTGCGCTCCCATTGCCATACACAGTGCAAATAGCATTCGCGTCTGTTCCCAGCAAGTACAGTGTATTGGACTGAAGAGAAGCTACTGTTCTTGTCAGTTTCCTAAGCAGAGTTGAACTAGATGTGACCCCTGTGTCGGAAGCACAGTTCTTTTGTTCTGAGCAAGCTCACTGTTCTGGCACTATAGGAAACACTGTAGATTAGAAGAGTGCTCTTTTCTCAAAAGCAGAGTATGGTTCTTGTAAGGCAAGCTAGTATTTGTTTCCCAGTCAGAAATGGAGTTGAATAACATGAGGTTTCTGCTCCTACAAGCAAGAGTTGTTTTCTGGTAAGAAGAGTCACTATTGCGCTCCATTTGCCATACACAGTGCAAATAGCACTAGCGTCTGTTCCCAGCAAGTACAGTGTATTGGACTGAAGGGAAACTACTGTTCTTGTCAGTTTCCTAAGCAGAGCTGAACTAGATATGGCCCGTGTGTCGGAAGCACAGTTCCTTTGTTCTGAGCAAGCTCACTGCTCTGGCCCTATAGGAAACACAGTAGATTAGAAGAGTGCTCTTTTCTCAAAAGCAGAGTGTGTTTCTTGTAAGGCGAGCTAGTATTTGTTTCCCAGTCAGAAACGGAGTTGAATCACATGCAGTTTCTGATCCTACGAGCAAGAGTTGTTTTCTGGTAAGAAGAGTCACTATTGTGCTCCATTTGCCATACACAGTGCAAATAGCACTAGCGTCTGTTAACAGGAAGTACAGTGTATTGGACTGAAGAGAAGCTACTGTTCTTGTCAGTTTCCTAAGCAGAGTTGAACTAGATATGGCCCGTGTGTTGGAAGCACAGTTCTTTTGTTCTGAGCAAGCTCACTGTTCTGGCCTTATAGGAAACACAGAAGAGTAGAAGAGTGCTCTTTTCTCCAAAGCAGAGTGTGTTTCTTGTAAGGCGAGCTAGTATTTGTTTCCCAGTCAGAAATGGAGTTGAATCACATGCAGTTTCTGGTCCTACAAGCAAGAGTTGTTTTCTGGTAAGAAGAGTCACTATTGCGCTCCATTTGCCATACACAGTGCAAATAGCACTAGCGACTGTTCCCAGCAAGTACAGTGTATTGGACTGAAGAGAAGCTACTGTTCTTGTCAGTTTCCTAAGCAGAGTTGAACTGGATAAGGCCCGTGTGTCGGAAGCACAGTTCCTTTGTTGTGAGCAAGCTCACTGTTCTGGCCCTATAGGAATCACAGTAGAGTAGAAGAGTGCTCTTTTCTCAAAAGCAGAGTGTGTTTCTTGTAAGGCGAGCTAGTGTTTGTTTCCCAGTCGTAAATGGAGTTGAATCACATGCAGTTTCTGGTCCTACTAGCAAGAGTTGTTTTCTGCTAAGAACAGTCACAATTGAGCTCCCAATGCCATACACAGTGCAAATAGCACTCGCGTCGGTTCCCAGCAAGTACAGTGTATTGGACTGAAGAGAAGCTACTGTTCTTGTCATTTTCCTAAGCAGATTTGAACTAGATATGCCCCCTGTGTCGGAAGCACAGTTCTTTTGTTCTGAGCAAGCTCACTGTTCAGGCCCTATAGGAAACAGTGTAGATTAGAAGAGTGCTCTTTTCTCAAAAGCAGAGTATGTTTCTTGTAAGGTGAGCTAGTATTTGTTTCCCAGTCAGGAATGGAGTTGAATCACATGCAGTTTCTGCTCCTACAAACAAGAGTTGTTTTCTGGTAAGAAGAGTCACTATTGTGCTCCATTTGCCATACACAGTGCAAATAGCACTAGCGTCTGTTCACAGCAAGTACAGTGTATTGGACTGAAGAGAAGCTACTGTTCTTGTCAGTTTTTTTAGCAGAGTTGAACTAGATGTGACCCCTGTATCGGAAGCACAGTTCTTTTGTTCTGAGCAAGCTCACTGTTCTGGCACTATAGGAAACACTGTAGATTAGAAGAGTGCTCTTTTCTCAAAAGCAGAGTATGTTTCTTGTAAGGCGAGCTAGTATTTGTTTCCCAGTCAGAAATGGAGTTGAATAACATGAGGTTTCTGCTCCTACAAGCAAGAGTTGTTTTCTGGTAAGAAGAGTCACTATTGCGCTCCATTTGCCATACACAGTGCAAATAGCACTAGCGTCTGTTCCCAGCAAGTACAGTGTATTGGACTGAAGAGAAACTACTGTTCTTGTCAGTTTCCTAAGCAGAGTTGAACTAGATGTGACCCCTGTATCGGAAGCACAGTTCTTTTGTTCTGAGCAAGCTCACTGTTCTGGCACTATAGGAAACACTGTAGATTAGAAGAGTGCTCTTTTCTCAAAAGCAGAGTATGTTTCTTGTAAGGCGAGCTAGTATTTGTTTCCCAGTCAGAAATGGAGTTGAATCACATGCAGTTTCTGGTCCTACAAGCAAGAGTTGTTTTCTGGTAAGAAGAGTCACTATTGCGCTCCATTTGCCATACACAGTGCAAATAGCACTCGCGTCTGTTCCCAGCAAGTACAGTGTATTGGACTGAAGAGAAGCTACTGTTCTTGTCAGTTTCCTAAGCAGAGTTGAACTGGATAAGGCCCGTGTGTCGGAAGCACAGTTCCTTTGTTGTGAGCAAGCTCACTGTTCTGGCCCTATAGGAATCACAGTAGAGTAGAAGAGTGCTCTTTTCTCAAAAGCAGAGTGTGTTTCTTGTAAGGCGAGCTAGTGTTTGTTTCCCAGTCGTAAATGGAGTTGAATCACATGCAGTTTCTGGTCCTACTAGCAAGAGTTGTTTTCTGCTAAGAACAGTCACAATTGAGCTCCCAATGCTATACACAGTGCAAATAGCACTCGCGTCTGTTCCCAGCAAGTACAGTGTATTGGACTGAAGAGAAGCTACTGTTCTTGTCATTTTCCTAAGCAGATTGAACTAGATATGCCCCCTGTGTCGGAAGCACAGTTCTTTTGTTCTGAGCAAGCTCACTGTTCTGGCCCTATAGGAAACAGTGTAGATTAAAAGAGTGCTCTTTTCTAAAAGCAGAGTATGTTTCTTGTAAGGTGAGCTAGTATTTGTTTCCCAGTTAGAAATGGAGTTGAATCACATGCAGTTTCTGCTCCTACAAACAAGAGTTGTTTTCTGGTAAGAAGAGTCATTATTACGCTCCATTTGCCATACACAGTGCAAATAGCACTAGCGTCTGTTCACAGCAAGTACAGTGTATTGGACTGAAGAGAAGCTACTGTTCTTGTCAGTTTCCTAAGCAGAGTTGAACTAGATATGGCCCGTGTGTCGGAAGCACAGTTCCTTTGTTCTGAGCAAGCTCACTCTTCTGGCCCTTTAGGAATCACAGTAGAGTAGAAGAGTGCTCTTTTCTCAAAAGCAGAGTGTGTTTCTTGTAAGGCGAGCTAGTGTTTGTTTCACAGTCGTAAACGGAGTTGAATCACATGCAGTTTCTGGTCCTACTAGCAAGAGTTGTTTTCTGCTAAGAACAGTCACTATTGCGCTCCCATTGCCATACACAGTGCAAATAGCACTCGCGTCTGTTCCCAGCAAGTACAGTGTATTGGACTGAAGAGAAGCTACTGTTCTTGTCAGTTTCCTAAGCAGATTTGAACTAGATATGCCCCCTGTGTCGGAAGCACAGTTCTTTTGTTCTGAGCAAGCTCACTGTTCAGGCCCTATAGGAAACAGTGTAGATTAGAAGAGTGCTCTTTTCTCAAAAGCAGAGTATGTTTCTTGTAAGGTGAGCTAGTATTTGTTTCCCAGTCAGGAATGGAGTTGAATCACATGCAGTTTCTGCTCCTACAAACAAGAGTTGTTTTCTGGTAAGAAGAGTCACTATTGCGCTCCATTTGCCATACACAGTGCAAATAGCACTAGCGTCTGTTCACAGCAAGTACAGTGTATTGGACTGAAGAGAAGCTACTGTTCTTGTCAGTTTTTTTAGCAGAGTTGAACTAGATGTGACCCCTGTATCGGAAGCACAGTTCTTTTGTTCTGAGCAAGCTCACTGTTCTGGCACTATAGGAAACACTGTAGATTAGAAGAGTGCTCTTTTCTCAAAAGCAGAGTATGTTTCTTGTAAGGCGAGCTAGTATTTGTTTCCCAGTCAGAAATGGAGTTGAATAACATGAGGTTTCTGCTCCTACAAGCAAGAGTTGTTTTCTGGTAAGAAGAGTCACTATTGCGCTCCATTTGCCATACACAGTGCAAATAGCACTAGCGTCTGTTCCCAGCAAGTACAGTGTATTGGACTGAAGAGAAACTACTGTTCTTGTCAGTTTCCTAAGCAGAGTTGAACTAGATGTGACCCCTGTATCGGAAGCACAGTTCTTTTGTTCTGAGCAAGCTCACTGTTCTGGCACTATAGGAAACACTGTAGATTAGAAGAGTGCTCTTTTCTCAAAAGCAGAGTATGTTTCTTGTAAGGCGAGCTAGTATTTGTTTCCCAGTCAGAAATGGAGTTGAATCACATGCAGTTTCTGGTCCTACAAGCAAGAGTTGTTTTCTGGTAAGAAGAGTCACTATTGCGCTCCATTTGCCATACACAGTGCAAATAGCACTCGCGTCTGTTCCCAGCAAGTACAGTGTATTGGACTGAAGAGAAGCTACTGTTCTTGTCAGTTTCCTAAGCAGAGTTGAACTGGATAAGGCCCGTGTGTCGGAAGCACAGTTCCTTTGTTGTGAGCAAGCTCACTGTTCTGGCCCTATAGGAATCACAGTAGAGTAGAAGAGTGCTCTTTTCTCAAAAGCAGAGTGTGTTTTTTGTAAGGCGAGCTAGTGTTTGTTTCCCAGTCGTAAATGGAGTTGAATCACATGCAGTTTCTGGTCCTACTAGCAAGAGTTGTTTTCTGCTAAGAACAGTCACAATTGAGCTCCCAATGCCATACACAGTGCAAATAGCACTCGCGTCTGTTCCCAGCAAGTACAGTGTATTGGACTGAAGAGAAGCTACTGTTCTTGTCATTTTCCTAAGCAGATTGAACTAGATATGCCCCCTGTGTCGGAAGCACAGTTCTTTTGTTCTGAGCAAGCTCACTGTTCTGGCCCTATAGGAAACAGTGTAGATTAAAAGAGTGCTCTTTTCTAAAAGCAGAGTATGTTTCTTGTAAGGTGAGCTAGTATTTGTTTCCCAGTTAGAAATGGAGTTGAATCACATGCAGTTTCTGCTCCTACAAACAAGAGTTGTTTTCTGGTAAGAAGAGTCATTATTACGCTCCATTTGCCATACACAGTGCAAATAGCACTAGCGTCTGTTCACAGCAAGTACAGTGTATTGGACTGAAGAGAAGCTACTGTTCTTGTCAGTTTCCTAAGCAGAGTTGAACTAGATATGGCCCGTGTGTCGGAAGCACAGTTCCTTTGTTCTGAGCAAGCTCACTCTTCTGGCCCTTTAGGAATCACAGTAGAGTAGAAGAGTGCTCTTTTCTCAAAAGCAGAGTGTGTTTCTTGTAAGGCGAGCTAGTGTTTGTTTCACAGTCGTAAACGGAGTTGAATCACATGCAGTTTCTGGTCCTACTAGCAAGAGTTGTTTTCTGCTAAGAACAGTCACTATTGCGCTCCCATTGCCATACACAGTGCAAATAGCACTCGCGTCTGTTCCCAGCAAGTACAGTGTATTGGACTGAAGAGAAGCTACTGTTCTTGTCAGTTTCCTAAGCAGAGTTGAACTAGATGTGACCCCTGTGTCGGAAGCACAGTTCTTTTGTTCTGAGCAAGCTCACTGTTCTGGCACTATAGGAAACACTGTAGATTAGAAGAGTGCTCTTTTCTCAAAAGCAGAGTATGTTTCTTGTAAGGCGAGCTAGTATTTGTTTCCCAGTCAGAAATGGAGTTGAATAACATGAGGTTTCTGCTCCTACAAGCAAGAGTTGTTTTCTGGTAAGAAGAGTCACTATTGCGCTCCATTTGCCATACACAGTGCAAATAGCACTAGCGTCTGTTCCCAGCAAGTACAGTGTATTGGACTGAAGAGAAACTACTGTTCTTGTCAGTTTCCTAAGCAGAGCT
Source organism: Peromyscus eremicus (assembly GCF_949786415.1). Lineage (NCBI taxonomy): Eukaryota > Metazoa > Chordata > Mammalia > Rodentia > Cricetidae > Peromyscus > Peromyscus eremicus. The sequence goes on along the minus strand of NW_026734549.1, from coordinate 112,391 downwards.
GAACTAGATATGGCCCGTGTGTCGGAAGCACAGTTCCTTTGTTCTGAGCAAGCTCACTGCTCTGGCCCTATAGGAAACACAGTAGATTAGAAGAGTGCTCTTTTCTCAAAAGCAGAGTGTGTTTCTTGTAAGGCGAGCTAGTATTTGTTTCCCAGTCAGAAACGGAGTTGAATCACATGCAGTTTCTGATCCTACGAGCAAGAGTTGTTTTCTGGTAAGAAGAGTCACTATTGTGCTCCATTTGCCATACACAGTGCAAATAGCACTAGCGTCTGTTAACAGGAAGTACAGTGTATTGGACTGAAGAGAAGCTACTGTTCTTGTCAGTTTCCTAAGCAGAGTTGAACTAGATATGGCCGTGTGTTGGAAGCACAGTTCTTTTGTTCTGAGCAAGCTCACTGTTCTGGCCCTATAGGAAACACAGAAGAGTAGAAGAGTGCTCTTTTCTCCAAAGCAGAGTGTGTTTCTTGTAAGGCGAGCTAGTATTTGTTTCCCAGTCAGAAATGGAGTTGAATCACATGCAGTTTCTGGTCCTACAAGCAAGAGTTGTTTTCTGGTAAGAAGAGTCACTATTGCGCTCCATTTGCCATACACAGTGCAAATAGCACTAGCGACTGTTCCCAGCAAGTACAGTGTATTGGACTGAAGAGAAGCTACTGTTCTTGTCAGTTTCCTAAGCAGAGTTGAACTGGATAAGGCCCGTGTGTCGGAAGCACAGTTCCTTTGTTGTGAGCAAGCTCACTGTTCTGGCCCTATAGGAATCACAGTAGAGTAGAAGAGTGCTCTTTTCTCAAAAGCAGAGTGTGTTTCTTGTAAGGCGAGCTAGTGTTTGTTTCCCAGTCGTAAATGGAGTTGAATCACATGCAGTTTCTGGTCCTACTAGCAAGAGTTGTTTTCTGCTAAGAACAGTCACAATTGAGCTCCCAATGCCATACACAGTGCAAATAGCACTCGCGTCTGTTCCAGGCAAGTACAGTGTATTGGACTGAAGAGAAGCTACTGTTCTTGTCATTTTCCTAAGCAGATTTGAACTAGATATGCCCCCTGTGTCGGAAGCACAGTTCTTTTGTTCTGAGCAAGCTCACTGTTCAGGCCCTATAGGAAACAGTGTAGATTAGAAGAGTGCTCTTTTCTCAAAAGCAGAGTATGTTTCTTGTAAGGTGAGCTAGTATTTGTTTCCCAGTCAGAAATGGAGTTGAATCACATGCAGTTTCTGCTCCTACAAACAAGAGTTGTTTTCTGGTAAGAAGAGTCACTATTGCGCTCCATTTGCCATACACAGTGCAAATAGCACTAGCGTCTGTTCACAGCAAGTACAGTGTATTGGACTGAAGAGAAGCTACTGTTCTTGTCAGTTTCCTAAGCAGAGTTGAACTAGATATGGCCCGTGTGTAGGAAGCACAGTTCCTTTGTTCTGAGCAAGCTCACTCTTCTGGCCCTATAGGAATCACAGTAGAGTAGAAGAGTGCTCTTTTCTCAAAAGCAGAGTGTGTTTCTTGTAAGGCGAGCTAGTGTTTGTTTCACAGTCGTAAACGGAGTTGAATCACATGCAGTTTCTGGTCCTACTAGCAAGAGTTGTTTTCTGCTAAGAACAGTCACTATTGCGCTCCCATTGCCATACACAGTGCAAATAGTACTTCCGTCTGTTCCCAGCAAGTACAGTGTATTGGACTGAAGAGAAGCTACTGTTCTTGTCAGTTTCCTTAGCAGAGTTGAACTAGATGTGACCCCTGTATCGGAAGCACAGTTCTTTTGTTCTGAGCAAGCTCACTGTTCTGGCACTATAGGAAACACTGTAGATTAGAAGAGTGCTCTTTTCTCAAAAGCAGAGTATGTTTCTTGTAAGGCGAGCTAGTATTTGTTTCCCAGTCAGAAATGGAGTTGAATAACATGAGGTTTCTGCTCCTACAAGCAAGAGTTGTTTTCTGGTAAGAAGAGTCACTATTGCGCTCCATTTGCCATACACAGTGCAAATAGCACTAGCGTCTGTTCCCAGCAAGTACAGTGTATTGGACTGAAGAGAAACTACTGTTCTTGTCAGTTTCCTAAGCAGAGTTGAACTAGATGTGACCCCTGTATCGGAAGCACAGTTCTTTTGTTCTGAGCAAGCTCACTGTTCTGGCACTATAGGAAACACTGTAGATTAGAAGAGTGCTCTTTTCTCAAAAGCAGAGTATGTTTCTTGTAAGGCGAGCTAGTATTTGTTTCCCAGTCAGAAATGGAGTTGAATCACATGCAGTTTCTGGTCCTACAAGCAAGAGTTGTTTTCTGGTAAGAAGAGTCACTATTGCGCTCCATTTGCCATACACAGTGCAAATAGCACTAGTGACTGTTCCCAGCAAGTACAGTGTATTGGACTGAAGAGAAGCTACTGTTCTTGTCAGTTTCCTAAGCAGAGTTGAACTGGATAAGGCCCGTGTGTCGGAAGCACAGTTCCTTTGTTGTGAGCAAGCTCACTGTTCTGGCCCTATAGGAATCACAGTAGAGTAGAAGAGTGCTCTTTTCTCAAAAGCAGAGTGTGTTTCTTGTAAGGCGAGCTAGTGTTTGTTTCCCAGTCATAAATGGAGTTGAATCACATGCAGTTTCTGGTCCTACTAGCAAGAGTTGTTTTCTGCTAAGAACAGTCACAATTGAGCTCCCAATGCCATACACAGTGCAAATAGCACTCGCGTCTGTTCCCAGCAAGTACAGTGTATTGGACTGAAGAGAAGCTACTGTTCTTGTCATTTTCCTAAGCAGATTGAACTAGATATGCCCCCTGTGTCGGAAGCACAGTTCTTTTGTTCTGAGCAAGCTCACTGTTCTGGCCCTATAGGAAACAGTGTAGATTAAAAGAGTGCTCTTTTCTAAAAGCAGAGTATGTTTCTTGTAAGGTGAGCTAGTATTTGTTTCCCAGTTAGAAATGGAGTTGAATCACATGCAGTTTCTGCTCCTACAAACAAGAGTTGTTTTCTGGTAAGAAGAGTCATTATTATGCTCCATTTGCCATACACAGTGCAAATAGCACTAGCGTCTGTTCACAGCAAGTACAGTGTATTGGACTGAAGAGAAGCTACTGTTCTTGTCAGTTTCCTAAGCAGAGTTGAACTAGATGTGACCCCTGTGTCGGAAGCACAGTACTTTTGTTCTGAGCAAGCTCACTGTTCTGGCACTATAGGAAACACAGTAGATTAGAAGAGTGCTCTTTTCTCAAAAGCAGAGTGTGTTTCTTGTAAGGCGAGCTAGTATTTGTTTCCCAGTCAGAAATGGAGTTGAATCACATGCAGTTTCTGATCCTACGAGCAAGAGTTGTTTTCTGGTAAGAAGAGTCACTATTGTACTCCATTTGCCATACACAGTGCAAATAGCACTAGCGTCTGTTAACAGGAAGTACAGTGTATTGGACTGAAGAGAAGCTACTGTTCTTGTCAGTTTCCTGAGCAGAGTTGAACTAGATAAGGCCCATGTGTCGGAAGCACAGTTCCTTTGTTCTGAGCAAGCTCACTGTTCTGGCCCTATAGGAATCACAGTAGACCAGAAGAGTGCTCTTTTCTCAAAAGCAGAGTGAGTTTCTTGCAAGGCGAGCTAGTGTTTGTTTCCCAGTCGTAAATGGAGGTGAATCACATGCAGTTTCTGGTCCTACTATCAAGAGTTGTTTTCTGGTAAGAAGAGTCACTATTGCGCTCCATTTGCCATACACAGTGCAAATAGCACTAGCGCCTGTTCCCAGCAAGTACAGTGTATTGGACTGAAGAGAAGCTACTGTTCTTGTCAGTTTCCTAAGCAGAGTTGAACTAGGTATGGCCCGTGTGTGGGATGCACAGTTCCATTGTTCTGAGCAAGCTCACTGTTCTGGCCCTATATGAATCACAGTAGAGTAGAAGAGTGCTCTTTTCTCAAAAGCAGTGTGTTTCTTGTAAGGCGAGCTAGTATTTGTTTCCCAGTCAGAAATGAAGTTGAATCACATGCAGTTTCTGATCCTACGAGCAAGAGTTGTTTTCTGCTAAGAACAGTCACAATTGTGCTCCCATTGCCATACACAGTGCAGATAGCACTCGCGTCTGTTCCCAGCAAGTACAGTGTATTGGACTGAAGAGAAGCTACTGTTCTTGTCAGTTTCCTAAGCCAAGTTGAACTAGATGTGGCCCGTGTGTCGGAAGCACAGTTCTTTTGTTCTGAGCAAGCTCACTATTCTGGCCCTATAGGAAACACAGTAGATTAGGAGAGTGCTCTTTTCTCAAAAGCAGAGCGTGTTTCTTGTAAGGCGAGCTAGTATTTGTTTCCCAGTCAGAAATGGAGTTGAATCATATGCAGTTTCTGGTCCTACGAGCAAGAGTTGTTTTCTGGTAAGAAGAGTCACTATTGTGCTCCATTTGCCATACCCAGTGCAAATAGCACTAGCGTCTGTTCCCAGCAAGTACAGTGTATTGGACTGAAGAGAAGCTATAGTTCTTGTCAGTTCCCTAAGCAGAGTTGAACTAGATATGGCCCGTGTGTCAGAAACACAGTTCCTTTGTTCTGAGCAAGCTCACTGTTCTGGCCCTATAGGAATCACAGTAGACTAGAAGAGTGCTCTTTTCTCAAAAGCAGAGTGTGTTTCTTGTAAGGCGAGCTAGTGTTTGTTTCCCAGTCGTAAACGGAGTTGAATCACATGCAGTTTCTGGTCCTACAAGCAAGAGTTGTTTTCTGGTAAGAAGATTAACTATTGTGCTCCATTTGCCATACACAGTGCAAATAGCACTAGCGTCTGTTCCCAGCAAGTACAGTGTATTGGACTGAAGAGAAGCTACTGTTCTTGTCAGTTTCCTAAGCAGAGTTGAACTAGATATGGCCTGTGTGTCAGAAGCACAGTTCTTTTGTTCTGAGCAAGCTCACTGTTCTGGCCCTATAGGAATCACAGTAGATTAGAAAAGTGCTCTTTTCTCAAAAGCAGAGTATGTTTCTTGTAAGGCTAGCTAGTATTTGTTTCCCAGTCAGAAATGGAGTTGAATCACATGCAGTTTCTGCTCCTTCAAGCAAGAGTTGTTTTCTGGTAAAAGGAGTCACTATTGCGCTCCCATTGCCATACACAGTACAAATAGCACTACCGTCTGTTCCCAGGAAGTACAGTGTATTGGACTGAAGAGAAGCTACTGTTCTTGTCAGTGTCCTAAGCAAAGTTGAAATAGATATGGCCCGTGTGTTGGAAGCACAGTTCCTTTGTTCTGAGCAAGCTCACTGTTCTGGCCCTATAGGAATCATAGTAGATTAGAAGAGTGCTCTTTTCTCAAAAGCAGAGTGTGTTTCTTGTAAGGTGAGCTAGTGTTTGTTTCCCAGTCGAAAACGGAGTTGAATCACATGCAGTTTCTGTTCCTACTAGCAAGAGTTGTTTTCTGGTAAGAAGAGTCACTATTGCACTCCATTTGCCATAACACAGTGCAAATAGCACTCGCGTCTGTTCCCAGCAAGTACAGTGTATTGGACTGAAGAGAAGCTACTTTTCTTGTCAGTTTCCTAAGCAGAGTAGAACTAGATATGGCCCGTGTGTCGGAAGCACAGTTCTTTTGTTCTGAGCAAGCTCACTGTTCTGGCCCTATAGGAATCACAGTAGAGTAGAAGAGTGCTCTTTTCTCAAAAGCAGAGTGAGTTTCTTGCAAAGCGAGCTAGTGTTTGTTTCCCAGTTGTAAAAGGACTTGAATCACATGCAGTTTCTGGTCCTACGAGCAAGAGTTGTTTTCTGCTATGAACAGTCACGATTGTGCTCCCATTGCCATTCACAGTGCAAATAGCACTAGCGTCTGTTCCCAGCAAGTACAGTGTATTGGACTGAAGAGAAGCTACTGTTCTTGTCAGTTTCCTAAGCAGAGTTTAACTAGATATGGCCCGATTGTCGGAAGCACAGTTCCTTTGTTCTGAGCAAGCTCACTCTTCTGGCCCGAGAGGAATCACAGTAGACTAGAAGAGTGCTCTTTTCTCAAAAGCAGAGTGTGTTTCTTGTAAGGCGAGCTAGTGTTTGATTCACAGTCGTAAACGGAGTTGAATCACATGCAGTTTCTGGTCCTACTAGCAAGAGTTGTTTTCTGCTAAGAACAGTCACGATTTTGCTCCCATTGCCATACACAGTGCAAATAGCACTCGCCTCTGTTCCCAGCAAGTACAGTGTATTGGACTGAAGAGAAGCTACTGTTCTTGTCAGTTTCCTAAGCAGAGTTGAACTAGATAAGGCCCGTGTGTCGGAAGCACAGTTCTTTTGTTCTGAGCAAGCTCACTGTTCTGGCACTATAGGAATCACAGTAGAGTAGAAGAGTGCTCTTTTCTCAAAAGCAGAGTGTGTTTCTTGTAAGGCGAACTAGTGTTTGTTTCCCAGTCATAAACGAGGTTGAATCACATGCAGTTTCTGGTCCTACGAGCAAGAGTTGTTTTCTGCTAAGAACAGTCACGATTCTGCTCCCATTGCCATACACAGTGCAAATAGCACTCGCATCTGTTCCCAGCAAGTACAGTGTATTGGACTGAAGAGAAGCTACTGTTCTTGTAAGTTTCCTAAGCAGAGTTGAACTAGATATGGCCCGTGTGTCGGAAGCACAGTTCCTTTGTTCTGAGCAAGCTCACTGATCTGGCCCTATAGGAAACACAATGGATTAGAAGATTGCTCTTTTCTCAAAAGCAGAGTGTGTTTCTTGTAAGGCGAGCTAGTATTTGTTTCCCAGTCAGAAATGGAGTTGAATCACATGCAGGTTCTGGTCCTACGAGCAAGAGTTGTTTTCTGGAAGGAAGAGTCACTATTGCGCTCCATTTGCCATACACAGTGCAAATAGCACTCGCGTCTGTTCGCAGCAAGTACAGTGTATTGGACTGAAGAGAAGCTACTGTTCTTGTCAGTTTCCTAAGCAGAGTTGAACTAGATATGGCCCGTGTGTAGGAAGCACAGTTCTTTTGTTCTGGGCAAGCTCACTGTTCTGGCCCCATAGGAATCACAGTAGACTAGAAGAGTGCTCTTTTCTCAAAAGCAGAGTATGTTTCTTGTAAGGCGAGCTAGTATTTGTTTCCCAGTCAGAAATGGAGTTGAATCACATGCAGTTTCTGGTCCTACGAGCAAGAGTTGTTTTCTGGAAGGAAGAGTCACTATTGCGCTCCATTTGCCATACACAGTGCAAATAGCACTCGCGTCTGTTCGCAGCAAGTACAGTGTATTGGACTGAAGAGAAGCTACTGTTCTTGTCAGTTTCCTAAGCAGAGTTGAACTAGATATGGCCCATGTGTTGGAAGCACAGTTCCTTTGTTCTGAGCAAGCTCACTGTTCTGGCCCGATAGGAATAACAGTAGACTAGAAGAGTGCTCTTTTCTCAAAAGCAGAGTGTGTTTCTTGTAAGGCGAGCTAGTATTTGTTTCCCAGTCAGAAATGGAGTTGAATCACATGCACTTTCTGGTCCTACAAGCAAGAGTTGTTTTCTGGTAAGAAGAGTCACTATTGCGCTCCATTTGCCATACACAGTGCAAATAGCACTAGCGACTGTTCCCAGCAAGTACAGTGTATTGGACTGAAGAGAAGCTACTGTTCTTGTCAGTTTCCTAAGCAGAGTTGAACTGGATAAGGCCCGTGTGTCGGAAGCACAGTTCCTTTGTTGTGAGCAAGCTCAATGTTCTGGCCCTATAGGAATCACAGTAGACTAGAAGAGTGCTCTTTTCTCAAAAGCAGAGTGTGTATCTTGTAAGGCGAGCTAGTGTTTGTGTCCCAGTCGTAAATGGAGTTGAATCACATGCAGTTTCTGGTCCTACTAGCAAGAGTTGTTTTCTGCTAAGAACAGTCACAATTGAGCTCCCAATGCCATACCCAGTGCAAATAGCACTCGCGTCGGATCCCAGCAGGTACAGTGTATTGGACTGAAGAGAAGCTACTGTTCTTGTCATTTTCCTAAGCAGATTTGAACTAGATATGCCCCCTGTGTCGGAAGCACAGTTCTTTTGTTCTGAGCAAGCTCACTGTTCTGGCCCTATAGGAAACAGTGTAGATTAGAAGAGTGCTCTTTTCTCAAAAGCAGAGTATGTTTCTTGTAAGGTGAGCTAGTATTTGTTTCCCAGTCAGAAATGGAATTGAATCACATGCAGTTTCTGCTCCTACAAACAAGAGTTGTTTTCTGGTAAGAAGAGTCACTATTGCGCTCCATTTGCCATACACAGTGCAAATAGCACTAGCGTCTGTTCCCAGCAAGTACAGTGTATTGGATTGAAGAGAAGCTGCTGTTCTTGTCAGTTTCCTAAGCAGAGTTCAACTAGATATGGCCCGTGTGTTGGAAGCACAGTTCCTTTGTTGTGAGCAAGCTCACTCTTCTGGCCCTAAAGGAATCACAGTAGACTAGAAGAGTGCTCTTTTCTCAAAAGCAGAGTGTGTTTCTTGTAAGGCGAGCTAGTGTTTGTTTCACAGTCGTAAACGGAGTTGAATCACATGCAGTTTCTGGTCCTACTAGCAAGAGTTTTTTCTGCTAAGAACAGTCACTATTGCGCTCCCATTGCCATACACAGTGCAAATAGCACTCGCGTCTGTTCCTAGCAAGTACAGTGTATTGGACTGAAGAGAAGCTACTGTTCTTGTCAGTTTCCTAAGAAGAGTTGAACTAGACACGGCCCGTGTGTTGGAAGCACAGTTCTTTTGTTCTGAGCAAGCTCACTCTTCTGGCCCTATAGGAAACACAGAAGAGTAGAAGAGTGCTCTTTTCTCCAAAGCAGAGTGTGTTTCTTGTAAGGTGAGCTAGTATTTGTTTCCCAGTCAGAAATGGAGTTGAATCACATGCAGTTTATGCTCCTACAAACAAGAGTTGTTTTCTGGTAAGAAGAGTCACTATTGCGCTCCATTTGCCATACACAGTGCAAATAGCACTAGAATCTGTTCACAGCAAGTACAGTGTATTGGACTGAAGAGAAGCTACTGTTCTTGTCAGTTTCCTAAGCAGAGTTGAACTAGATATGGCCCGTGTGTCGGAAGCACAGTTCCTTTGTTCTGAGCAAGCTCACTCTTCTGGCCCTATAGGAATCACAGTAGAGTAGAAGAGTGCTCTTTTCTCAAAAGCAGAGTGTGTTTCTTGTAAGGCGAGCTAGTGTTTGTTTCACAGTCGTAAACGGAGTTGAATCACATGCAGTTTCTGGTCCTACTAGCAAGAGTTGTTTTCTGCTAAGAACAGTCACTATTGCGCTCCCATTGCCATACACAGTGCAAATAGCACTCGCGTCTGTTCCCAGCAAGTACAGTGTATTGGACTGAAGAGAAGCTACTGTTCTTGTAAGTTTCCTAAGCAGAGTTGAACTAGATGTGACCCCTGTGTCGGAAGCACAGTTCCTTTGTTCTGAGCAAGCTCACTCTTCTGGCACTATAGGAAACACTGTAGATTAGAAGAGTGCTCTTTTCTCAAAAGCAGAGTATGTTTCTTGTAAGGCGAACTAGTATTTGTTTCCCAGTCAGAAATGGAGTTGAATCACATGCAGTTTCTGCTCCTACAAGCAAGAGTTGTTTTCTGGTAAGAAGAGTCACTATTGTACTCCATTTGCCATACACAGTGCAAATAGCACTAGCGTCTGTTCCCAGCAAGTACAGTGTATTGGACTGAAGAGAAACTACTGTTCTTGTCAGTTTCCTAAGCAGAGTTGAACTAGATATGGCCCGTGTGTCGGAAGCACAGTTTCTTTGTACTGAGCAAGCTCACTGCTCTGGCCCTATAGGAAACACAGTAGATTAGAAGAGTGCTCTTTTCTCAAAAGCAGAGTGTGTTTCTTGTAAGGCGAGCTAGTATTTGTTTCCCAGTCAGAAATGGAGTTGAATCACATGCAGTTTCTGCTCCTACAAACAAGAGTTGTTTTCTGGTAAGAAGAGTCACTATTGAGCTCCATTTGCCATACACAGTGCAAATAGCACTCGCCTCTGTTCCCAGCAAGTACAGTGTATCGGACTGAAGAGAAGCTACTGTTCCTGTCAGTTTCCTAAGCAGAGTTGAACTAGATATGGCCCGTGTGTCGGAAGCACAGTTCTTTTTTTCTGAGCAAGCTCACTGTTCTGGCCGTATAGGAAACACAGTAGATTAGAAGAGTGCTCTTTTCTCAAAAGCAGAGTATGTTTCTTGTAAGGCGAGCTAGTATTTGTTTCCCAGTGAGAAATGGAGTTGAATCACATGCAGTTTCTGGTCCTATGAGCAAGAGTTGTTTTCTGTTAAGAAGAGTCACTATTGCACTCCATTTGCCATACACAGTGCAAATAGCACTAGCATCTGTTCCCAGCAAGTACAGTGTATTGGACTGAAGAGAAGCTACTGTTCTTGTCAGTTTCCTAAGCAGAGCTGAACTAGATAAGGCCCGTGTGTCGGAAGCACAGTTCCTTTGTTCTGAGCAAGCTCACTGTTCTGGCCCTATAGGAATCACAGTAGACTAGAAGTGTGCTCTTTTCTCAAAAGCAGAGTGAGTTTCTTGTAAGGCGAGCTAGTATTTGTTTCCCAGTCAGAAATCGAGTTGAATCACATGCAGTTTCTGGTCCTACAAGCAAGAGTTGTTTTCTGGTAAGAAGAGTCACTATTGCGCTCCATTTGCCATACACAGTGCAAATACCACTAGCGACTGTTCCCAGCAAGTACAGTGTATTGGACTGAAGAGAAGCTACTGTTCTTGTCAGTTTCCTAAGCAGAGTTGAACTGGATAAGGCCCGTGTGTCGGAAGCACAGTTCCTTTGTTGTGAGCAAGCTCACTGTTCTGGCCCTATAGGAATCACATTAGACTAGAAGAGTGCTCTTTTCTTAATAGCAGAGTGTGTTTCTTGTAAGGCGAGCTAGTGTTTGTTTCCCAGTCGTAAACGGAGTTGAATCACATGCAGTTTCTGGTCCTACTAGCAAGAGTTGTTTTCTGCTAAGAACAGTCACAATTGCGCTCCCAATGCCATACACAGTGCAAATAGCACTCGCGTTGGTTCCCAGCAAGTACAGTGTATTGGACTGAAGAGAAGCTACTGTTCTTGTCATTTTCCTAAGCAGATTTGATATAGATATGCCCCCTGTGTCGGAAGCACAGTTCTTTTGTTCTGAGCAAGCTCACTGTTCTGGCCCCATAGGAAACAGTGTAGATTAGAAGAGTGCTCTTTTCTCAAAAGCAGAGTATGTTTCTTGTAAGGTGAGCTAGTATTTGTTTCCCAGTCAGAAATGGAGTTGAATCACATGCAGTTTCTGCTCCTACAAACAAGAGTTGTTTTCTGGTAAGAAGAGTCACTATTGCGCTCCATTTGCCATACACAGTGCAAATAGCACTAGCGTCTGTTCACAGCAAGTACAGTGTATTGGACTGAAGAGAAGCTACTGTTCTTGTCAGTTTCCTAAGAAGAGTTGAACTAGATATGGCCCGTGTGTTGGAAGCACAGTTCTTTTGTTCTGAGCAAGCTCACTCTTCTGGCCCTATAGGAAACACAGAAGAGTAGAAGAGTGCTCTTTTCTCCAAAGCAGAGTATGTTTCTTGTAAGGCGAGTTAGTATTTGTTTCCCAGTCAGAAATGGAGTTGAATCACATGCAGTTTCTGCTCCTACAAACAAGAGTTGTTTTCTGGTAAGAAGAGTCACTGTTGCGCTCCATTTGCCATACACAGTGCAAATAGCACTAGCGTCTGTTCAAGGCAAGTACAGTGTATTGTACTGAAGAGAAACTACAGTTCTTGTCAGTTTCCTAAGCAGAGTTGAACTAGATATGGCCCGTGTGTCGGAAGCACAGTTCCTTTGTTGTGAGCAAGCTCACTCTTCTGGCCCTATAGGAATCACAGTAGACTAGAAGAGTGCTCTTTTCTCAAAAGCAGAGTGTGTTTCTTGTAAGGCGAGCTAGTGTTTGTTTCACAGTCGTAAACGGAGTTGAATCACATGCAGTTTCTGGTCCTACTAGCAAGAGTTTTTTTCTGCTAAGAACAGTCACGATTGCGCTCCCATTGCCATACACAGTGCAAATAGCACTCGTGTCTGTTCCCAGCAAGTACAGTGTATTGGACTGAAGAGAAGCTACTGTTCTTGTCAGTTTCCTAAGCAGAGTTGAACTGGATAAGGCCCGTGTGTCGGAAGAACAGTTCCTTTGTTGTGAGCAAGCTCACTGTTCTGGCCCTATAGGAATCACAGTAGAGTAGAAGAGTGCTCTGTTCTCAAAAGCAGAGTGTGTTTCTTGTAAGGCGAGCTAGTGTTTGTTTCACAGTCGTAAACGGAGTTGAATCACATGCAGTTTCTGGTCCTACTAGCAAGAGTTGTTTTCTGCTAAGAACAGTCACTATTGCGCACCCATTGCCATACACAGTGCAAATAGCACTCGCGTCTGTTCCCAGCAAGTACAGTGTATTGGACTGAACAGAAGCTACTGTTCTTGTCAGTTTCCTAAGAAGTGTTGAAATAGATATGGCCCGTGTGTTGGAAGCACATTTCTTTTGTTCTGAGCAAGCTCACTCTTCTGGCCCTAAAGGAAACACAGAAGAGTAGAAGAGTGCTCTTTTCTCCAAAGCAGAGTGTGTTTCTTGTAAGGCGAGCTAGTATTTGTTTCCCAGTCAGAAATGGAGTTGAATCACATGCAGTTTCTGGTCCTACAAGCAAGAGTTGTTTTCTGGTAAGAAGAGTCACTATTGTGCTCCATTTGCCATACACAGTGCAAATACCACTAGCGACTGTTCCCAGCAAGTACAGTGTATTGGACTGAAGAGAAGCTACTGTTCTTGTCAGTTTCCTAAGCAGAGTTGAACTGGATAAGGCCCGTGTGTCGGAAGCACAGTTCCTTTGTTGTGAGCAAGCTCACTGTTCTGGCCCTATAGGAATCACAGTAGACTAGAAGAGTGCTCTTTTCTTAAAAGCAGAGTGTGTTTCTTGTAAGGCGAGCTAGTGTTTGTTTCCCAGTCGTAAACGGAGTTGAATCACATGCAGTTTCTGTTCCTACTAGCAAGAGTTGTTTTCTGCTAAGAACAGTCACAATTGCGCTCCCAATGCCATACACAGTGCAAATAGCACTCTCGTTGGTTCCCAGCAAGTACAGTGTATTGGACTGAAGAGAAGCTACTGTTCTTGTCATTTTCCTAAGCAGATTTGAAATAGATATGCCCCCTGTGTCGGAAGCACAGTTCTTTTGTTCTGAGCAAGCTCACTGTTCTGGCCCCATAGGAAACAGTGTAGATTAGAAGAGTGCTCTTTTCTCAAAAGCAGAGTATGTTTCTTGTAAGGTGAGCTAGTATTTGTTTCCCAGTCAGAAATGGAGTTGAATCACATGCAGTTTCTGCTCCTACAAACAAGAGTTGTTTTCTGGTAAGAAGAGTCACTATTGCGCTCCATTTGCCATACACAGTGCAAATAGCACTAGCGTCTGTTCACAGCAAGTACAGTGTATTGGACTGAAGAGAAGCTACTGTTCTTGTCAGTTTCCTAAGCAGAGTTGAACTAGATATGGCCCGTGTGTAGGAAGCACAGTTCCTTTGTTCTGAGCAAGCTCACTCTTCTGGCCCTATAGGAATCACAGTAGAGTAGAAGAGTGCTCTTTTCTCCAAAGCAGAGTGTGTTTCTTGCAAGGCGAGCTAGTGTTTGTTTCACAGTCGTAAACGGAGTTGAATCACATGCAGTTTCTGGTCCTACTAGCAAGAGTTGTTTTCTGCTAAGAACAGTCACTATTGCGCTCCCATTGCCATACACAGTGCAAATAGTACTCCCGTCTGTTCCCAGCAAGTACAGTGTATTGGACTGAAGAGAAGCTACTGTTCTTGTCAGTTTCCTTAGCAGAGTTGAACTAGATGTGACCCCTGTATCGGAAGCACAGTTCTTTTGTTCTGAGCAAGCTCACTGTTCTGGCACTATAGGAAACACTGTAGATTAGAAGAGTGCTCTTTTCTCAAAAGCAGAGTATGTTTCTTGTAAGGCGAGCTAGTATTTGTTTCCCAGTCAGAAATGGAGTTGAATAACATGAAGTTTCTGCTCCTACAAGCAAGAGTTGTTTTCTGGTAAGAAGAGTCACTATTGCGCTCCATTTGCCATACACAGTGCAAATAGCACTAGCGTCTGTTCCCAGCAAGTACAGTGTATTGGACTGAAGAGAAACTACTGTTCTTGTCAGTTTCCTAAGCAGAGCTGAACTAGATATGGCCCGTGTGTCGGAAGCACAGTTCCTTTGTTCTGAGCAAGCTCACTGCTCTGGCCCTATAGGAAACACAGTAGATTAGAAGAGTGCTCTTTTCTCAAAAGCAGAGTGTGTTTCTTGTAAGGCGAGCTAGTATTTGTTTCCCAGTCAGAAACGGAGTTGAATCACATGCAGTTTCTGATCCTACAAGCAAGAGTTGTTTTCTGGTAAGAAGAGTCACTATTGTGCTCCATTTGCCATACACAGTGCAAATAGCACTAGCGTCTGTTAACAGGAAGTACAGTGTATTGGACTGAAGGGAAGCTACTGTTATTGTCAGTTTCCTAAGCAGAGTTGAACTAGATATGGCCCGTGTGTTGGAAGCACAGTTCTTTTGTTCTGAGCAAGCTCACTGTTCTGGCCCTATAAGAAACACAGAAGAGTAGAAGAGTGCTCTTTTCTCCAAAGCAGAGTGTGTTTCTTGTAAGGCGAGCTAGTATTTGTTTCCCAGTCAGAAATGGAGTTGAATCACATGCAGTTTCTGGTCCTACAAGCAAGAGTTGTTTTCTGGTAAGAAGAGTCACTATTGCGCTCCATTTGCCATACACAGTGCAAATAGCACTAGCGACTGTTCCCAGCAAGTACAGTGTATTGGACTGAAGAGAAGCTACTGTTCTTGTCATTTTCCTAAGCAGATTTGAACTAGATATGCCCCCTGTGTCGAAGCACAGTTCTTTTGTTCTGAGCAAGCTCACTGTTCTGGCCCTATAGGAAACAGTGTAGATTAAAAGAGTGCTCTTTTCTAAAAAGCAGAGTATGTTTCTTGTAAGGTGAGCTAGTATTTGTTTCCCAGTTAGAAATGGAGTTGAATCACATGCAGTTTCTGCTCCTACAAACAAGAGTTGTTTTCTGGTAAGAAGAGTCATTATTACGCTCCATTTGCCATACACAGTGCAAATAGCACTAGCGTGTGTTCACAGCAAGTACAGTGTATTGGACTGAAGAGAAGCTACTGTTCTTGTCAGTTTCCTAAGCAGAGTTGAACTAGATATGGCCCGTGTGTCGGAAGCACAGTTCCTTTGTTCTGAGCAAGCTCACTCTTCTGGCCCTTTAGGAATCACAGTAGAGTAGAAGAGTGCTCTTTTCTCAAAAGCAGAGTGTGTTTCTTGTAAGGCGAGCTAGTGTTTGTTTCACAGTCGTAAACGGAGTTGAATCACATGCAGTTTCTGGTCCTACTAGCAAGAGTTGTTTTCTGCTAAGAACAGTCACTATTGCGCTCCCATTGCCATACACAGTGCAAATAGCACTCGCGTCTGTTCCCAGCAAGTACAGTGTATTGGACTGAAGAGAAGCTACTGTTCTTGTCAGTTTCCTAAGCAGAGTTGAACTAGATGTGACCCCTGTGTCGGAAGCACAGTTCTTTTGTTCTGAGCAAGCTCACTGTTCTGGCACTATAGGAAACACTGTAGATTAGAAGAGTGCTCTTTTCTCAAAAGGAGAGTGTGTTTCTTGTAAGGCGAGCTAGTATTTGTTTCCCAATCAGAAATGGAGTTGAATAACATGCAGTTTCTGCTCCTACATGCAAGAGTTGTTTTCTGGTAAGAAGAGTCACTATTGTGCTCCATTTGCCATACACAGTGCAAATAGCACTAGCGTCTGTTCCCAGCAAGTACAGTGTATTGGACTGAAGAGAATCTACTGTTCTTGTCAGTTTCCTAAGCAGAGTTGAACTAGATATGGTCCGTGTGTCGGAAGCACAGTTCCTTTGTTCTGAGCAAGCTCACTGTTCTGGCCCTATAGGAATCACAGTAGACTAGAAGAGTGCTCTTTTCTCAAAAGCAGAGTGAGTTTCTTGCAAGGCGAGCGAGTGTTTGTTTCCCAGTCGTAAATGGAGGTGAATCACATGCAGTTTCTGGTCCTACTATCAAGAGTTGTTTTCTGGTAAGAAAAGTCACTATTGCGCTCCATTTGCCATACACAGTGCAAATAGCACTAGCGCCTGTTCCCAGCAAGTACAGTGTATTGGACTGAAGAGAAGCTACTGTTCTTGTCAGTTTCCTAAGCAGAGTTGAACTAGGTATGGCCCGTGTGTGGGATGCACAGTTCCATTGTTCTGAGCAAGCTCACTGTTCTGGCCCTACATGAATCACAGTAGAGTAGAAGAGTGCTCTTTTCTCAAAAGCAGTGTGTTTCTTGTAAGGCGAGCTAGTATTTGTTTCCCAGTCAGAAATGAAGTTGAATCACATGCAGTTTCTGGTCCTACGAGCAAGAGTTGTTTTCTGCTAAGAACAGTCACAATTGTGCTCCCATTGCCATACACAGTGCAAATAGCACTCGCGTCTGTTCCCAGCAAGTACAGTGTATTGGACTGAAGAGAAGCTACTGTTCTTGTCAGTTTCCTAAGCCAAGTTGAACTAGATGTGGCCCGTGTGTCGGAAGCACAGTTCTTTTGTTCTGAGCAAGCTCACTATTCTGGCCCTATAGGAAACACAGTAGATTAGGAGAGTGCTCTTTTCTCAAAAGCAGAGCGTGTTTCTTGTAAGGCGAGCTAGTATTTGTTTCCCAGTCAGAAATGGAGTTGAATCATATGCAGTTTCTGGTCCTTCGAGCAAGAGTTGTTTTCTGGTAAGAAGAGTCACTATTGTGCTCCATTTGCCATACCCAGTGCAAATAGCACTAGCGTCTGTTCCCAGCAAGTACAGTGTATTGGACTGAAGAGAAGCTATAGTTCTTGTCAGTTCCCTAAGCAGAGTTGAACTAGATATGGCCCGTGTGTCAGAAACACAGTTCCTTTGTTCTGAGCAAGCTCACTGCTCTGGCCCTATAGGAAACACAGTAGATTAGAAGAGTGCTCTTTTCTCAAAAGCAGAGTGTGTTTCTTGTAAGGCGAGCTAGTATTTGTTTCCCAGTCAGAAACGGAGTTGAATCACATGCAGTTTCTGATCCTACAAGCAAGAGTTGTTTTCTGGTAAGAAGAGTCACTATTGTGCTCCATTTGCCATACACAGTGCAAATAGCACTAGCGTCTGTTAACAGGAAGTACAGTGTATTGGACTGAAGGGAAGCTACTGTTCTTGAGAGTTTCCTAAGCAGAGTTGAACTAGATATGGCCCGTGTGTTGGAAGCACAGTTCTTTTGTTCTGAGCAAGCTCACTGTTCTGGCCCTATAGGAAACACAGAAGAGTAGAAGAGTGCTCTTTTCTCCAAAGCAGAGTGTGTTTCTTGTAAGGCGAGCTAGTATTTGTTTCCCAGTCAGAAATGGAGTTGAATCACATGCAGTTTCTGGTCCTACAAGCAAGAGTTGTTTTCTGGTAAGAAGAGTCACTATTGCGCTCCATTTGCCATACACAGTGCAAATAGCACTAGCGACTGTTCCCAGCAAGTACAGTGTATTGGACTGAAGAGAAGCTACTGTTCTTGTCAGTTTCCTAAGCAGAGTTGAACTGGATAAGGCCCGTGTGTCGGAAGCACAGTTCCTTTGTTGTGAGCAAGCTCACTGTTCTGGCCCTATAGGAATCACAGTAGAGTAGAAGAGTGCTCTTTTCTCAAAAGCAGAGTGTGTTTCTTGTAAGGCGAGCTAGTGTTTGTTTCCCAGTCGTAAATGGAGTTGAATCACATGCAGTTTCTGGTCCTACTAGCAAGAGTTGTTTTCTGCTAAGAACAGTCACAATTGAGCTCCCAATGCCATACACAGTGCAAATAGCACTCGCGTCTGCTCCCAGCAAGAACAGTGTATTGGACTGAAGAGAAGCTACTGTTCTTGTCATTTTCCTAAGCAGATTTGAACTAGATATGCCCCCTGTGTCGGAAGCACAGTTCTTTTGTTCTGAGCAAGCTCACTGTTCTGGCCCTATAGGAAACAGTGTAGATTAAAAGAGTGCTCTTTTCTAAAAAGCAGAGTATGTTTCTTGTAAGGTGAGCTAGTATTTGTTTCCCAGTTAGAAATGGAGTTGAATCACATGCAGTTTCTGCTCCTACAAACAAGAGTTGTTTTCTGGTAAGAAGAGTCATTATTACGCTCCATTTGCCATACACAGTGCAAATAGCACTAGCGTCTGTTCACAGCAAGTACAGTGTATTGGACTGAAGAGAAGCTACTGTTCTTGTCAGTTTCCTAAGCAGAGTTGAACTAGATATGGCCCGTGTGTCGGAAGCACAGTTCCTTTGTTCTGAGCAAGCTCACTATTCTGGCCCTATAGGAAACACAGTAGATTAGGAGAGTGCTCTTTTCTCAAAAGCAGAGTGTGTTTCTTGTAAGGCGAGCTAGTATTTGTTTCCCAGTCAGAAATGGAGTTGAATCATATGCAGTTTCTGGTCCTTCGAGCAAGAGTTGTTTTCTGGTAAGAAGAGTCACTATTGTGCTCCATTTGCCATACCCAGTGCAAATAGCACTAGCGTCTGTTCCCAGCAAGTACAGTGTATTGGACTGAAGAGAAGCTATAGTTCTTGTCAGTTCCCTAAGCAGAGTTGAACTAGATATGGCCCGTGTGTCAGAAACACAGTTCCTTTGTTCTGAGCAAGCTCACTGCTCTGGCCCTATAGGAAACACAGTAGATTAGAAGAGTGCTCTTTTCTCAAAAGCAGAGTGTGTTTCTTGTAAGGCGAGCTAGTATTTGTTTCCCAGTCAGAAACGGAGTTGAATCACATGCAGTTTCTGATCCTACAAGCAAGAGTTGTTTTCTGGTAAGAAGAGTCACTATTGTGCTCCATTTGCCATACACAGTGCAAATAGCACTAGCGTCTGTTAACAGGAAGTACAGTGTATTGGACTGAAGGGAAGCTACTGTTCTTGAGAGTTTCCTAAGCAGAGTTGAACTAGATATGGCCCGTGTGTTGGAAGCACAGTTCTTTTGTTCTGAGCAAGCTCACTGTTCTGGCCCTATAGGAAACAGTGTAGATTAAAAGAGTGCTCTTTTCTAAAAAGCAGAGTATGTTTCTTGTAAGGTGAGCTAGTATTTGTTTCCCAGTTAGAAATGGAGTTGAATCACATGCAGTTTCTGCTCCTACAAACAAGAATTGTTTTCTGGTAAGAAGAGTCATTATTACGCTCCATTTGCCATACACAGTGCAAATAGCACTAGCGTCTGTTCACAGCAAGTACAGTGTATTGGACTGAAGAGAAGCTACTGTTCTTGTCAGTTTCCTAAGCAGAGTTGAACTAGATATGGCCCGTGTGTCGGAAGCACAGTTCCTTTGTTCTGAGCAAGCTCACTCTTCTGGCCCTTTAGGAATCACAGTAGAGTAGAAGAGTGCTCTTTTCTCAAAAGCAGAGTGTGTTTCTTGTAAGGCGAGCTAGTGTTTGTTTCACAGTCGTAAACGGAGTTGAATCACATGCAGTTTCTGGTCCTACTAGCAAGAGTTGTTTTCTGCTAAGAACAGTCACTATTGCGCTCCCATTGCCATACACAGTGCAAATAGCACTCGCGTCTGTTCCCAGCAAGTACAGTGTATTGGACTGAAGAGAAGCTACTGTTCTTGTCAGTTTCCTAAGCAGAGTTGAACTAGATGTGACCCCTGTGTCGGAAGCACAGTTCTTTTGTTCTGAGCAAGCTCACTGTTCTGGCACTATAGGAAACACTGTAGATTAGAAGAGTGCTCTTTTCTCAAAAGCAGAGTGTGTTTCTTGTAAGGCGAGCTAGTATTTGTTTCCCAGTCAGAAATGGAGTTGAATAACATGCAGTTTCTGCTCCTACATGCAAGAATTGTTTTCTGGTAAGAAGAGTCACTATTGCGCTCCATTTGCCATACACAGTGCAAATAGCACTAGCGTCTGTTCCCAGCAAGTACAGTGTATTGGACTGAAGAGAAACTACTGTTCTTGTCAGTTTCCTAAGCAGAGTTCAACTAGATATGGTCCGTGTGTCGGAAGCACAGTTCCTTTGTTCTGAGCAAGCTCACTGCTCTGGCCCTATAGGAAACACAGTAGATTAGAAGAGTGCTCTTTTCTCAAAAGCAGAGTGTGTTTCTTGTAAGGCGAGCTAGTATTTGTTTCCCAGTCAGAAATGGAGTTGAATCACATGCAGTTTCTGATCCTACGAGCAAGAGTTGTTTTCTGGTAAGAAGAGTCACTATTGCACTCCATTTGCCATACACAGTGCAAATAGCACTAGCGTCTGTTAACAGGAAGTACAGTGTATTGGACTGAAGAGAAGCTACTGTTCTTGTCATTTTCCTAAGGAGAGTTGAACTAGATATGCCCCCTGTGTCGGAAGCACAGTTCTTTTGTTCTGAGCAAGCTCACTGTTCTGGCCCTATAGGAAACACAGTAAATTAGAAGAGTGCTCTTTTCTCAAAAGCAGAGTATGTTTCTCGTAAGGCGAGCTAGTATTTGTTTCCCAGTCAGAAATGGAGTTGAATCACATGCAGTTTCTGGTCCTATGAGCAAGAGTTGTTTTCTGTTAAGAAGAGTCACTATTGCACTCCATTTGCCATACACAGTGCAAATAGCACTAGCGTCTGTTCCCAGCAAGTACAGTGTATTGGACTGAAGAGAAGCTACTGTTCTTGTCAGTTTCCTGAGCAGAGTTGAACTAGATAAGGCCCATGTGTCGGAAGCACAGTTCCTTTGTTCTGAGCAAGCTCACTGTTCTGGCCCTATAGGAATCACAGTAGACTAGAAGAGTGCTCTTTTCTCAAAAGCAGAGTGAGTTTCTTGCAAGGCGAGCTAGTGTTTGTTTCCAGTCATAAATGGAGGTGAATCACATGCAGTTTCTGGTCCTACTATCAAGAGTTGTTTTCTGGTAAGAAGAGTCACTATTGCGCTCCATTTGCCATACACAGTGCAAATAGCACTAGCGCCTGTTCCCAGCAAGTACAGTGTATTGGACTGAAGAGAAGCTACTGTTCTTGTCAGTTTCCTAAGCAGAGTTGAACTAGGTATGGCCCGTGTGTGGGATGCACAGTTCCATTGTTCTGAGCAAGCTCACTGTTCTGGCCCTATATGAATCACAGTAGAGTAGAAGAGTGCTCTTTTCTCAAAAGCAGTGTGTTTCTTGTAAGGCGAGCTAGTATTTGTTTCCCAGTCAGAAATGAAGTTGAATCACATGCAGTTTCTGATCCTACGAGCAAGAGTTGTTTTCTGCTAAGAACAGTCACAATTGTGCTCCCATTGCCATACACAGTGCAAATAGCACTCGCGTCTGTTCCCAGCAAGTACAGTGTATTGGACTGAAGAGAAGCTACTGTTCTTGTCAGTTTCCTAAGCCAAGTTGAACTAGATGTGGCCCGTGTGTCGGAAGCACAGTTCTTTTGTTCTGAGCAAGCTCACTATTCTGGCCCTATAGGAAACACAGTAGATTAGGAGAGTGCTCTTTTCTCAAAAGCAGAGCGTGTTTCTTGTAAGGCGAGCTAGTATTTGTTTCCCAGTCAGAAATGGAGTTGAATCATATGCAGTTTCTGGTCCTACGAGCAAGAGTTGTTTTCTGGTAAGAAGAGTCACTATTGTGCTCCATTTGCCATACCCAGTGCAAATAGCACTAGCGTCTGTTCCCAGCAAGTACAGTGTATTGGACTGAAGAGAAGCTATAGTTCTTGTCAGTTCCCTAAGCAGAGTTGAACTAGATATGGCCCGTGTGTCAGAAACACAGTTCCTTTGTTCTGAGCAAGCTCACTGTTCTGGCCCTATAGGAATCACAGTAGACTAGAAGAGTGCTCTTTTCTCAAAAGCAGAGTGTGTTTCTTGTAAGGCGAGCTAGTGTTTGTTTCCCAGTCGTAAACGGAGTTGAATCACATGCAGTTTCTGGTCGTACAAGCAAGAGTTGTTTTCTGGTAAGAAGATTAACTATTGTGCTCCATTTGCCATACACAGTGCAAATAGCACTAGCGTCTGTTCCCAGCAAGTACAGTGTATTGGACTGAAGAGAAGCTACTGTTCTTGTCAGTTTCCTAAGCTGAGTTGAACTGGATAAGGCCCGTGTGTCGGAAGAACAGTTCCTTTGTTGTGAGCAAGCTCACTGTTCTGGCCCTATAGGAATCACAGTAGAGTAGAAGAGTGCTCTTTTCTCAAAAGCAGAGTGTGTTTCTTGTAAGGCGAGCTAGTGTTTGTTTCACAGTCGTAAACGGAGTTGAATCACATGCAGTTTCTGGTCCTACGAGCAAGAGTTGTTTTCTGCTAAGAACAGTCACTATTGCGCTCCCATTGCCATACACAGTGCAAATAGCACTCGCGTCTGTTCCCAGCAAGTACAGTGTATTGGACTGAAGAGAAGCTACTGTTCTTGTCAGTTTCCTAAGAAGAGTTGAACTAGATATGGCCCGTGTGTTGGAAGCACAGTTCTTTTGTTCTGAGCAAGCTCACTCTTCTGGCCCTATAGGAAACACAGAAGAGTAGAAGAGTGCTCTTTTCTCCAAAGCAGGGTGTGTTTCTTGTAAGGCGAGCTAGTATTTGTTTCCCAGTCAGAAATGGAGTTGAATCACATGCAGTTTCTGGTCCTACAAGCAAGAGTTGTTTTCTGGTAAGAAGAGTCACTATTGCGCTCCATTTGCCATACACAGTGCAAATACCACTAGCGACTGTTCCCAGCAAGTACAGTGTATTGGACTGAAGAGAAGCTACTGTTCTTGTCAGTTTCCTAAGCAGAGTTGAACTGGATAAGGCCCGTGTGTTGGAAGCACATTTCCTTTGTTGTGAGCAAGCTCACTGTTCTGGCCCTATAGGAATCACAGTAGACTAGAAGAGTGCTCTTTTCTTAAAAGCAGAGTGTGTTTCTTGTAAGGCGAGCTAGTGTTTGTTTCCCAGTCGTAAACGGAGTTGAATCACATGCAGTTTCTGGTCCTACTAGCAAGAGTTGTTTTCTGCTAAGAACAGTCACAATTGCGCTCCCAATGCCATACACAGTGCAAATAGCACTCGCGTTGGTTCCCAGCAAGTACAGTGTATTGGACTGAAGAGAAGCTACTGTTCTTGTCATTTTCCTAAGCAGATTTGAACTAGATATGCCCCCTGTGTCGGAAGCACAGTTCTTTTGTTCTGAGCAAGCTCACTGTTCTGGCCCCATAGGAAACAGTGTAGATTAGAAGAGTGCTCTTTTCTCAAAAGCAGAGTATGTTTCTTGTAAGTTGAGCTAGTATTTGTTTCCCAGTCAGAAATGGAGTTGAATCACATGCAGTTTCTGCTCCTACAAACAAGAGTTGTTTTCTGGTAAGAAGAGTCACTATTGCGCTCCATTATCCATACACAGTGCAAATAGCACTAGCGTCTGTTCACAGCAAGTACAGTGTATTGGACTGAAGAGAAGCTACTGTTCTTGTCAGTTTCCTAAGCAGAGTTGAACTAGATACGGCCCGTGTGTAGGAAGCACAGTTCCTTTGTTCTGAGCAAGCTCACTCTTCTGGCCCTATAGGAATCACAGTAGAGTAGAAGAGTGCTCTTTTCTCAAAAGCAGAGTGTGTTTCTTGTAAGGCGAGCTAGTGTTTGTTTCACAGTTGTAAACGGAGTTGAATCACATGCAGTTTCTGGTCCTACTAGCAAGAGTTGTTTTCTGCTAAGAACAGTCACTATTGCGCTCCCATTGCCATACACCGTGCAAATAGTACTCCCGTCTGTTCCCAGCAAGTACAGTGTATTGGACTGAAGAGAAGCTACTGTTCTTGTCAGTTTCCTTAGCAGAGTTGAACTAGATGTGACCCCTGTATCGGAAGCACAGTTCTTTTGTTCTGAGCAAGCTCACTGTTCTGGCACTATAGGAAACACTGTAGATTAGAAGAGTGCTCTTTTCTCAAAAGCAGAGTATGTTTCTTGTAAGGCGAGCTAGTATTTGTTTCCCAGTCAGAAATGGAGTTGAATAACATGAGGTTTCAGCTCCTACAAGCAAGAGTTGTTTTCTGGTAAGAAGAGTCACTATTGTGCTCCATTTGCCATACACAGTGCAAATAGCACTAGCGTCTGTTCCCAGCAAGTACAGTGTATTGGACTGAAGAGAAACTACTGTTCTTGTCAGTTTCCTAAGCAGAGCTGAACTAGATATGGCCCGTGTGTCGGAAGCACAGTTCCTTTGTTCTGAGCAAGCTCACTGCTCTGGCCCAATAGGAAACACAGTAGATTAGAAGAGTGCTCTTTTCTCAAAAGCAGAGTGTGTTTCTTGTAAGGCGAGCTAGTATTTGTTTCCCAGTCAGAAACGGAGTTGAATCACATGCAGTTTCTGATCCTACGAGCAAGAGTTGTTTTCTGGTAAGAAGAGTCACTATTGTGCTCCATTTGCCATACACAGTGCAAATAGCACTAGCGTCTGTTAACAGGAAGTACAGTGTATTGGACTGAAGAGAAGCTACTGTTCTTGTCAGTTTCCTAAGCAGAGTTGAACTAGATATGGCCCGTGTGTTGGAAGCACAGTTCTTTTGTTCTGAGCAAGCTCACTGTTCTGGCCTTATAGGAAACACAGAAGAGTAGAAGAGTGCTCTTTTCTCCAAAGCAGAGTGTGTTTCTTGTAAAGCGAGCTAGTATTTGTTTCCCAGTCAGAAATGGAGTTGAATCACATGCAGTTTCTGGTCCTACAAGCAAGAGTTGTTTTCTGGTAAGAAGAGTCACTATTGCGCTCCATTTGCCATACACAGTGCAAATAGCACTAGCGACTGTTCCCAGCAAGTACAGTGTATTGGACTGAAGAGAAGCTACTGTTCTTGTCAGTTTCCTAAGCAGAGTTGAACTGGATAAGGCCCGTGTGTCGGAAGCACAGTTCCTTTGTTGTGAGCAAGCTCACTGTTCTGGCCCTATAGGAATCACAGTAGAGTAGAAGAGTGCTCTTTTCTCAAAAGCAGAGTGTGTTTCTTGTAAGGCGAGCTAGTGTTTGTTTCCCAGTCGTAAATGGAGTTGAATCACATGCAGTTTCTGGTCCTACTAGCAAGAGTTGTTTTCTGCTAAGAACAGTCACAATTGAGCTCCCAATGCCATACACAGTGCAAATAGCACTCGCGTCTGTTCCCAGCAAGTACAGTGTATTGGACTGAAGAGAAGCTACTGTTCTTGTCATTTTCCTAAGCAGATTTGAACTAGATATGCCCCCTGTGTCGGAAGCACAGTTCTTTTGTTCTGAGCAAGCTCACTGTTCAGGCCCTATAGGAAACAGTGTAGATTAGAAGAGTGCTCTTTTCTCAAAAGCAGAGTATGTTTCTTGTAAGGTGAGCTAGTATTTGTTTCCCAGTCAGGAATGGAGTTGAATCACATGCAGTTTCTGCTCCTACAAACAAGAGTTGTTTTCTGGTAAGAAGAGTCACTATTGCGCTCCATTTGCCATACACAGTGCAAATAGCACTAGCGTCTGTTCGCAGCAAGTACAGTGTATTGGACTGAAGAGAAGCTACTGTTCTTGTCAGTTTCCTAAGCAGAGTTGAACTAGATATGGCCCGTGTGTAGGAAGCACAGTTCCTTTGTTGTGAGCAAGCTCACTCTTCTGGCCCTATAGGAATCACAGTAGAGTAGAAGAGTGCTCTTTTCTCAAAAGCAGAGTGTGTTTCTTGTAAGGCGAGCTAGTGTTTGTTTCACAGTCGTAAACGGAGTTGAATCACATGCAGTTTCTGGTCCTACTAGCAAGAGTTGTTTTCTGCTAAGAACAGTCACTATTGCGCTCCCATTGCCATACACAGTGCAAATAGTACTTCCGTCTGTTCCCAGCAAGTACAGTGTATTGGACTGAAGAGAAGCTACTGTTCTTGTCAGTTTTTTTAGCAGAGTTGAACTAGATGTGACCCCTGTATCGGAAGCACAGTTCTTTTGTTCTGAGCAAGCTCACTGTTCTGGCACTATAGGAAACACTGTAGATTAGAAGAGTGCTCTTTTCTCAAAAGCAGAGTATGTTTCTTGTAAGGCGAGCTAGTATTTGTTTCCCAGTCAGAAATGGAGTTGAATAACATGAGGTTTCTGCTCCTACAAGCAAGAGTTGTTTTCTGGTAAGAAGAGTCACTATTGCGCTCCATTTGCCATACACAGTGCAAATAGCACTGGAGTCTGTTCCCAGCAAGTACAGTGTATTGGACTGAAGAGAAACTACTGTTCTTGTCAGTTTCCTAAGCAGAGTTGAACTAGATGTGACCCCTGTATCGGAAGCACAGTTCTTTTGTTCTGAGCAAGCTCACTGTTCTGGCACTATAGGAAACACTGTAGATTAGAAGAGTGCTCTTTTCTCAAAAGCAGAGTATGTTTCTTGTAAGGCGAGCTAGTATTTGTTTCCCAGTCAGAAATGGAGTTGAATCACATGCAGTTTCTGGTCCTACAAGCAAGAGTTGTTTTCTGGTAAGAAGAGTCACTATTGCGCTCCATTTGCCATACACAGTGCAAATAGCACTAGTGACTGTTCCCAGCAAGTACAGTGTATTGGACTGAAGAGAAGCTACTGTTCTTGTCAGTTTCCTAAGCAGAGTTGAACTGGATAAGGCCCGTGTGTCGGAAGCACAGTTCCTTTGTTGTGAGCAAGCTCACTGTTCTGGCCCTATAGGAATCACAGTAGAGTAGAAGAGTGCTCTTTTCTCAAAAGCAGAGTGTGTTTCTTGTAAGGCGAGCTAGTGTTTGTTTCCCAGTCGTAAATGGAGTTGAATCACATGCAGTTTCTGGTCCTATTAGCAAGAGTTGTTTTCTGCTAAGAACAGTCACAATTGAGCTCCCAATGCCATACACAGTGCAAATAGCACTCGCGTCTGTTCCCAGCAAGTACAGTGTATTGGACTGAAGAGAAGCTACTGTTCTTGTCATTTTCCTAAGCAGATTGAACTAGATATGCCCCCTGTGTCGGAAGCACAGTTCTTTTGTTCTGAGCAAGCTCACTGTTCTGGCCCTATAGGAAACAGTGTAGATTAAAAGAGTGCTCTTTTTTAAAAGCAGAGTATGTTTCTTGTAAGGTGAGCTAGTATTTGTTTCCCAGTTAGAAATGGAGTTGAATCACATGCAGTTTCTGCTCCTACAAACAAGAGTTGTTTTCTGGTAAGAAGAGTCATTATTACGCTCCATTTGCCATACACAGTGCAAATAGCACTAGCGTCTGTTCACAGCAAGTACAGTGTATTGGACTGAAGAGAAGCTACTGTTCTTGTCAGTTTCCTAAGCAGAGTTGAACTAGATATGGCCCGTGTGTCGGAAGCACAGTTCCTTTGTTCTGAGCAAGCTCACTCTTCTGGCCCTTTAGGAATCACAGTAGAGTAGAAGAGTGCTCTTTTCTCAAAAGCAGAGTGTGTTTCTTGTAAGGCGAGCTAGTGTTTGTTTCACAGTCGTAAACGGAGTTGAATCACATGCAGTTTCTGGTCCTACTAGCAAGAGTTGTTTTCTGCTAAGAACAGTCACTATTGCGCTCCCATTGCCATACACAGTGCAAATAGCACTCGCGTCTGTTCCCAGCAAGTACAGTGTATTGGACTGAAGAGAAGCTACTGTTCTTGTCAGTTTCCTAAGCAGAGTTGAACTAGATGTGACCCCTGTGTCGGAAGCACAGTTCTTTTGTTCTGAGCAAGCTCACTGTTCTGGCACTATAGGAAACACAGTAGATTAGAAGAGTGCTCTTTTCTCAAAAGCAGAGTATGTTTCTTGTAAGGCGAGCTAGTATTTGTTTCCCAGTCAGAAATGGAGTTGAATAACATGAGGTTTCTGCTCCTACAAGCAAGAGTTGTTTTCTGGTAAGAAGAGTCACTATTGCGCTCCATTTGCCATACACAGTGCAAATAGCACTAGCGTCTGTTCCCAGCAAGTACAGTGTATTGGACTGAAGAGAAACTACTGTTCTTGTCAGTTTCCTAAGCAGAGCTGAACTAGATATGGCCCGTGTGTCGGAAGCACAGTTCCATTGTTCTGAGCAAGCTCACTGCTCTGGCCCTATAGGAAACACAGTAGATTAGAAGAGTGCTCTTTTCTCAAAAGCAGAGTGTGTTTCTTGTAAGGCGAGCTAGTATTTGTTTCCCAGTCAGAAACGGAGTTGAATCACATGCAGTTTCTGATCCTACGAGCAAGAGTTGTTTTCTGGTAAGAAGAGTCACTATTGTGCTCCATTTGCCATACACAGTGCAAATAGCACTAGCGTCTGTTAACAGGAGTACAGTGTATTGGACTGAAGAGAAGCTACTGTTCTTGTCAGTTTACTAAGCAGAGTTGAACTAGATATGGCCGTGTGTTGGAAGCACAGTTCTTTTGTTCTGAGCAAGCTCACTGTTCTGGCCCTATAGGAAACACAGAAGAGTAGAAGAGTGCTCTTTTCTCCAAAGCAGAGTGTGTTTCTTGTAAGGCCAGCTAGTATTTGTTTCCCAGTCAGAAATGGAGTTGAATCACATGCAGTTTCTGGTCCTACAAGCAAGAGTTGTTTTCTGGTAAGAAGAGTCACTATTGCGCTCCATTTGCCATACACAGTGCAAATAGCACTAGCGACTGTTCCCAGCAAGTACAGTGTATTGGACTGAAGAGAAGCTACTGTTCTTGTCAGTTTCCTAAGCAGAGTTGAACTGGATAAGGCCCGTGTGTCGGAAGCACAGTTCCTTTGTTGTGAGCAAGCTCACTGTTCTGGCCCTATAGGAATCACAGTAGAGTAGAAGAGTGCTCTTTTCTCAAAAGCAGAGTGTGTTTCTTGTAAGGCGAGCTAGTGTTTGTTTCCCAGTCGTAAATGGAGTTGAATCACATGCAGTTTCTGGTCCTACTAGCAAGAGTTGTTTTCTGCTAAGAACAGTCACAATTGAGCTCCCAATGCCATACACAGTGCAAATAGCACTCGCGTCTGTTCCAGGCAAGTACAGTGTATTGGACTGAAGAGAAGCTACTGTTCTTGTCATTTTCCTAAGCAGATTTGAACTAGATATGCCCCCTGTGTCGGAAGCACAGTTCTTTTGTTCTGAGCAAGCTCACTGTTCAGGCCCTATAGGAAACAGTGTAGATTAGAAGAGTGCTCTTTTCTCAAAAGCAGAGTATGTTTCTTGTAAGGTGAGCTAGTATTTGTTTCCCAGTCAGAAATGGAGTTGAATCACATGCAGTTTCTGCTCCTACAAACAAGAGTTGTTTTCTGGTAAGAAGAGTCACTATTGCGCTCCATTTGCCATACACAGTGCAAATAGCACTAGCGTCTGTTCACAGCAAGTACAGTGTATTGGACTGAAGAGAAGCTACTGTTCTTGTCAGTTTCCTAAGCAGAGTTGAACTAGATATGGCCCGTGTGTAGGAAGCACAGTTCCTTTGTTCTGAGCAAGCTCACTCTTCTGGCCCTATAGGAATCACAGTAGAGTAGAAGAGTGCTCTTTTCTCAAAAGCAGAGTGTGTTTCTTGTAAGGCGAGCTAGTGTTTGTTTCACAGTCGTAAACGGAGTTGAATCACATGCAGTTTCTGGTCCTACTAGCAAGAGTTGTTTTCTGCTAAGAACAGTCACTATTGCGCTCCCATTGCCATACACAGTGCAAATAGTACTTCCGTCTGTTCCCAGCAAGTACAGTGTATTGGACTGAAGAGAAGCTACTGTTCTTGTCAGTTTCCTTAGCAGAGTTGAACTAGATGTGACCCCTGTATCGGAAGCACAGTTCTTTTGTTCTGAGCAAGCTCACTGTTCTGGCACTATAGGAAACACTGTAGATTAGAAGAGTGCTCTTTTCTCAAAAGCAGAGTATGTTTCTTGTAAGGCGAGCTAGTATTTGTTTCCCAGTCAGAAATGGAGTTGAATAACATGAGGTTTCTGCTCCTACAAGCAAGAGTTGTTTTCTGGTAAGAAGAGTCACTATTGTGCTCCATTTGCCATACACAGTGCAAATAGCACTAGCGTCTGTTCCCAGCAAGTACAGTGTATTGGACTGAAGAGAAACTACTGTTCTTGTCAGTTTCCTAAGCAGAGTTGAACTAGATGTGACCCCTGTATCGGAAGCACAGTTCTTTTGTTCTGAGCAAGCTCACTGTTCTGGCACTATAGGAAACACTGTAGATTAGAAGAGTGCTCTTTTCTCAAAAGCAGAGTATGTTTCTTGTAAGGCGAGCTAGTATTTGTTTCCCAGTCAGAAATGGAGTTGAATCACATGCAGTTTCTGGTCCTACAAGCAAGAGTTGTTTTCTGGTAAGAAGAGTCACTATTGCGCTCCATTTGCCATACACAGTGCAAATAGCACTAGTGACTGTTCCCAGCAAGTACAGTGTATTGGACTGAAGAGAAGCTACTGTTCTTGTCAGTTTCCTAAGCAGAGTTGAACTGGATAAGGCCCGTGTGTCGGAAGCACAGTTCCTTTGTTGTGAGCAAGCTCACTGTTCTGGCCCTATAGGAATCACAGTAGACTAGAAGAGTGCTCTTTTCTCAAAAGCAGAGTGTGTTTCTTGTAAGGCGAGCTAGTGTTTGTTTCCCAGTCGTAAATGGAGTTGAATCACATGCAGTTTCTGGTCCTACTAGCAAGAGTTGTTTTCTGCTAAGAACAGTCACAATTGAGCTCCCAATGCCATACACAGTGCAAATAGCACTCGCGTCTGTTCCCAGCAAGTACAGTGTATTGGACTGAAGAGAAGCTACTGTTCTTGTCATTTTCCTAAGCAGATTGAACTAGATATGCCCCCTGTGTCGGAAGCACAGTTCTTTTGTTCTGAGCAAGCTCACTGTTCTGGCCCTATAGGAAACAGTGTAGATTAAAAGAGTGCTCTTTTCTAAAAGCAGAGTATGTTTCTTGTAAGGTGAGCTAGTATTTGTTTCCCAGTTAGAAATGGAGTTGAATCACATGCAGTTTCTGCTCCTACAAACAAGAGTTGTTTTCTGGTAAGAAGAGTCATTATTACGCTCCATTTGCCATACACAGTGCAAATAGCACTAGCGTCTGTTCACAGCAAGTACAGTGTATTGGACTGAAGAGAAGCTACTGTTCTTGTCAGTTTCCTAAGCAGAGTTGAACTAGATGTGACCCCTGTGTCGGAAGCACAGTTCTTTTGTTCTGAGCAAGCTCACTGTTCTGGCACTATAGGAAACACTGTAGATTAGAAGAGTGCTCTTTTCTCAAAAGCAGAGTGTGTTTCTTGTAAGGCGAGCTAGTATTTGTTTCCCAGTCAGAAATGGAGTTGAATAACATGCAGTTTCTGCTCCTACATGCAAGAGTTGTTTTCTGGTAAGAAGAGTCACTATTGCGCTCCATTTGCCATACACAGTGCAAATAGCACTAGTGTCTGTTAACAGGAAGTACAGTGTATTGGACTGAAGAGAAGCTACTGTTCTTGTCAGTTTCCTGAGCAGAGTTGAACTAGATAAGGCCCATGTGTCGGAAGCACAGTTCCTTTGTTCTGAGCAAGCTCACTGTTCTGGCCCTATAGGAATCACAGTAGACTAGAAGAGTGCTCTTTTCTCAAAAGCAGAGTGAGTTTCTTGCAAGGCGAGCTAGTGTTTGTTTCCCAGTCGTAAATGGAGGTGAATCACATGCAGTTTCTGGTCCTACTATCAAGAGTTGTTTTCTGGTAAGAAGAGTCACTATTGTGCTCCATTTGCCATACACAGTGCAAATAGCACTAGCGCCTGTTCCCAGCAAGTACAGTGTATTGGACTGAAGAGAAGCTACTGTTCTTGTCAGTTTCCTAAGCAGAGTTGAACTAGGTATGGCCCGTGTGTGGGATGCACAGTTCCATTGTTCTGAGCAAGCTCACTGTTCTGGCCCTATATGAATCACAGTAGAGTAGAAGAGTGCTCTTTTCTCAAAAGCAGTGTGTTTCTTGTAAGGCGAGCTAGTATTTGTTTCCCAGTCAGAAATGAAGTTGAATCACATGCAGTTTCTGATCCTACGAGCAAGAGTTGTTTTCTGCTAAGAACAGTCACAATTGTGCTCCCATTGCCATACACAGTGCAAATAGCACTCGCGTCTGTTCCCAGCAAGTACAGTGTATTGGACTGAAGAGAAGCTACTGTTCTTGTCAGTTTCCTAAGCCAAGTTGAACTAGATGTGGCCCGTGTGTCGGAAGCACAGTTCTTTTGTTCTGAGCAAGCTCACTATTCTGGCCCTATAGGAAACACAGTAGATTAGGAGAGTGCTCTTTTCTCAAAAGCAGAGCGTGTTTCTTGTAAGGCGAGCTAGTATTTGTTTCCCAGTCAGAAATGGAGTTGAATCATATGCAGTTTCTGGTCCTACGAGCAAGAGTTGTTTTCTGGTAAGAAGAGTCACTATTGTGCTCCATTTGCCATACCCAGTGCAAATAGCACTAGCGTCTGTTCCCAGCAAGTACAGTGTATTGGACTGAAGAGAAGCTATAGTTCTTGTCAGTTCCCTAAGCAGAGTTGAACTAGATATGGCCCGTGTGTCAGAAACACAGTTCCTTTGTTCTGAGCAAGCTCACTGTTCTGGCCCTATAGGAATCACAGTAGACTAGAAGAGTGCTCTTTTCTCAAAAGCAGAGTGTGTTTCTTGTAAGGCGAGCTAGTGTTTGTTTCCCAGTCGTAAACGGAGTTGAATCACATGCAGTTTCTGGTCCTACAAGCAAGAGTTGTTTTCTGGTAAGAAGATTAACTATTGTGCTCCATTTGCCATACACAGTGCAAATAGCACTAGCGTCTGTTCCCAGCAAGTACAGTGTATTGGACTGAAGAGAAGCTACTGTTCTTGTCAGTTTCCTAAGCAGAGTTGAACTAGATATGGCCTGTGTGTCAGAAGCACAGTTCCTTTGTTGTGAGCAAGCTCACTGTTCTGGCCCTATAGGAATCACAGTAGATTAGAAAAGTGCTCTTTTCTCAAAAGCAGAGTATGTTTCTTGTAAGGCTAGCTAGTATTTGTTTCCCAGTCAGAAATGGAGTTGAATCACATGCAGTTTCTGCTCCTTCAAGCAAGATTTGTTTTCTGGTAAAAGGAGTCACTATTGCGCTCCCATTGCCATACACAGTACAAATAGCACTACCGTCTGTTCCCAGGAAGTACAGTGTATTGGACTGAAGAGAAGCTACTGTTCTTGTCAGTGTCCTAAGCAAAGTTGAAATAGATATGGCCCGTGTGTTGGAAGCACAGTTCCTTTGTTCTGAGCAAGCTCACTGTTCTGGCCCTATAGGAATCATAGTAGATTAGAAGAGTGCTCTTTTCTCAAAAGCAGAGTGTGTTTCTTGTAAGGTGAGCTAGTGTTTGTTTCCCAGTTGAAAACGGAGTTGAATCACATGCAGTTTCTGTTCCTACTAGCAAGAGTTGTTTTCCGGTAAGAAGAGTCACTATTGCACTCCATTTGCCATAACACAGTGCAAATAGCACTAGCGTCTGTTCCCAGCAAGTACAGTGTATTGGACTGAAGAGAAGCTACTTTTCTTGTCAGTTTCCTAAGCAGAGTAGAACTAGATATGGCCCGTGTGTCGGAAGCACAGTTCTTTTGTTCTGAGCAAGCTCACTGTTCTGGCCCTATAGGAATCACAGTAGAGTAGAAGAGTGCTCTTTTCTCAAAAGCAGAGTGAGTTTCTTGCAAAGCGAGCTAGTGTTTGTTTCCCAGTTGTAAAAGGACTTGAATCACATGCAGTTTCTGGTCCTACGAGCAAGAGTTGTTTTCTGCTATGAACAGTCACGATTGTGCTCCCATTGCCATTCACAGTGCAAATAGCACTAGCGTCTGTTCCCAGCAAGTACAGTGTATTGTTCTGAAGAGAAGCTACTGTTCTTGTCAGTTTCCTAAGCAGAGTTTAACTAGATATGGCCCGATTGTCGGAAGCACAGTTCCTTTGTTCTGAGCAAGCTCACTCTTCTGGCCCGAGAGGAATCACAGTAGACTAGAAGAGTGCTCTTTTCTCAAAAGCAGAGTGTGTTTCTTGTAAGGCGAGCTAGTGTTTGATTCACAGTCGTAAACGGAGTTGAATCACATGCAGTTTCTGGTCCTACTAGCAAGAGTTGTTTTCTGCTAAGAACAGTCACGATTTTGCTCCCATTGCCATACACAGTGCAAATAGCACTCGCCTCTGTTCCCAGCAAGTACAGTGTATTGGACTGAAGAGAAGCTACTGTTCTTGTCAGTTTCCTAAGCAGAGTTGAACTAGATAAGGCCCGTGTGTCGGAAGCACAGTTCTTTTGTTCTGAGCAAGCTCACTGTTCTGGCACTATAGGAATCACAGTAGAGTAGAAGAGTGCTCTTTTCTCAAAAGCAGAGTGTGTTTCTTGTAAGGCGAACTAGTGTTTGTTTCCCAGTCATAAACGAGGTTGAATCACATGCAGTTTCTGTTCCTACTAGCAAGAGTTGTTTTCTGCTAAGAACAGTCACAATTGTGCTCCCATTGCCATACACAGTGCAAATAGCACTTGCGTCTGTTCCCAGCAAGTACAGTGTATTGGACTGAAGAGAAACTACTGTTCTTTTCAGTTTCCTAAGCAGAGTTGAACTAGATATGACCCCTGTGTCGGAAGCACAGTTCTTTTGTTCTGAGCAAGCTCACTGTTCTGGCCCTATAGGAATCACAGTAGAGTAGAAGAGTGCTCTTTTCTCAAAAGCAGAGTGTGTTTCTTGTAAGGCGAGCTAGTGTTTGTTTCCCAGTCGTAAATGGAGATGAATCACATGCAGTTTCTGTTCCTACTATCAAGAGTTGTTTTCTGCTAAGAACAGTCATGATATCTCTCCGATTGCCATACACAGTGCAAATAGCACTCACATCTGTTCCCAGCAAGTACAGTGTATTGGACTGAAGAGAAGCTACTGTTCCTGTAATTTTTCTAAGGAGAGTTGATCTAGATATGCCCCCTGTGTCGCAAGCACAGTTCTTTTGTTCTGAGCAAGCTCACACTTCTGGCCCTATAGGAAACACAGTAGATTAGAAGAGTGCTCTTTTCTCAAAAGCCGAGTGTGTTTTATATAAGGCGAGCTAGTATTTTTTTCCCAGTCATAAACGGAGTGGAATCACATGCAGTTTCTGGTCCTACGAGCAAGAGTTGTTTTCTGGTAAGAAGAGTCACTATTGCGCTCCATTTGCCATACACAGTGCAAATAGCACTAGCGTCTGTTCCCAACAAGTACAGTGTATCGGAGTGAAGAGAAGCTACTGTTCTTGTCAATTTCCTAAGCAGAGTTGAACTACATATGGCCGGTGTGTCCAAAGCACAGTTTCTTTGTTCTGAGCAAGCTCCCTGTTCTGGTCCTATAGGAATCACAGTAGACTAGAAGAGTGCTCTTTTCTCAAAAGCAGAGTGTGTTTCTTGTAAGGCAAGCTAGTATTTGTTTCCCAGTCAGAAACGGAGTTGAATCACATGCAGTTTCTGGTCCTACTAGCAAGAGTTGTTTTCTGCTAAGAACAGTCACGATTCTGCTCCCATTGCCATACACAGTGCAAATAGCACTCGCGTCTGTTCCCAGCAAGTACAGTGTATTGGACTGAAGAGAAGCTACTGTTCTTGTAAGTTTCCTAAGCAGAGTTGAACTAGATATGGCCCGTGTGTCGGAAGCACAGTTCCTTTGTTCTGAGCAAGCTCACTGATCTGGCCCTATAGGAAACACAATGGATTAGAAGATTGCTCTTTTCTCAAAAGCAGAGTGTGTTTCTTGTAAGGCGAGCTAGTATTTGTTTCCCAGTCAGAAATGGAGTTGAATCACATGCAGTTTCTGGTCCTACGAGCAAGAGTTGTTTTCTGGAAGGAAGAGTCACTATTGCGCTCCATTTGCCATACACAGTGCAAATAACACTCGCGTCTGTTCGCAGCAAGTACAGTGTATTGGACTGAAGAGAAGCTACTGTTCTTGTCAGTTTCCTAAGCAGAGTTGAACTAGGTATGGCCCGTGTGTAGGAAGCACAGTTCTTTTGTTCTGGGCAAGCTCACTGTTCTGGCCCCATAGGAATCACAGTAGACTAGAAGAGTGCTCTTTTCTCAAAAGCAGAGTATGTTTCTTGTAAGGCGAGCTAGTATTTGTTTCCCAGTCAGAAATGGAGTTGAATCACATGCAGTTTCTGGTCCTACGAGCAAGAGTTGTTTTCTGTAAGGAAGAGTCACTATTGCGCTCCATTTGCCATACACAGTGCAAATAGCACTCGCGTCTGTTCGCAGCAAGTACAGTGTATTGGACTGAAGAGAAGCTACTGTTCTTGTCAGTTTCCTAAGCAGAGTTGAACTAGATGTGGCCCATGAGTTGGAAGCACAGTTCCTTTGTTCTGAGCAAGCTCACTCTTCTGGCCCGAGAGGAATCACAGTAGACTAGAAGAGTGCTCTTTTCTCAAAAGCAGAGTGTGTTTCTTGTAAGGCGAGCTAGTGTTTGATTCACAGTCGTAAACGGAGTTGAATCACATGCAGTTTCTGGTCCTACTAGCAAGAGTTGTTTTCTGCTAAGAACAGTCACAATTGAGCTCCCAATGCCATACCCAGTGCAAATAGCACTCGCATCGGATCCCAGCAGGTACAGTGTATTGGACTGAAGAGAAGCTACTGTTCTTGTCATTTTCCTAAGCAGATTTGAACTAGATATGCCCCCTGTGTCGGAAGCACAGTTCTTTTGTTCTGAGCAAGCTCACTGTTCTGGCCCTATAGGAAACAGTGTAGATTAGAAGAGTGCTCTTTTCTCAAAAGCAGAGTATGTTTCTTGTAAGGTGAGCTAGTATTTGTTTCCCAGTCAGAAATGGAATTGAATCACATGCAGTTTCTGCTCCTACAAACAAGAGTTGTTTTCTGGTAAGAAGAGTCACTATTGCGCTCCATTTGCCATACACAGTGCAAATAGCACTAGCGTCTGTTCCCAGCAAGTACAGTGTATTGGATTGAAGAGAAGCTGCTGTTCTTGTCAGTTTCCTAAGCAGAGTTGAACTAGATATGGCCCGTGTGTTGGAAGCACAGTTCCTTTGTTGTGAGCAAGCTCACTCTTCTGGCCCTAAAGGAATCACAGTAGACTAGAAGAGTGCTCTTTTCTCAAAAGCAGAGTGTGTTTCTTGTAAGGCGAGCTAGTGTTTGTTTCACAGTCGTAAACGGAGTTGAATCACATGCAGTTTCTGGTCCTACTAGCAAGAGTTTTTTTCTGCTAAGAACAGTCACTATTGCGCTCCCATTGCCATACACAGTGCAAATAGCACTCGCGTCTGTTCCTAGCAAGTACAGTGTATTGGACTGAAGAGAAGCTACTGTTCTTGTCAGTTTCCTAAGAAGAGTTGAACTAGATATGGCCCGTGTGTTGGAAGCACAGTTCTTTTGTTCTGAGCAAGCTCACTGTTCTGGCCCTATAGGAAACACAGAAGATTAGAAGAGTGCTCTTTTCTCCAAAGCAGAGTGTGTTTCTTGTAAGGCGAGCTAGTGTTTGTTTCCCAGTCGTAAATGGAGTTGAATCACATGCAGTTTCTGGTTCTACTAGCAAGAGTTGTTTTCTGCTAAGAACAGTCACAATTGAGCTCCCAATGCCATACACAGTGCAAATAGCACTCGCGTCTGTTCCCAGCAAGTACAGTGTATTGGACTGAAGAGAAGCTACTGTTCTTGTCATTTTCCTAAGCAGATTTGAACTAGATATGCCCCCTGTGTCGGAAGCACAGTTCTTTTGTTCTGAGCAAGCTCACTGTTCTGGCCCTATGGGAAACAGTGTAGATTAGAAGAGTACTCTTTTCTCAAAAGCAGAGTATGTTTCTTGTAAGGTGAGCTAGTATTTGTTTCCCAGTCAGAAATGGAGTTGAATCACATGCAGTTTATGCTCCTACAAACAAGAGTTGTTTTCTGGTAAGAAGAGTCACTATTGCGCTCCATTTGCCATACACAGTGCAAATAGCACTAGAATCTGTTCACAGCAAGTACAGTGTATTGGACTGAAGAGAAGCTACTGTTCTTGTCAGTTTCCTAAGCAGAGTTGAACTAGATATGGCCCGTGTGTCGGAAGCACAGTTCCTTTGTTCTGAGCAAGCTCACTCTTCTGGCCCTATAGGAATCACAGTAGAGTAGAAGAGTGCTCTTTTCTCAAAAGCAGAGTGTGTTTCTTGTAAGGCGAGCTAGTGTTTGTTTCACAGTCGTAAACGGAGTTGAATCACATGCAGTTTCTGGTCCTACTAGCAAGAGTTGTTTTCTGCTAAGAACAGTCACTATTGCGCTCCCATTGCCATACACAGTGCAAATAGCACTCGCGTCTGTTCCCAGCAAGTACAGTGTATTGGACTGAAGAGAAGCTACTGTTCTTGTCAGTTTCCTAAGCAGAGTTGAACTAGATGTGACCCCTGTGTCGGAAGCACAGTTCCTTTGTTCTGAGCAAGCTCACTCTTCTGGCACTATAGGAAACACTGTAGATTAGAAGAGTGCTCTTTTCTCAAAAGCAGAGTATGTTTCTTGTAAGGCGAACTAGTATTTGTTTCCCAGTCAGAAATGGAGTTGAATAACATGCAGTTTCTGCTCCTACAAGCAAGAGTTGTTTTCTGGTAAGAAGAGTCACTATTGTGCTCCATTTGCCATACACAGTGCAAATAGCACTAGCGTCTGTTCCCAGCAAGTACAGTGTATTGGACTGAAGAGAAACTACTGTTCTTGTCAGTTTCCTAAGCAGAGTTGAACTAGATATGGCCCGTGTGTCGGAAGCACAGTTCCTTTGTTCTGAGCAAGCTCACTGCTCTGGCCCTATAGGAAACACAGTAGATTAGAAGAGTGCTCTTTTCTCAAAAGCAGAGTGTGTTTCTTGTAAGGCGAGCTAGTATTTGTTTCCCAGTCAGAAATGGAGTTGAATCACATGCAGTTTCTGCTCCTACAAACAAGAGTTGTTTTCTGGTAAGAAGAGTCACTATTGAGCTCCATTTGCCATACACAGTGCAAATAGCACTCGCCTCTGTTCCCAGCAAGTACAGTGTATGGGACTGAAGAGAAGCTACTGTTCCTGTCAGTTTCCTAAGCAGAGTTGAACTAGATATGGCCCGTGTGTCGGAAGCACAGTTCTTTTTTTCTGAGCAAGCTCACTGTTCTGGCCGTGTAGGAAACACAGTAGATTAGAAGAGTGCTCTTTTCTCAAAAGCAGAGTATGTTTCTTGTAAGGCGAGCTAGTATTTGTTTCCCAGTGAGAAATGGAGTTGAATCACATGCAGTTTCTGGTCCTATGAGCAAGTGTTGTTTTCTGTTAAGAAGAGTCACTATTGCACTCCATTTGCCATACACAGTGCAAATAGCACTAGCATCTGTTCCCAGCAAGTACAGTGTATTGGACTGAAGAGAAGCTACTGTTCTTGTCAGTTTCCTAAGCAGAGTTGAACTAGATATGGTCCGTGTGTCGGAAGCACAGTTCCTTTGTTCTGAGCAAGCTCACTGTTCTGGCCCTAAAGGAATCACAGTAGACTAGAAGTGTGCTCTTTTCTCAAAAGCAGAGTGAGTTTCTTGCAAGGCGAGCTAGTGTTTGTTTCCCAGTCGTAAATGGAGGTGAATCACATGCAGTTTCTGGTCCTACTATCAAGAGTAGTTTTCTGGTAAGAAGAGTCACTATTGCGCTCCATTTGCCATACACAGTGCAAATAGCACTCGTGTCGGTTCCCAGCAAGTACAGTATATTTTACATAAGAGAAGCTACTGTTCTTGTCAGTTTCCTAAGAAGAGTTGAACTAGATATGGCCCGTGTGTTGGAAGCACAGTTCTTTTGTTCTGAGCAAGCTCACTCTTCTGGCCCTATAGGAAACACAGAAGAGTAGAACAGTGCTCTTTTCTCCAAAGTAGAGTATGTTTCTTGTAAGGCGAGCTAGTATTTGTTTCGCAGTCAGAAATGGAGTTGAATCACATGCAGTTTCTGCTCCTACAAACAAGAGTTGTTTTCTGGTAAGAAGAGTCACTGTTGCGCTCCATTTGCCATACACAGTGCAAATAGCACTAGCGTCTGTTCAAGGCAAGTACAGTGTATTGGACTGAAGAGAAGCTACTGTTCTTGTCAGTTTCCTAAGCAGAGTTGAACTGGATAAGGCCCGTGTGTTGGAAGCACAGTTCCTTTGTTGTGAGCAAGCTCACTTTTCTGGCCCTATAGGAATCACAGTAGACTAGAAGAGTGCTCTTTTCTTAAAAGCAGAGTGTGTTTCTTGTAAGGCGAGCTAGTGTTTGTTTCCCAGTCGTAAACGGAGTTGAATCACATGCAGTTTCTGGTCCTACTAGCAAGAGTTGTTTTCTGCTAAGAACAGTCACAATTGCGCTCCCAATGCCATACACAGTGCAAATAGCACTCGCGTTGGTTCCCAGCAAGTGCAGTGTATTGGACTGAAGAGAAGCTACTGTTCTTGTCATTTTCCTAAGCAGATTTGAACTAGATATGCCCCCTGTGTCGGAAGCACAGTTCTTTTGTTCTGAGCAAGCTCACTGTTCTGGCCCCATAGGAAACAGTTTAGATTAGAAGAGTGCTCTTTTCTCAAAAGCAGAGTATGTTTCTTGTAAGGTGAGCTAGTATTTGTTTCCCAGTCAGAAATGGAGTTGAATCACATGCAGTTTCTGCTCCTACAAACAAGAGTTGTTTTCTGGTAAGAGGAGTCACTATTGCGCTCCATTTGCCATACACAGTGCAAATAGCACTAGCGTCTGTTCACAGCAAGTACAGTGTATTGGACTGAAGAGAAGCTACTGTTCTTGTCAGTTTCCTAAGCAGAGTTGAACTAGATACGGCCCGTGTGTAGGAAGCACAGTTCCTTTGTTCTGAGCAAGCTCACTCTTCTGGCCCTATAGGAATCACAGTAGAGTAGAAGAGTGCTCTTTTCTCAAAAGCAGAGTGTGTTTCTTGTAAGGCGAGCTAGTGTTTGTTTCACAGTCGTAAACGGAGTTGAATCACATGCAGTTTCTGGTCCTACTAGCAAGAGTTGTTTTCTGCTAAGAACAGTCACTATTGCGCTCCCATTGCCATACACAGTGCAAATAGTACTTCCGTCTGTTCCCAGCAAGTACAGTGTATTGGACTGAAAAGAAGCTACTGTTCTTGTCAGTTTTTTTAGCAGAGTTGAACTAGATGTGACCCCTGTATCGGAAGCACAGTTCTTTTGTTCTGAGCAAGCTCACTGTTCTGGCACTATAGGAAACACTGTAGATTAGAAGAGTGCTCTTTTCTCAAAAGCAGAGTATGTTTCTTGTAAGGCGAGCTAGTATTTGTTTCCCAGTCAGAAATGGAGTTGAATAACATGAGGTTTCTGCTCCTACAAGCAAGAGTTGTTTTCTTGTAAGAAGAGTCACTATTGCGCTCCATTTGCCATACACAGTGCAAATAGCACTAGCGTCTGTTCCCAGCAAGTACAGTGTATTGGACTGAAGAGAAACTACTGTTCTTGTCAGTTTCCTAAGCAGAGTTGAACTAGATGTGACCCCTGTATCGGAAGCACAGTTCTTTTGTTCTGAGCAAGCTCACTGTTCTGGCACTATAGGAAACACTGTAGATTAGAAGAGTGCTCTTTTCTCAAAAGCAGAGTATGTTTCTTGTAAGGCGAGCTAGTATTTGTTTCCCAGTCAGAAATGGAGTTGAATCACATGCAGTTTCTGGTCCTACAAGCAAGAGTTGTTTTCTGGTAAGAAGAGTCACTATTGCGCTCCATTTGCCATACACAGTGCAAATAGCACTAGTGACTGTTCCCAGCAAGTACAGTGTATTGGACTGAAGAGAAGCTACTGTTCTTGTCAGTTTCCTAAGCAGAGTTGAACTGGATAAGGCCCGTGTGTCGGAAGCACAGTTCCTTTGTTGTGAGCAAGCTCACTGTTCTGGCCCTATAGGAATCACAGTAGAGTAGAAGAGTGCTCTTTTCTCAAAAGCAGAGTGTGTTTCTTGTAAGGCGAGCTAGTGTTTGTTTCCCAGTCGTAAATGGAGTTGAATCACATGCAGTTTCTGGTCCTACTAGCAAGAGTTGTTTTCTGCTAAGAACAGTCACAATTGAGCTCCCAATGCCATACACAGTGCAAATAGCACTCGCGTCTGTTCCCAGCAAGTACAGTGTATTGGACTGAAGAGAAGCTACTGTTCTTGTCATTTTCCTAAGCACATTGAACTAGATATGCCCCCTGTGTCGGAAGCACAGTTCTTTTGTTCTGAGCAAGCTCACTGTTCTGGCCCTATAGGAAACAGTGTAGATTAAAAGAGTGCTCTTTTTTAAAAGCAGAGAATGTTTCTTGTAAGGTGAGCTAGTATTTGTTTCCCAGTTAGAAATGGAGTTGAATCACATGCAGTTTCTGCTCCTACAAACAAGAGTTGTTTTCTGGTAAGAAGAGTCATTATTACGCTCCATTTGCCATACACAGTGCAAATAGCACTAGCGTCTGTTCACAGCAAGTACAGTGTATTGGACTGAAGAGAAGCTACTGTTCTTGTCAGTTTCCTAAGCAGAGTTTAACTAGATATGGCCCGATTGTCGGAAGCACAGTTCCTTTGTTCTGAGCAAGCTCACTCTTCTGGCCCGAGAGGAATCACAGTAGACTAGAAGAGTGCTCTTTTCTCAAAAGCAGAGTGTGTTTCTTGTAAGGCGAGCTAGTGTTTGATTCACAGTCGTAAACGGAGTTGAATCACATGCAGTTTCTGGTCCTACTAGCAAGAGTTGTTTTCTGCTAAGAACAGTCACGATTTTGCTCCCATTGCCATACACAGTGCAAATAGCACTCGCCTCTGTTCCCAGCAAGTACAGTGTATTGGACTGAAGAGAAGCTACTGTTCTTGTCAGTTTCCTAAGCAGAGTTGAACTAGATAAGGCCCGTGTGTCGGAAGCACAGTTCTTTTGTTCTGAGCAAGCTCACTGTTCTGGCACTATAGGAATCACAGTAGAGTAGAAGAGTGCTCTTTTCTCAAAAGCAGAGTGTGTTTCTTGTAAGGCGAACTAGTGTTTGTTTCCCAGTCATAAACGAGGTTGAATCACATGCAGTTTCTGTTCCTACTAGCAAGAGTTGTTTTCTGCTAAGAACAGTCACAATTGTGCTCCCATTGCCATACACAGTGCAAATAGCACTTGCGTCTGTTCCCAGCAAGTACAGTGTATTGGACTGAAGAGAAACTACTGTTCTTTTCGGTTTCCTAAGCAGAGTTGAACTAGATATGACCCCTGTGTCGGAAGCACAGTTCTTTTGTTCTGAGCAAGCTCACTGTTCTGGCCCTATAGGAATCACAGTAGACTAGAAGAGTGCTCTTTTCTCAAAAGCAGAGTGTGTTTCTTGTAAGGCGAGCTAGTGTTTGTTTCCCAGTCGTAAATGGAGATGAATCACATGCAGTTTCTGTTCCTACTATCAAGAGTTGTTTTCTGCTAAGAACAGTCATGATATCTCTCCGATTGCCATACACAGTGCAAATAGCACTCACATCTGTTCCCAGCAAGTACAGTGTATTGGACTGAAGAGAAGCTACTGTTCCTGTAATTTTTCTAAGGAGAGTTGATCTAGATATGCCCCCTGTGTCGCAAGCACAGTTCTTTTGTTCTGAGCAAGCTCACACTT
This sequence comes from Peromyscus eremicus, assembly GCF_949786415.1. Lineage (NCBI taxonomy): Eukaryota > Metazoa > Chordata > Mammalia > Rodentia > Cricetidae > Peromyscus > Peromyscus eremicus. The sequence continues at coordinate 69,132 of NW_026734549.1, read as the reverse complement.
CTGGCCCTATAGGAAACACAGTAGATTAGAAGAGTGCTCTTTTCTCAAAAGCCGAGTGTGTTTTATATAAGGCGAGCTAGTATTTTTTTCCCAGTCATAAACGGAGTGGAATCACATGCAGTTTCTGGTCCTACGAGCAAGAGTTGTTTTCTGGTAAGAAGAGTCACTATTGCGCTCCATTTGCCATACACAGTGCAAATAGCACTAGCGTCTGTTCCCAACAAGTACAGTGTATCGGAGTGAAGAGAAGCTACTGTTCTTGTCAATTTCCTAAGCAGAGTTGAACTACATATGGCCGGTGTGTCCAAAGCACAGTTTCTTTGTTCTGAGCAAGCTCCCTGTTCTGGTCCTATAGGAATCACAGTAGACTAGAAGAGTGCTCTTTTCTCAAAAGCAGAGTGTGTTTCTTGTAAGGCAAGCTAGTATTTGTTTCCCAGTCAGAAACGGAGTTGAATCACATGCAGTTTCTGGTCCTACTAGCAAGAGTTGTTTTCTGCTAAGAACAGTCACGATTCTGCTCCCATTGCCATACACAGTGCAATAAGCACTCGCGTCTGTTCCCAGCAAGTACAGTGTATTGGACTGAAGAGAAGCTACTGTTCTTGTAAGTTTCCTAAGCAGAGTTGAACTAGATATGGCCCGTGTGTCGGAAGCACAGTTCCTTTGTTCTGAGCAAGCTCACTGATCTGGCCCTATAGGAAACACAATGGATTAGAAGATTGCTCTTTTCTCAAAAGCAGAGTGTGTTTCTTGTAAGGCGAGCTAGTATTTGTTTCCCAGTCAGAAATGGAGTTGAATCACATGCAGTTTCTGGTCCTACGAGCAAGAGTTGTTTTCTGGAAGGAAGAGTCACTATTGCGCTCCATTTGCCATACACAGTGCAAATAACACTCGCGTCTGTTCGCAGCAAGTACAGAGTATTGGACTGAAGAGAAGCTACTGTTCTTGTCAGTTTCCTAAGCAGAGTTGAACTAGATATGGCCCGTGTGTAGGAAGCACAGTTCTTTTGTTCTGGGCAAGCTCACTGTTCTGGCCCCATAGGAATCACAGTAGACTAGAAGAGTGCTCTTTTCTCAAAAGCAGAGTATGTTTCTTGTAAGGCGAGCTAGTATTTGTTTCCCAGTCAGAAATGGAGTTGAATCACATGCAGTTTCTGGTCCTACGAGCAAGAGTTGTTTTCTGGAAGGAAGAGTCACTATTGCGCTCCATTTGCCATACACAGTGCAAATAGCACTCGCGTCTGTTCGCAGCAAGTACAGTGTATTGGACTGAAGAGAAGCTACTGTTCTTGTCAGTTTCCTAAGCAGAGTTGAACTAGATATGGCCCATGTGTTGGAAGCACAGTTCCTTTGTTCTGAGCAAGCTCACTCTTCTGGCCCGAGAGGAATCACAGTAGACTAGAAGAGTGCTCTTTTCTCAAAAGCAGAGTGTGTTTCTTGTAAGGCGAGCTAGTGTTTGATTCACAGTCGTAAACGGAGTTGAATCACATGCAGTTTCTGGTCCTACTAGCAAGAGTTGTTTTCTGCTAAGAACAGTCACGATTTTGCTCCCATTGCCATACACAGTGCAAATAGCACTCGCGTCTGTTCCCAGCAAGTACAGTGTATTGGACTGAAGAGAAGCTACTGTTCTTGTCAGTTTCCTAAGCAGAGTTGAACTAGATAAGGCCCGTGTGTCGGAAGCACAGTTCTTTTGTTCTGAGCAAGCTCACTGTTCTGGCACTATAGGAATCACAGTAGAGTAGAAGAGTGCTCTTTTCTCAAAAGCAGAGTGTGTTTCTTGTAAGGCGAACTAGTGTTTGTTTCCCCGTCATAAACGAGGTTGAATCACATGCAGTTTCTGTTCCTACTAGCAAGAGTTGTTTTCTGCTAAGAACAGTCACAATTGTGCTCCCATTGCCATACACAGTGCAAATAGCACTTGCGTCTGTTCCCAGCAAGTACAGTGTATTGGACTGAAGAGAAACTACTCTTCTTTTCAGTTTCCTAAGCAGAGTTGAACTAGATATGACCCCTGTGTCGGAAGCACAGTTCTTTTGTTCTGAGCAAGCTCACTGTTCTGGCCCTATAGGAATCACAGTAGACTAGAAGAGTGCTCTTTTCTCAAAAGCAGAGTGTGTTTCTTGTAAGGCGAGCTAGTGTTTGTTTCCCAGTCGTAAATGGAGATGAATCACATGCAGTTTCTGTTCCTACTATCAAGAGTTGTTTTCTGCTAAGAACAGTCATGATATCTCTCCGATTGCCATACACAGTGCAAATAGCACTCACATCTGTTCCCAGCAAGTACAGTGTATTGGACTGAAGAGAAGCTACTGTTCTTGTAATTTTTCTAAGGAGAGTTGATCTAGATATGCCCCCTGTGTCGCAAGCACAGTTCTTTTGTTCTGAGCAAGCTCACACTTCTGGCCCTATAGGAAACACAGTAGATTAGAAGAGTGCTCTTTTCTCAAAAGCCGAGTGTGTTTTATATAAGGCGAGCTAGTATTTTTTTCCCAGTCATAAACGGAGTGGAATCACATGCAGTTTCTGGTCCTACGAGCAAGAGTTGTTTTCTGGTAAGAAGAGTCACTATTGCGCTCCATTTGCCATACACAGTGCAAATAGCACTAGCGTCTGTTCCCAACAAGTACAGTGTATCGGAGTGAAGAGAAGCTACTGTTCTTGTCAATTTCCTAAGCAGAGTTGACCTACATATGGCCGGTGTGTCCAAAGCACAGTTTCTTTGTTCTGAGCAAGCTCCCTGTTCTGGTCCTATAGGAATCACAGTAGACTAGAAGAGTGCTCTTTTCTCAAAAGCAGAGTGTGTTTCTTGTAAGGCAAGCTAGTATTTGTTTCCCAGTCAGAAACGGAGTTGAATCACATGCAGTTTCTGGTCCTACTAGCAAGAGTTGTTTTCTGCTAAGAACAGTCACGATTCTGCTCCCATTGCCATACACAGTGCAAATAGCACTCGCGTCTGTTCCCAGCAAGTACAGTGTATTGGACTGAAGAGAAGCTACTGTTCTTGTAAGTTTCCTAAGCAGAGTTGAACTAGATATGGCCCGTGTGTCGGAAGCACAGTTCCTTTGTTCTGAGCAAGCTCACTGATCTGGCCCTATAGGAAACACAATGGATTAGAAGATTGCTCTTTTCTCAAAAGCAGAGTGTGTTTCTTGTAAGGCGAGCTAGTATTTGTTTCCCAGTCAGAAATGGAGTTGAATCACATGCAGTTTCTGGTCCTACGAGCAAGAGTTGTTTTCTGGAAGGAAGAGTCACTATTGCGCTCCATTTGCCATACACAGTGCAAATAGCACTCGCGTCTGTTCGCAGCAAGTACAGTGTATTGGACTGAAGAGAAGCTACTGTTCTTGTCAGTTTCCTAAGCAGAGTTGAACTAGATATGGCCCGTGTGTAGGAAGCACAGTTCTTTTGTTCTGGGCAAGCTCACTGTTCTGGCCCCATAGGAATCACAGTAGACTAGAAGAGTGCTCTTTTCTCAAAAGCAGAGTATGTTTCTTGTAAGGCGAGCTAGTATTTGTTTCCCAGTCAGAAATGGAGTTGAATCACATGCAGTTTCTGGTCCTACGAGCAAGAGTTGTTTTCTGGAAGGAAGAGTCACTATTGCGCTCCATTTGCCATACACAGTGCAAATAGCACTCGCGTCTGTTCGCAGCAAGTACAGTGTATTGGACTGAAGAGAAGCTACTGTTCTTGTCAGTTTCCTAAGCAGAGTTGAACTGATATGGCCCATGTGTTGGAAGCACAGTTCCTTTGTTCTGAGCAAGCTCACTGTTCTGGCCCGATAGGAATAACAGTAGACTAGAAGAGTGCTCTTTTCTCAAAAGCAGAGTGTGTTTCTTGTAAGGCGAGCTAGTATTTGTTTCCCAGTCAGAAATGGAGTTGAATCACATGCACTTTCTGGTCCTACAAGCAAGAGTTGTTTTCTGGTAAGAAGAGTCACTATTGCGCTCCATTTGCCATACACAGTGCAAATAGCACTAGCGACTGTTCCCAGCAAGTACAGTGTATTGGACTGAAGAGAAGCTACTGTTCTTGTCAGTTTCCTAAGCAGAGTTGAACTGGATAAGGCCCGTGTGTCGGAAGCACAGTTCCTTTGTTGTGAGCAAGCTCACTGTTCTGGCCCTATAGGAATCACAGTAGACTAGAAGAGTGCTCTTTTCTCAAAAGCAGAGTGTGTATCTTGTAAGGCGAGCTAGTGTTTGTTTCCCAGTCGTAAATGGAGTTGAATCACATGCAGTTTCTGGTCCTACTAGCAAGAGTTGTTTTCTGCTAAGAACAGTCACAATTGAGCTCCCAATGCCATACCCAGTGCAAATAGCACTCGCGTCGGATCCCAGCAGGTACAGTGTATTGGACTGAAGAGAAGCTACTGTTCTTGTCATTTTCCTAAGCAGATTTGAACTAGATATGCCCCCTGTGTCGGAAGCACAGTTCTTTTGTTCTGAGCAAGCTCACTGTTCTGGCCCTATAGGAAACAGTGTAGATTAGAAGAGTGCTCTTTTCTCAAAAGCAGAGTATGTTTCTTGTAAGGTGAGCTAGTATTTGTTTCCCAGTCAGAAATGGAATTGAATCACATGCAGTTTCTGCTCCTACAAACAAGAGTTGTTTTCTGGTAAGAAGAGTCACTATTGCGCTCCATTTGCCATACACAGTGCAAATAGCACTAGCGTCTGTTCCCAGCAAGTACAGTGTATTGGATTGAAGAGAAGCTGCTGTTCTTGTCAGTTTCCTAAGCAGAGTTGAACTAGATATGGCCCGTGTGTTGGAAGCACAGTTCCTTTGTTGTGAGCAAGCTCACTCTTCTGGCCCTAAAGGAATCACAGTAGACTAGAAGAGTGCTCTTTTCTCAAAAGCAGAGTGTGTTTCTTGTAAGGCGAGCTAGTGTTTGTTTCACAGTCGTAAACGGAGTTGAATCACATGCAGTTTCTGGTCCTACTAGCAAGAGTTTTTTTCTGCTAAGAACAGTCACTATTGCGCTCCCATTGCCATACACAGTGCAAATAGCACTCGCGTCTGTTCCTAGCAAGTACAGTGTATTGGACTGAAGAGAAGCTACTGTTCTTGTCAGTTTCCTAAGAAGAGTTGAACTAGATATGGCCCGTGTGTTGGAAGCACAGTTCTTTTGTTCTGAGCAAGCTCACTCTTCTGGCCCTATAGGAAACACAGAAGATTAGAAGAGTGCTCTTTTCTCCAAAGCAGAGTATGTTTCTTGTAAGGCGAGCTAGTGTTTGTTTCCCAGTCGTAAATGGAGTTGAATCACATGCAGTTTCTGGTTCTACTAGCAAGAGTTGTTTTCTGCTAAGAACAGTCACAATTGAGCTCCCAATGCCATACACAGTGCAAATAGCACTCGCGTCTGTTCCCAGCAAGTACAGTGTATTGGACTGAAGAGAAGCTACTGTTCTTGTCATTTTCCTAAGCAGATTTGAACTAGATATGCCCCCTGTGTCGGAAGCACAGTTCTTTTGTTCTGAGCAAGCTCACTGTTCTGGCCCTATAGGAAACAGTGTAGATTAGAAGAGTACTCTTTTCTCAAAAGCAGAGTATGTTTCTTGTAAGGTGAGCTAGTATTTGTTTCCCAGTCAGAAATGGAGTTGAATCACATGCAGTTTATGCTCCTACAAACAAGAGTTGTTTCTGGTAAGAAGAGTCACTATTGCGCTCCATTTGCCATACACAGTGCAAATAGCACTAGAATTGTTCACAGCAAGTACAGTGTATTGGACTGAAGAGAAGCTACTGTTCTTGTCAGTTTCCTAAGCAGAGTTGAACTAGATATGGCCCATGTGTTGGAAGCACAGTTCCTTTGTTCTGAGCAAGCTCACTCTTCTGGCCCGAGAGGAATCACAGTAGACTAGAAGAGTGCTCTTTTCTCAAAAGCAGAGTGTGTTTCTTGTAAGGCGAGCTAGTGTTTGATTCACAGTCGTAAACGGAGTTGAATCACATGCAGTTTCTGGTCCTACTAGCAAGAGTTGTTTTCTGCTAAGAACAGTCACGATTTTGCTCCCATTGCCATACACAGTGCAAATAGCACTCGCGTCTGTTCCCAGCAAGTACAGTGTATTGGACTGAAGAGAAGCTACTGTTCTTGTCAGTTTCCTAAGCAGAGTTGAACTAGATATGACCCCTGTGTCGGAAGCACAGTTCTTTTGTTCTGAGCAAGCTCACTGTTCTGGCCCTATAGGAATCACAGTAGACTAGAAGAGTGCTCTTTTCTCAAAAGCAGAGTGTGTTTCTTGTAAGGCGAGCTAGTGTTTGTTTCCCAGTCGTAAATGGAGATGAATCACATGCAGTTTCTGTTCCTACTATCAAGAGTTGTTTTCTGCTAAGAACAGTCATGATATCTCTCCGATTGCCATACACAGTGCAAATAGCACTCACATCTGTTCCCAGCAAGTACAGTGTATTGGACTGAAGAGAAGCTACTGTTCTTGTAATTTTTCTAAGGAGAGTTGATCTAGATATGCCCCCTGTGTCGCAAGCACAGTTCTTTTGTTCTGAGCAAGCTCACACTTCTGGCCCTATAGGAAACACAGTAGATTAGAAGAGTGCTCTTTTCTCAAAAGCCGAGTGTGTTTTATATAAGGCGAGCTAGTATTTTTTTCCCAGTCATAAACGGAGTGGAATCACATGCAGTTTCTGGTCCTACGAGCAAGAGTTGTTTTCTGGTAAGAAGAGTCACTATTGCGCTCCATTTGCCATACACAGTGCAAATAGCACTAGCGTCTGTTCCCAACAAGTACAGTGTATCGGAGTGAAGAGAAGCTACTGTTCTTGTCAATTTCCTAAGCAGAGTTGACCTACATATAGCCGGTGTGTCCAAAGCACAGTTTCTTTGTTCTGAGCAAGCTCCCTGTTCTGGTCCTATAGGAATCACAGTAGACTAGAAGAGTGCTCTTTTCTCAAAAGCAGAGTGTGTTTCTTGTAAGGCAAGCTAGTATTTGTTTCCCAGTCAGAAACGGAGTTGAATCACATGCAGTTTCTGGTCCTACTAGCAAGAGTTGTTTTCTGCTAAGAACAGTCACGATTCTGCTCCCATTGCCATACACAGTGCAAATAGCACTCGCGTCTGTTCCCAGCAAGTACAGTGTATTGGACTGAAGAGAAGCTACTGTTCTTGTAAGTTTCCTAAGCAGAGTTGAACTAGATATGGCCCGTGTGTCGGAAGCACAGTTCCTTTGTTCTGAGCAAGCTCACTGATCTGGCCCTATAGGAAACACAATGGATTAGAAGATTGCTCTTTTCTCAAAAGCAGAGTGTGTTTCTTGTAAGGCGAGCTAGTATTTGTTTCCCAGTCAGAAATGGAGTTGAATCACATGCAGTTTCTGGTCCTACGAGCAAGAGTTGTTTTCTGGAAGGAAGAGTCACTATTGCGCTCCATTTGCCATACACAGTGCAAATAGCACTCGCGTCTGTTCGCAGCAAATACAGTGTATTGGACTGAAGAGAAGCTACTGTTCTTGTCAGTTTCCTAAGCAGAGTTGAACTAGATATGGCCCGTGTGTAGGAAGCACAGTTCTTTTGTTCTGGGCAAGCTCACTGTTCTGGCCCCATAGGAATCACAGTAGACTAGAAGAGTGCTCTTTTCTCAAAAGCAGAGTATGTTTCTTGTAAGGCGAGCTAGTATTTGTTTCCCAGTCAGAAATGGAGTTGAATCACATGCAGTTTCTGGTCCTACGAGCAAGAGTTGTTTTCTGGAAGGAAGAGTCACTATTGCGCTCCATTTGCCATACACAGTGCAAATAGCACTCGCGTCTGTTCGCAGCAAGTACAGTGTATTGGACTGAAGAGAAGCTACTGTTCTTGTCAGTTTCCTAAGCAGCGTTGAACTAGATATGGCCCATGTGTTGGAAGCACAGATCCTTTGTTCTGAGCAAGCTCACTGTTCTGGCCCGATAGGAATAACAGTAGACTAGAAGAGTGCTCTTTTCTCAAAAGCAGAGTGTGTTTCTTGTAAGGCGAGCTAGTATTTGTTTCCCAGTCAGAAATGGAGTTGAATCACATGCACTTTCTGGTCCTACAAGCAAGAGTTGTTTTCTGGTAAGAAGAGTCACTATTGCGCTCCATTTGCCATACACAGTGCAAATAGCACTAGCGACTGTTCCCAGCAAGTACAGTGTATTGGACTGAAGAGAAGCTACTGTTCTTGTCAGTTTCCTAAGCAGAGTTGAACTGGATAAGGCCCGTGTGTCGGAAGCACAGTTCCTTTGTTGTGAGCAAGCTCACTGTTCTGGCCCTATAGGAATCACAGTAGACTAGAAGAGTGCTCTTTTCTCAAAAGCAGAGTGTGTATCTTGTAAGGCGAGCTAGTGTTTGTTTCCCAGTCGTAAATGGAGTTGAATCACATGCAGTTTCTGGTCCTACTAGCAAGAGTTGTTTTCTGCTAAGAACAGTCACAATTGAGCTCCCAATTTCATACCCAGTGCAAATAGCACTCGCGTCGGATCCCAGCAGGTACAGTGTATTGGACTGAAGAGAAGCTACTGTTCTTGTCATTTTCCTAAGCAGATTTGAACTAGATATGCCCCCTGTGTCGGAAGCACAGTTCTTTTGTTCTGAGCAAGCTCACTGTTCTGGCCCTATAGGAAACAGTGTAGATTAGAAGAGTGCTCTTTTCTCAAAAGCAGAGTATGTTTCTTGTAAGGTGAGCTAGTATTTGTTTCCCAGTCAGAAATGGAATTGAATCACATGCAGTTTCTGCTCCTACAAACAAGAGTTGTTTTCTGGTAAGAAGAGTCACTATTGCGCTCCATTTGCCATACACAGTGCAAATAGCACTAGCGTCTGTTCCCAGCAAGTACAGTGTATTGGATTGAAGAGAAGCTGCTGTTCTTGTCAGTTTCCTAAGCAGAGTTGAACTAGATATGGCCCGTGTGTTGGAAGCACAGTTCCTTTGTTGTGAGCAAGCTCACTCTTCTGGCCCTAAAGGAATCACAGTAGACTAGAAGAGTGCTCTTTTCTCAAAAGCAGAGTGTGTTTCTTGTAAGGCGAGCTTGTGTTTGTTTCACAGTCGTAAACGGAGTTGAATCACATGCAGTTTCTGGTCCTACTAGCAAGAGTTTTTTTCTGCTAAGAACAGTCACTATTGCGCTCCCATTGCCATACACAGTGCAAATAGCACTCGCGTCTGTTCCTAGCAAGTACAGTGTATTGGACTGAAGAGAAGCTACTGTTCTTGTCAGTTTCCTAAGAAGAGTTGAACTAGATATGGCCCGTGTGTTGGAAGCACAGTTCTTTTGTTCTGAGCAAGCTCACTCTTCTGGCTCTATAGGAAACACAGAAGATTAGAAGAGTGCTCTTTTCTCCAAAGCAGAGTGTGTTTCTTGTAAGGCGAGCTAGTGTTTGTTTCCCAGTCGTAAATGGAGTTGAATCACATGCAGTTTCTGGTTCTACTAGCAAGAGTTGTTTTCTGCTAAGAACAGTCACAATTGAGCTCCCAATGCCATACACAGTGCAAATAGCACTCGCGTCTGTTCCCAGCAAGTACAGTGTATTGGACTGAAGAGAAGCTACTGTTCTTGTCATTTTCCTAAGCAGATTTGAACTAGATATGCCCCCTGTGTCGGAAACACAGTTCTTTTGTTCTGAGCAAGCTCACTGTTCTGGCCCTATAGGAAACAGTGTAGATTAGAAGAGTACTCTTTTCTCAAAAGCAGAGTATGTTTCTTGTAAGGTGAGCTAGTATTTGTTTCCCAGTCAGAAATGGAGTTGAATCACATGCAGTTTATGCTCCTACAAACAAGAGTTGTTTTCTGGTAAGAAGAGTCACTATTGCGCTCCATTTGCCATACACAGTGCAAATAGCACTAGAATCTGTTCACAGCAAGTACAGTGTATTGGACTGAAGAGAAGCTACTGTTCTTGTCAGTTTCCTAAGCAGAGTTGAACTAGATATGGCCCGTGTGTCGGAAGCACAGTTCCTTTGTTCTGAGCAAGCTCACTCTTCTGGCCCTATAGGAATCACAGTAGAGTAGAAGAGTGCTCTTTTCTCAAAAGCAGAGTGTGTTTCTTGTAAGGCGAGCTAGTGTTTGTTTCACAGTCGTAAACGGAGTTGAATCACATGCAGTTTCTGGTCCTACTAGCAAGAGTTGTTTTCTGCTAAGAACAGTCACTATTGCGCTCCCATTGCCATACACAGTGCAAATAGCACTCGCGTCTGTTCCCAGCAAGTACAGTGTATTGGACTGAAGAGAAGCTACTGTTCTTGTCAGTTTCCTAAGCAGAGTTGAACTAGATGTGACCCCTGTGTCGGAAGCACAGTTCCTTTGTTCTGAGCAAGCTCACTCTTCTGGCACTATAGGAAACACTGTAGATTAGAAGAGTGCTCTTTTCTCAAAAGCAGAGTATGTTTCTTGTAAGGCGAACTAGTATTTGTTTCCCAGTCAGAAATGGAGTTGAATAACATGCAGTTTCTGCTCCTACAAGCAAGAGTTGTTTTCTGGTAAGAAGAGTTACTATTGTGCTCCATTTGCCATACACAGTGCAAATAGCACTAGCGTCTGTTCCCAGCAAGTACAGTATATTGGACTGAAGAGAAACTACTGTTCTTGTCAGTTTCCTAAGCAGAGTTGAACTAGATATGGCCCGTGTGTCGGAAGCACAGTTCCTTTGTTCTGAGCAAGCTCACTGCTCTGGCCCTATAGGAAACACAGTAGATTAGAAGAGTGCTCTTTTCTCAAAAGCAGAGTGTGTTTCTTGTAAGGCGAGCTAGTATTTGTTTCCCAGTCAGAAATGGAGTTGAATCACATGCAGTTTCTGCTCCTACAAACAAGAGTTGTTTTCTGGTAAGAAGAGTCACTATTGAGCTCCATTTGCCATACACAGTGCAAATAGCACTCGCCTCTGTTCCCAGCAAGTACAGTGTATGGGACTGAAGAGAAGCTACTGTTCCTGTCAGTTTCCTAAGCAGAGTTGAACTAGATATGGCCCGTGTGTCGGAAGCACAGTTCTTTTTTTCTGAGCAAGCTCACTGTTCTGGCCGTGTAGGAAACACAGTAGATTAGAAGAGTGCTCTTTTCTCAAAAGCAGAGTATGTTTCTTGTAAGGCGAGCTAGTATTTGTTTCCCAGTGAGAAATGGAGTTGAATCACATGCAGTTTCTGGTCCTATGAGCAAGTGTTGTTTTCTGTTAAGAAGAGTCACTATTGCACTCCATTTGCCATACACAGTGCAAATAGCACTAGCATCTGTTCTCAGCAAGTACAGTGTATTGGACTGAAGAGAAGCTACTGTTCTTGTCAGTTTCCTAAGCAGAGTTGAACTAGATATGGTCCGTGTGTCGGAAGCACAGTTCCTTTGTTCTGAGCAAGCTCACTGTTCTGGCCCTAAAGGAATCACAGTAGACTAGAAGTGTGCTCTTTTCTCAAAAGCAGAGTGAGTTTCTTGCAAGGCGAGCTAGTGTTTGTTTCCCAGTCGTAAATGGAGGTGAATCACATGCAGTTACTGGTCCTACTATCAAGAGTATTTTTCTGGTAAGAAGAGTCACTATTGCGCTCCATTTGCCATACACAGTGCAAATAGCACTCGTGTCTGTTCCCAGCAAGTACAGTATACTTTACATAAGAGAAGCTACTGTTCTTGTCAGTTTCCTAAGAAGAGTTGAACTAGATATGGCCCGTGTGTTGGAAGCACAGTTCTTTTGTTCTGAGCAAGCTCACTCTTCTGGCCCTATAGGAAACACAGAAGAGTAGAAGAGTGCTCTTTTCTCCAAAGCAGAGTATGTTTCTTGTAAGGCGAGCTAGTATTTGTTTCGCAGTCAGAAATGGAGTTGAATCACATGCAGTTTCTGCTCCTACAAACAAGAGTTGTTTTCTGGTAAGAAGAGTCACTGTTGCGCTCCATTTGCCATACACAGTGCAAATAGCACTAGCGTCTGTTCAAGGCAAGTACAGTGTATTGGACTGAAGAGAAGCTACTGTTCTTGTCAGTTTCCTAAGCAGAGTTGAACTGGATAAGGCCCGTGTGTTGGAAGCACAGTTCCTTTGTTGTGAGCAAGCTCACTGTTCTGGCCCTATAGGAATCACAGTAGACTAGAAGAGTGCTCTTTTCTTAAAAGCAGAGTGTGTTTCTTGTAAGGCGAGCTAGTGTTTGTTTCCCAGTCGTAAACGGAGTTGAATCACATGCAGTTTCTGGTCCTACTAGCAAGAGTTGTTTTCTGCTAAGAACAGTCACAATTGCGCTCCCAATGCCATACACAGTGCAAATAGCACTCGCGTTGGTTCCCAGCAAGTACAGTGTATTGGACTGAAGAGAAGCTACTGTTCTTGTCATTTTCCTAAGCAGATTTGAACTAGATATGCCCCCTGTGTCGGAAGCACAGTTCTTTTGTTCTGAGCAAGCTCACTGTTCTGGCCCCATAGGAAACAGTTTAGATTAGAAGAGTGCTCTTTTCTCAAAAGCAGAGTATGTTTCTTGTAAGGTGAGCTAGTATTTGTTTCCCAGTCAGAAATGGAGTTGAATCACATGCAGTTTCTGCTCCTACAAACAAGAGTTGTTTTCTGGTAAGAGGAGTCACTATTGCGCTCCATTTGCCATACACAGTGCAAATAGCACTAGCGTCTGTTCACAGCAAGTACAGTGTATTGGACTGAAGAGAAGCTACTGTTCTTGTCAGTTTCCTAAGCAGAGTTGAACTAGATACGGCCCGTGTGTAGGAAGCACAGTTCCTTTGTTCTGAGCAAGCTCACTCTTCTGGCCCTATAGGAATCACAGTAGAGTAGAAGAGTGCTCTTTTCTCAAAAGCAGAGTGTGTTTCTTGTAAGGCGAGCTAGTGTTTGTTTCACAGTCGTAAACGGAGTTGAATCACATGCAGTTTCTGGTCCTACTAGCAAGAGTTGTTTTCTGCTAAGAACAGTCACTATTGCGCTCCCATTGCCATACACAGTGCAAATAGTACTCCCGTCTGTTCCCAGCAAGTACAGTGTATTGGACTGAAGAGAAGCTACTGTTCTTGTCAGTTTCCTTAGCAGAGTTGAACTAGATGTGACCCCTGTATCGGAAGCACAGTTCTTTTGTTCTGAGCAAGCTCACTGTTCTGGCACTATAGGAAACACTGTAGATTAGAAGAGTGCTCTTTTCTCAAAAGCAGAGTATGTTTCTTGTAAGGCGAGCTAGTATTTGTTTCCCAGTCAGAAATGGAGTTGAATAACATGAGGTTTCTGCTCCTACAAGCAAGAGTTGTTTTCTGGTAAGAAGAGTCACTATTGCGCTCCATTTGCCATATACAGTGCAAATAGCACTAGCGTCTGTTCCCAGCAAGTACAGTGTATTGGACTGAAGAGAAACTACTGTTCTTGTCAGTTTCCTAAGCAGAGCTGAACTAGATATGGCCCGTGTGTCGGAAGCACAGTTCCTTTGTTCTGAGCAAGCTCACTGCTCTGGCCCTATAGGAAACACAGTAGATTAGAAGAGTGCTCTTTTCTCAAAAGCAGAGTGTGTTTCTTGTAAGGCGAGCTAGTATTTGTATCCCAGTCAGAAACGGAGTTGAATCACATGCAGTTTCTGATCCTACGAGCAAGAGTTGTTTTCTGGTAAGAAGAGTCACTATTGTGCTCCATTTGCCATACACAGTGCAAATAGCACTAGCGTCTGTTAACAGGAAGTACAGTGTATTGGACTGAAGAGAAGCTACTGTTCTTGTCAGTTTCCTAAGCAGAGTTGAACTAGATATGGCCCGTGTGTTGGAAGCACAGTTCTTTTGTTCTGAGCAAGCTCACTGTTCTTGCCTTATAGGAAACACAGAAGAGTAGAAGAGTGCTCTTTTCTCCAAAGCAGAGTGTGTTTCTTGTAAGGCGAGCTAGTATTTGTTTCCCAGTCAGAAATGGAGTTGAATCACATGCAGTTTCTGGTCCTACAAGCAAGAGTTGTTTTCTGGTAAGAAGAGTCACTATTGCGCTCCATTTGCCATACACAGTGCAAATAGCACTAGCGACTGTTCCCAGCAAGTACAGTCTATTGGACTGAAGAGAAGCTACTGTTCTTGTCAGTTTCCTAAGCAGAGTTGAACTGGATAAGGCCCGTGTGTCGGAAGCACAGTTCCTTTGTTGTGAGCAAGCTCACTGTTCTGGCCCTATAGGAATCACAGTAGAGTAGAAGAGTGCTCTTTTCTCAAAAGCAGAGTGTGTTTCTTGTAAGGCGAGCTAGTGTTTGTTTCCCAGTCGTAAATGGAGTTGAATCACATGCAGTTTCTGGTCCTACTAGCAAGAGTTGTTTTCTGCTAAGAACAGTCACAATTGAGCTCCCAATGCCATACACAGTGCAAATAGCACTCGCGTCTGTTCCCAGCAAGTACAGTGTATTGGACTGAAGAGAAGCTACTGTTCTTGTCATTTTCCTAAGCAGATTTGAACTAGATATGCCCCCTGTGTCGGAAGCACAGTTCTTTTGTTCTGAGCAAGCTCACTGTTCAGGCCCTATAGGAAACAGTGTAGATTAGAAGAGTGCTCTTTTCTCAAAAGCAGAGTATGTTTCTTGTAAGGTGAGCTAGTATTTGTTTCCCAGTCAGGAATGGAGTTGAATCACATGCAGTTTCTGCTCCTACAAACAAGAGTTGTTTTCTGGTAAGAAGAGTCACTATTGCGCTCCATTTGCCATACACAGTGCAAATAGCACTAGCGTCTGTTCACAGCAAGTACAGTGTATTGGACTGAAGAGAAGCTACTGTTCTTGTCAGTTTTTTTTAGCAGAGTTGAACTAGATGTGACCCCTGTATCGGAAGCACAGTTCTTTTGTTCTGAGCAAGCTCACTGTTCTGGCACTATAGGAAACACTGTAGATTAGAAGAGTGCTCTTTTCTCAAAAGCAGAGTATGTTTCTTGTAAGGCGAGCTAGTATTTGTTTCCCAGTCAGAAATGGAGTTGAATAACATGAGGTTTCTGCTCCTACAAGCAAGAGTTGTTTTCTGGTAAGAAGAGTCACTATTGCGCTCCATTTGCCATACACAGTGCAAATAGCACTAGCGTCTGTTCCCAGCAAGTACAGTGTATTGGACTGAAGAGAAACTACTGTTCTTGTCAGTTTCCTAAGCAGAGTTGAACTAGATGTGACCCCTGTATCGGAAGCACAGTTCTTTTGTTCTGAGCAAGCTCACTGTTCTGGCACTATAGGAAACACTGTAGATGAGAAGAGTGCTCTTTTCTCAAAAGCAGAGTATGTTTCTTGTAAGGCGAGCTAGTATTTGTTTCCCAGTCAGAAATGGAGTTGAATCACATGCAGTTTCTGGTCCTACAAGCAAGAGTTGTTTTCTGGTAAGAAGAGTCACTATTGCGCTCCATTTGCCATACACAGTGCAAATAGCACTAGTGACTGTTCCCAGCAAGTACAGTGTATTGGACTGAAGAGAAGCTACTGTTCTTGTCAGTTTCCTAAGCAGAGTTGAACTGGATAAGGCCCGTGTGTCGGAAGCACAGTTCCTTTGTTGTGAGCAAGCTCACTGTTCTGGCCCTATAGGAATCACAGTAGACTAGAAGAGTGCTCTTTTCTCAAAAGCAGAGTGTGTTTCTTGTAAGGCGAGCTAGTGTTTGTTTCCCAGTCGTAAATGGAGTTGAATCACATGCAGTTTCTGGTCCTACTAGCAAGAGTTGTTTTCTGCTAAGAACAGTCACAATTGAGCTCCTAATGCCATACACAGTGCAAATAGCACTCGCGTCTGTTCCCAGCAAGTACAGTGTATTGGACTGAAAAGAAGCTACTGATCTTGTCATTTTCCTAAGCAGATTGAACTAGATATGCCCCCTGTGTCGGAAGCACAGTTCTTTTGTTCTGAGCAAGCTCACTGTTCTGGCCCTATAGGAAACAGTGTAGATTAAAAGAGTGCTCTTTTCTAAAAGCAGAGTATGTTTCTTGTAAGGTGAGCTAGTATTTGTTTCCCAGTTAGAAATGGAGTTGAATCACATGCAGTTTCTGCTCCTACAAACAAGAGTTGTTTTCTGGTAAGAAGAGTCATTATTACGCTCCATTTGCCATACACAGTGCAAATAGCACTAGCGTCTGTTCACAGCAAGTACAGTGTATTGGACTGAAGAGAAGCTACTGTTCTTGTCAGTTTCCTAAGCAGAGTTGAACTAGATATGGCCCGTGTGTCGGAAGCACAGTTCCTTTGTTCTGAGCAAGCTCACTCTTCTGGCCCTTTAGGAATCACAGTAGAGTAGAAGAGTGCTCTTTTCTCAAAAGCAGAGTGTGTTTCTTGTAAGGCGAGCTAGTGTTTGTTTCACAGTCGTAAACGGAGTTGAATCACATGCAGTTTCTGGTCCTACTAGCAAGAGTTGTTTTCTGCTAAGAACAGTCACTATTGCGCTCCCATTGCCATACACAGTGCAAATAGCACTCGCGTCTGTTCCCAGCAAGTACAGTGTATTGAACTGAAGAGAAGCTACTGTTCTTGTCAGTTTCCTAAGCAGAGTTGAACTAGATGTGACCCCTGTGTCGGAAGCACAGTTCTTTTGTTCTGAGCAAGCTCACTGTTCTGGCACTATAGGAAACACTGTAGATTAGAAGAGTGCTCTTTTCTCAAAAGCAGAGTATGTTTCTTGTAAGGCGAGCTAGTATTTGTTTCCCAGTCAGAAATGGAGTTGAATAACATGAGGTTTCTGCTCCTACAAGCAAGAGTTGTTTTCTGGTAAGAAGAGTCACTATTGCGCTCCATTTGCCATACACAGTGCAAATAGCACTAGCGTCTGTTCCCAGCAAGTACAGTGTATTGGACTGAAGAGAAACTACTGTTCTTGTCAGTTTCCTAAGCAGAGCTGAACTAGATATGGCCCGTGTGTCGGAAGCACAGTTCCTTTGTTCTGAGCAAGCTCACTGCTCTGGCCCTATAGGAAACACAGTAGATTAGAAGAGTGCTCTTTTCTCAAAAGCAGAGTGTGTTTCTTGTAAGGCGAGCTAGTATTTGTTTCCCAGTCAGAAACGGAGTTGAATCACATGCAGTTTCTGATCCTACGAGCAAGAGTTGTTTTCTGGTAAGAAGAGTCACTATTGTGCTCCATTTGCCATACACAGTGCAAATAGCACTAGCGTCTGTTAACAGGAAGTACAGTGTATTGGACTGAAGAGAAGCTACTGTTCTTGTCAGTTTCGTAAGCAGAGTTGAACTAGATATGGCCGTGTGTTGGAAGCACAGTTCTTTTGTTCTGAGCAAGCTCACTGTTCTGGCCCTATAGGAAACACAGAAGAGTAGAAGAGTGCTCTTTTCTCCAAAGCAGAGTGTGTTTCTTGTAAGGCGAGCTAGTATTTGTTTCCCAGTCAGAAATGGAGTTGAATCACATGCAGTTTCTGGTCCTACAAGCAAGAGTTGTTTTCTGGTAAGAAGAGTCACTATTGCGCTCCATTTGCCATACACAGTGCAAATAGCACTAGCGACTGTTCCCAGCAAGTACAGTGTATTGGACTGAAGAGAAGCTACTGTTCTTGTCAGTTTCCTAAGCAGAGTTGAACTGGATAAGGCCCGTGTGTCGGAAGCACAGTTCCTTTGTTGTGAGCAAGCTCACTGTTCTGGCCCTATAGGAATCACAGTAGAGTAGAAGAGTGCTCTTTTCTCAAAAGCAGAGTGTGTTTCTTGTAAGGCGAGCTAGTGTTTGTTTCCCAGTCGTAAATGGAGTTGAATCACATGCAGTTTCTGGTCCTACTAGCAAGAGTTGTTTTCTGCTAAGAACAGTCACAATTGAGCTCCCAATGCCATACACAGTGCAAATAGCACTCGCGTCTGTTCGCAGCAAGTACAGTGTATTGGACTGAAGAGAAGCTACTGTTCTTGTCATTTTCCTAAGCAGATTTGAACTAGATATGCCCCCTGTGTCGGAAGCACAGTTCTTTTGTTCTGAGCAAGCTCACTGTTCAGGCCCTATAGGAAACAGTGTAGATTAGAAGAGTGCTCTTTTCTCAAAAGCAGAGTATGTTTCTTGTAAGGTGAGCTAGTATTTGTTTCCCAGTCAGAAATGGAGTTGAATCACATGCAGTTTCTGCTCCTACAAACAAGAGTTGTTTTCTGGTAAGAAGAGTCACTATTGCGCTCCATTTGCCATACACAGTGCAAATAGCACTAGCGTCTGTTCACAGCAAGTACAGTGTATTGGACTGAAGAGAAGCTACTGTTCTTGTCAGTTTCCTAAGCAGAGTTGAACTAGATATGGCCCGTGTGTAGGAAGCACAGTTCCTTTGTTCTGAGCAAGCTCACTCTTCTGGCCCTATAGGAATCACAGTAGAGTAGAAGAGTGCTCTTTTCTCAAAAGCAGAGTGTGTTTCTTGTAAGGCGAGCTAGTGTTTGTTTCACAGTCGTAAACGGAGTTGAATCACATGCAGTTTCTGGTCCTACTAGCAAGAGTTGTTTTCTGCTAAGAACAGTCACTATTGCGCTCCCATTGCCATACACAGTGCAAATAGTACTTCCGTCTGTTCCCAGCAAGTACAGTGTATTGGACTGAAGAGAAGCTACTGTTCTTGTCAGTTTCCTTAGCAGAGTTGAACTAGATGTGACCCCTGTATCGGAAGCACAGTTCTTTTGTTCTGAGCAAGCTCACTGTTCTGGCACTATAGGAAACACTGTAGATTAGAAGAGTGCTCTTTTCTCAAAAGCAGAGTATGTTTCTTGTAAGGCGAGCTAGTATTTGTTTCCCAGTCAGAAATGGAGTTGAATAACATGAGGTTTCTGCTCCTACAAGCAAGAGTTGTTTTCTGGTAAGAAGAGTCACTATTGCGCTCCATTTGCCATACACAGTGCAAATAGCACTAGCGTCTGTTCCCAGCAAGTACAGTGTATTGGACTGAAGAGAAACTACTGTTCTTGTCAGTTTCCTAAGCAGAGTTGAACTAGATGTGACCCCTGTATGGGAAGCACAGTTCTTTTGTTCTGAGCAAGCTCACTGTTCTGGCACTATAGGAAACACTGTAGATTAGAAGAGTGCTCTTTTCTCAAAAGCAGAGTATGTTTCTTGTAAGGCGAGCTAGTATTTGTTTCCCAGTCAGAAATGGAGTTGAATCACATGCAGTTTCTGGTCCTACAAGCAAGAGTTGTTTTCTGGTAAGAAGAGTCACTATTGCGCTCCATTTGCCATACACAGTGCAAATAGCACTAGTGACTGTTCCCAGCAAGTACAGTGTATTGGACTGAAGAGAAGCTACTGTTCTTGTCAGTTTCCTAAGCAGAGTTGAACTGGATAAGGCCCGTGTGTCGGAAGCACAGTTCCTTTGTTGTGAGCAAGCTCACTGTTCTGGCCCTATAGGAATCACAGTAGACTAGAAGAGTGCTCTTTTCTCAAAAGCAGAGTGTGTTTCTTGTAAGGCGAGCTAGTGTTTGTTTCCCAGTCGTAAATGGAGTTGAATCACATGCAGTTTCTGGTCCTACTAGCAAGAGTTGTTTTCTGCTAAGAACAGTCACAATTGAGCTCCCAATGCCATACACAGTGCAAATAGCACTCGCGTCTGTTCCCAGCAAGTACAGTGTATTGGACTGAAGAGAAGCTACTGTTCTTGTCATTTTCCTAAGCAGATTGAACTAGATATGCCCCCTGTGTCGGAAGCACAGTTCTTTTGTTCTGAGCAAGCTCACTGTTCTGGCCCTATAGGAAACAGTGTAGATTAAAAGAGTGCTCTTTTCTAAAAGCAGAGTATGTTTCTTGTAAGGTGAGCTAGTATTTGTTTCCCAGTTAGAAATGGAGTTGAATCACATGCAGTTTCTGCTCCTACAAACAAGAGTTGTTTTCTGGTAAGAAGAGTCATTATTACGCTCCATTTGCCATACACAGTGCAAATAGCACTAGCGTCTGTTCCCAGCAAGTACAGTGTATTGGACTGAAGAGAAGCTACTGTTCTTGTCAGTTTCCTAAGCAGAGTTGAACTAGATGTGACCCCTGTGTCGGAAGCACAGTTCTTTTGTTCTGAGCAAGCTCACTGTTCTGGCACTATAGGAAACACTGTAGATTAGAAGAGTGCTCTTTTCTCAAAAGCAGAGTGTGTTTCTTGTAAGGCGAGCTAGTATTTGTTTCCCAGTCAGAAATGGAGTTGAATAACATGCAGTTTCTGCTCCTACATGCAAGAGTTGTTTTCTGGTAAGAAGAGTCACTATTGCGCTCCATTTGCCATACACAGTGCAAATAGCACTAGCGTCTGTTCCCAGCAAGTACAGTGTATTGGACTGAAGAGAATCTACTGTTCTTGTCAGTTTCCTAAGCAGAGTTGAACTAGATATGGTCCGTGTGTCGGAAGCACAGTTCCTTTGTTCTGAGCAAGCTCACTGCTCTGGCCCTATAGGAAACACAGTAGATTAGAAGAGTGCTCTTTTCTCAAAAGCAGAGTGTGTTTCTTGTAAGGCGAGCTAGTATTTGTTTCCCAGTCAGAAATGGAGTTGAATCACATGCAGTTTCTGATCCTACGAGCAAGAGTTGTTTTCTGGTAAGAAGAGTCACTATTGTACTCCATTTGCCATACACAGTGCAAATAGCACTAGCGTCTGTTAACAGGAAGTACAGTGTATTGGACTGAAGAGAAGCTACTGTTCTTGTCAGTTTCCTGAGCAGAGTTGAACTAGATAAGGCCCATGTGTCGGAAGCACAGTTCCTTTGTTGTGAGCAAGCTCACTGTTCTGGCCCTATAGGAATCACAGTAGACTAGAAGAGTGCTCTTTTCTCAAAAGCAGAGTGAGTTTCTTGCAAGGCGAGCTAGTGTTTGTTTCCCAGTCGTAAATGGAGGTGAATCACATGCAGTTTCTGGTCCTACTATCAAGAGTTGTTTTCTGGTAAGAAGAGTCACTATTGCGCTCCATTTGCCATACACAGTGCAAATAGCACTAGCGCCTGTTCCCAGCAAGTACAGTGTATTGGACTGAAGAGAAGCTACTGTTCTTGTCAGTTTCCTAAGCAGAGTTGAACTAGGTATGGCCCGTGTGTCAGAAACACAGTTCCTTTGTTCTGAGCAAGCTCACTGTTCTTGCCCTATAGGAATCACAGTAGACTAGAAGAGTGCTCTTTTCTCAAAAGCAGAGTGTGTTTCTTGTAAGGCGAGCTAGTGTTTGTTTCCCAGTCGTAAACGGAGTTGAATCACATGCAGTTTCTGGTCCTACAAGCAAGAGTTGTTTTCTGGTAAGAAGATTAACTATTGTGCTCCATTTGCCTTACACAGTGCAAATAGCACTAGCGTCTGTTCCCAGCAAGTACAGTGTATTGGACTGAAGAGAAGCTACTGTTCTTGTCAGTTTCCTAAGCAGAGTTGAACTAGATATGGCCTGTGTGTCAGAAGCACAGTTCTTTTGTTCTGAGCAAGCTCACTGTTCTGGCCCTATAGGAATCACAGTAGATTAGAAAAGTGCTCTTTTCTCAAAAGCAGAGTATGTTTCTTGTAAGGCTAGCTAGTATTTGTTTCCCAGTCAGAAATGGAGTTGAATCACATGCAGTTTCTGCTCCTTCAAGCAAGAGTTGTTTTCTGGTAAAAGGAGTCACTATTGCGCTCCCATTGCCATACACAGTACAAATAGCACTACCGTCTGTTCCCAGGAAGTACAGTGTATTGGACTGAAGAGAAGCTACTGTTCTTGTCAGTGTCCTAAGCAAAGTTGAAATAGA
Organism: Peromyscus eremicus; assembly: GCF_949786415.1. Classification (NCBI taxonomy): domain Eukaryota; kingdom Metazoa; phylum Chordata; class Mammalia; order Rodentia; family Cricetidae; genus Peromyscus; species Peromyscus eremicus. The sequence continues at coordinate 47,583 of NW_026734549.1, read as the reverse complement.
TATGGCCCGTGTGTTGGAAGCACAGTTCCTTTGTTCTGAGCAAGCTCACTGTTCTGGCCCTATAGGAATCATAGTAGATTAGAAGAGTGCTCTTTTCTCAAAAGCAGAGTGTGTTTCTTGTAAGGTGAGCTAGTGTTTGTTTCCCAGTCGAAAACGGAGTTGAATCACATGCAGTTTCTGTTCCTACTAGCAAGAGTTGTTTTCTGGTAAGAAGAGTCACTATTGCACTCCATTTGCCATAACACAGTGCAAATAGCACTAGCGTCTGTTCCCAGCAAGTACAGTGTATTGGACTGAAGAGAAGCTACTTTTCTTGTCAGTTTCCTAAGCAGAGTAGAACTAGATATGGCCCGTGTGTCGGAAGCACAGTTCTTTTGTTCTGAGCAAGCTCACTGTTCTGGCCCTATAGGAATCACAGTAGAGTAGAAGAGTGCTCTTTTCTCAAAAGCAGAGTGAGTTTCTTGCAAAGCGAGCTAGTGTTTGTTTCCCAGTTGTAAAAGGACTTGAATCACATGCAGTTTCTGGTCCTACGAGCAAGAGTTGTTTTCTGCTATGAACAGTCACGATTGTGCTCCCATTGCCATTCACAGTGCAAATAGCACTAGCGTCTGTTCCCAGCAAGTACAGTGTATTGGACTGAAGAGAAGCTACTGTTCTTGTCAGTTTCCTAAGCAGAGTTTAACTAGATATGGCCCGATTGTCGGAAGCACAGTTCCTTTGTTCTGAGCAAGCTCACTCTTCTGGCCCGAGAGGAATCACAGTAGACTAGAAGAGTGCTCTTTTCTCAAAAGCAGAGTGTGTTTCTTGTAAGGCGAGCTAGTGTTGGATTCACAGTCGTAAACGGAGTTGAATCACATGCAGTTTCTGGTCCTACTAGCAAGAGTTGTTTTCTGCTAAGAACAGTCACGATTTTGCTCCCATTGCCATACACAGTGCAAATAGCACTCGCCTCTGTTCCCAGCAAGTACAGTGTATTGGACTGAAGAGAAGCTACTGTTCTTGTCAGTTTCCTAAGCAGAGTTGAACTAGATAAGGCCCGTGTGTCGGAAGCACAGTTCTTTTGTTCTGAGCAAGCTCACTGTTCTGGCACTATAGGAATCACAGTAGAGTAGAAGAGTGCTCTTTTCTCAAAAGCAGAGTGTGTTTCTTGTAAGGCGAACTAGTGTTTGTTTCCCAGTCATAAACGAGGTTGAATCACATGCAGTTTCTGTTCCTACTAGCAAGAGTTGTTTTCTGCTAAGAACAGTCACAATTGTGCTCCCATTGCCATACACAGTGCAAATAGCACTTGCGTCTGTTCCCAGCAAGTACAGTGTATTGGACTGAAGAGAAACTACTGTTCTTTTCAGTTTCCTAAGCAGAGTTGAACTAGATATGACACCTTTGTCGGAAGCACAGTTCTTTTGTTCTGAGCAAGCTCACTGTTCTGGCCCTATAGGAATCACAGTAGACTAGAAGAGTGCTCTTTTCTCAAAAGCAGAGTGTGTTTCTTGTAAGCCGAGCTAGTGTTTGTTTCCCAGTCGTAAATGGAGATGAATCACATGCAGTTTCTGTTCCTACTATCAAGAGTTGTTTTCTGCTAAGAACAGTCATGATATCTCTCCGATTGCCATACACAGTGCAAATAGCACTCACATCTCTTCCCAGCAAGTACAGTGTATTGGACTGAAGAGAAGCTACTGTTCTTGTAATTTTTCTAAGGAGAGTTGATCTAGATATGCCCCCTGTTTCGCAAGCACAGTTCTTTTGTTCTGAGCAAGCTCACACTTCTGGCCCTATAGGAAACACAGTAGATTAGAAGAGTGCTCTTTTCTCAAAAGCCGAGTGTGTTTCATATAAGGCGAGCTAGTATTTTTTTCCCAGTCATAAACGGAGTGGAATCACATGCAGTTTCTGGTCCTACGAGCAAGAGTTGTTTTCTGGTAAGAAGAGTCACTATTGCGCTCCATTTGCCATACACAGTGCAAATAGCACTAGCGTCTGTTCCCAACAAGTACAGTGTATCGGAGTGAAGAGAAGCTACTGTTCTTGTCAATTTCCTAAGTAGAGTTGAACTACATATGGCCGGTGTGTCCAAAGCACAGTTTCTTTGTTCTGAGCAAGCTCCCTGTTCTGGCCCTATAGGAATCACAGTAGACTAGAAGAGTGCTCTTTTCTCAAAAGCAGAGTGTGTTTCTTGTAAGGCAAGCTAGTATTTGTTTCCCAGTCAGAAACGGAGTTGAATCACATGCAGTTTCTGGTCCTACTAGCAAGAGTTGTTTTCTGCTAAGAACAGTCACGATTCTGCTCCCATTGCCATACACAGTGCAAATAGCACTCGCGTCTGTTCCCAGCAAGTACAGTGTATTGGACTGAAGAGAAGCTACTGTTCTTGTAAGTTTCCTAAGCAGAGTTGAACTAGATATGGCCCGTGTGTCGGAAGCACAGTTCCTTTGTTCTGAGCAAGCTCACTGATCTGGCCCTATAGGAAACACAATGGATTAGAAGATTGCTCTTTTCTCAAAAGCAGAGTGTGTTTCTTGTAAGGCGAGCTAGTATTTGTTTCACAGTCAGAAATGGAGTTGAATCACATGCAGTTTCTGGTCCTACGAGCAAGAGTTGTTTTCTGGAAGGAAGAGTCACTATTGCGCTCCATTTGCCATACACAGTGCAAATAGCACTCGCGTCTGTTCGCAGCAAGTACAGTGTATTGGACTGAAGAGAAGCTACTGTTCTTGTCAGTTTCCTAAGCAGAGTTGAACTACATATGGCCCGTGTGTAGGAAGCACAGTTCTTTTGTTCTGGGCAAGCTCACTGTTCTGGCCCTATAGGAATCACAGTAGACTAGAAGAGTGCTCTTTTCTCAAAAGCAGAGTATGTTTCTTGTAAGGCGAGCTAGTATTTGTTTCCCAGTCAGAAATGGAGTTGAATCACATGCAGTTTCTGGTCCTACGAGCAAGAGTTGTTTTCTGGAAGGAAGAGTCACTATTGCGCTCCATTTGCCATACACAGTGCAAATAGCACTCGCGTCTGTTCGCAGCAAGTACAGTGTATTGGACTGAAGAGAAGCTACTGTTCTTGTCAGTTTCCTAAGCAGAGTTGAACTAGATATGGCCCATGTGTTGGAAGCACAGTTCCTTTGTTCTGAGCAAGCTCACTGTTCTGGCCCGATAGGAATAACAGTAGACTAGAAGAGTGCTCTTTTCTCGAAAGCAGAGTGTGTTTCTTGTAAGGCGAGCTAGTATTTGTTTCCCAGTCAGAAATGGAATTGAATCACATGCAGTTTCTGCTCCTACAAACAAGAGTTGTTTTCTGGTAAGAAGAGTCACTATTGCGCTCCATTTGCCATACACAGTGCAAATAGCACTAGCGTCTGTTCCCAGCAAGTACAGTGTATTGGATTGAAGAGAAGCTGCTGTTCTTGTCAGTTTCCTAAGCAGAGTTGAACTAGATATGGCCCGTGTGTTGGAAGCACAGTTCCTTTGTTGTGAGCAAGCTCACTCTTCTGGCCCTAAAGGAATCACAGTAGACTAGAAGAGTGCTCTTTTCTCAAAAGCAGAGTGTGTTTCTTGTAAGGCGAGCTAGTGTTTGTTTCACAGTCGTAAACGGAGTTGAATCACATGCAGTTTCTGGTCCTACTAGCAAGAGTTTTTTTCTGCTAAGAACAGTCACTATTGCGCTCCCATTGCCATGCACAGTGCAAATAGCACTCGCGTCTGTTCCTAGCAAGTACAGTGTATTGGACTGAAGAGAAGCTACTGTTCTTGTCAGTTTCCTAAGCAGAGTTGAACTAGATATGACACCTTTGTCGGAAGCACAGTTCTTTTGTTCTGAGCAAGCTCACTGTTCTGGCCCTATAGGAATCACAGTAGACTAGAAGAGTGCTCTTTTCTCAAAAGCAGAGTGTGTTTCTTGTAAGCCGAGCTAGTGTTTGTTTCCCAGTCGTAAATGGAGATGAATCACATGCAGTTTCTGTTCCTACTATCAAGAGTTGTTTTCTGCTAAGAACAGTCATGATATCTCTCCGATTGCCATACACAGTGCAAATAGCACTCACATCTCTTCCCAGCAAGTACAGTGTATTGGACTGAAGAGAAGCTACTGTTCTTGTAATTTTTCTAAGGAGAGTTGATCTAGATATGCCCCCTGTTTCGCAAGCACAGTTCTTTTGTTCTGAGCAAGCTCACACTTCTGGCCCTATAGGAAACACAGTAGATTAGAAGAGTGCTCTTTTCTCAAAAGCCGAGTGTGTTTCATATAAGGCGAGCTAGTATTTTTTTCCCAGTCATAAACGGAGTGGAATCACATGCAGTTTCTGGTCCTACGAGCAAGAGTTGTTTTCTGGTAAGAAGAGTCACTATTGCGCTCCATTTGCCATACACAGTGCAAATAGCACTAGCGTCTGTTCCCAACAAGTACAGTGTATCGGAGTGAAGAGAAGCTACTGTTCTTGTCAATTTCCTAAGTAGAGTTGAACTACATATGGCCGGTGTGTCCAAAGCACAGTTTCTTTGTTCTGAGCAAGCTCCCTGTTCTGGCCCTATAGGAATCACAGTAGACTAGAAGAGTGCTCTTTTCTCAAAAGCAGAGTGTGTTTCTTGTAAGGCAAGCTAGTATTTGTTTCCCAGTCAGAAACGGAGTTGAATCACATGCAGTTTCTGGTCCTACTAGCAAGAGTTGTTTTCTGCTAAGAACAGTCACGATTCTGCTCCCATTGCCATACACAGTGCAAATAGCACTCGCGTCTGTTCCCAGCAAGTACAGTGTATTGGACTGAAGAGAAGCTACTGTTCTTGTAAGTTTCCTAAGCAGAGTTGAACTAGATATGGCCCGTGTGTCGGAAGCACAGTTCCTTTGTTCTGAGCAAGCTCACTGATCTGGCCCTATAGGAAACACAATGGATTAGAAGATTGCTCTTTTCTCAAAAGCAGAGTGTGTTTCTTGTAAGGCGAGCTAGTATTTGTTTCACAGTCAGAAATGGAGTTGAATCACATGCAGTTTCTGGTCCTACGAGCAAGAGTTGTTTTCTGGAAGGAAGAGTCACTATTGCGCTCCATTTGCCATACACAGTGCAAATAGCACTCGCGTCTGTTCGCAGCAAGTACAGTGTATTGGACTGAAGAGAAGCTACTGTTCTTGTCAGTTTCCTAAGCAGAGTTGAACTACATATGGCCCGTGTGTAGGAAGCACAGTTCTTTTGTTCTGGGCAAGCTCACTGTTCTGGCCCTATAGGAATCACAGTAGACTAGAAGAGTGCTCTTTTCTCAAAAGCAGAGTATGTTTCTTGTAAGGCGAGCTAGTATTTGTTTCCCAGTCAGAAATGGAGTTGAATCACATGCAGTTTCTGGTCCTACGAGCAAGAGTTGTTTTCTGGAAGGAAGAGTCACTATTGCGCTCCATTTGCCATACACAGTGCAAATAGCACTCGCGTCTGTTCGCAGCAAGTACAGTGTATTGGACTGAAGAGAAGCTACTGTTCTTGTCAGTTTCCTAAGCAGAGTTGAACTAGATATGGCCCATGTGTTGGAAGCACAGTTCCTTTGTTCTGAGCAAGCTCACTGTTCTGGCCCGATAGGAATAACAGTAGACTAGAAGAGTGCTCTTTTCTCGAAAGCAGAGTGTGTTTCTTGTAAGGCGAGCTAGTATTTGTTTCCCAGTCAGAAATGGAATTGAATCACATGCAGTTTCTGCTCCTACAAACAAGAGTTGTTTTCTGGTAAGAAGAGTCACTATTGCGCTCCATTTGCCATACACAGTGCAAATAGCACTAGCGTCTGTTCCCAGCAAGTACAGTGTATTGGATTGAAGAGAAGCTGCTGTTCTTGTCAGTTTCCTAAGCAGAGTTGAACTAGATATGGCCCGTGTGTTGGAAGCACAGTTCCTTTGTTGTGAGCAAGCTCACTCTTCTGGCCCTAAAGGAATCACAGTAGACTAGAAGAGTGCTCTTTTCTCAAAAGCAGAGTGTGTTTCTTGTAAGGCGAGCTAGTGTTTGTTTCACAGTCGTAAACGGAGTTGAATCACATGCAGTTTCTGGTCCTACTAGCAAGAGTTTTTTTCTGCTAAGAACAGTCACTATTGCGCTCCCATTGCCATGCACAGTGCAAATAGCACTCGCGTCTGTTCCTAGCAAGTACAGTGTATTGGACTGAAGAGAAGCTACTGTTCTTGTCAGTTTCCTAAGAAGAGTTGAACTAGATATGGCCCGTGTGTTGGAAGCACAGTTCTTTTGTTCTGAGCAAGCTCACTCTTCTGGCCCTATAGGAAACACAGAAGAGTAGAAGAGTGCTCTTTTCTCCAAAGCAGAGTGTGTTTCTTGTAAGGCGAGCTAGTGTTTGTTTCCCAGTCGTAAATGGAGTTGAATCACATGCAGTTTCTGGTTCTACTAGCAAGAGTTGTTTTCTGCTAAGAACAGTCACAATTGAGCTCCCAATGCCATACACAGTGCAAATAGCACTCGCGTCTGTTCCCAGCAAGTACAGTGTATTGGACTGAAGAGAAGCTACTGTTCTTGTCATTTTCCTAAGCAGATTTGAACTAGATATGCCCCCTGTGTCGGAAGCACAGTTCTTTTGTTCTGAGCAAGCTCACTGTTCTGGCCCTATAGGAAACAGTGTAGATTAGAAGAGTACTCTTTTCTCAAAAGCAGAGTATGTTTCTTGTAAGGTGAGCTAGTATTTGTTTCCCAGTCAGAAATGGAGTTGAATCACATGCAGTTTATGCTCCTACAAACAAGAGTTGTTTTCTGGTAAGAAGAGTCACTATTGCGCTCCATTTGCCATACACAGTGCAAATACCACTAGAATCGGTTCACAGCAAGTACAGTGTATTGGACTGAAGAGAAGCTACTGTCCTTGTCAGTTTCCTAAGCAGAGTTGAACTAGATATGGCCCGTGTGTCGGAAGCACAGTTCCTTTGTTCTGAGCAAGCTCACTCTTCTGGCCCTATAGGAATCACAGTAGAGTAGAAGAGTGCTCTTTTCTCAAAAGCAGAGTGTGTTTCTTGTAAGGCGAGCTAGTGTTTGTTTCACAGTCGTAAACGGAGTTGAATCACATGCAGTTTCTGGTCCTACTAGCAAGAGTTGTTTTCTGCTAAGAACAGTCACTATTGCGCTCCCATTGCCATACACAGTGCAAATAGCACTCGCGTCTGTTCCCAGCAAGTACAGTGTATCGGGCTGAAGAGAAGCTACTGTTCCTGTCAGTTTCCTAAGCAGAGTTGAACTAGATATGGCCCGTGTGTCGGAAGCACAGTTCTTTTTTTCTGAGCAAGCTCACTGTTCTGGCCGTATAGGAAACACAGTAGATTAGAAGAGTGCTCTTTTCTCAAAAGCAGAGTATGTTTCTTGTAAGGCGAGCTAGTATTTGTTTCCCAGTGAGAAATGGAGTTGAATCACATGCAGTTTCTGGTCCTATGAGCAAGAGTTGTTTTCTGTTAAGAAGAGTCACTATTGCACTCCATTTGCCATACACAGTGCAAATAGCACTAGCATCTGTTCCCAGCAAGTACAGTGTATTGGACTGAAGAGAAGCTACTGTTCTTGTCAGTTTCCTAAGCAGAGTTGAACTAGATAAGGCCCGTGTGTCGGAAGCACAGTTCCTTTGTTCTGAGCAAGCTCACTGTTCTGGCCCTATAGGAATCACAGTAGACTAGAAGTGTGCTCTTTTCTCAAAAGCAGAGTGAGTTTCTTGTAAGGCGAGCTAGTATTTGTTTCCCAGTCAGAAATGGAGTTGAATCACATGCAGTTTCTGGTCCTACAAGCAAGAGTTGTTTTCTGGTAAGAAGAGTCACTATTGCGCTCCATTTGCCATACACAGTGCAAATACCACTAGCGACTGTTCCCAGCAAGTACAGTGTATTGGACTGAAGAGAAGCTACTGTTCTTGTCAGTTTCCTAAGCAGAGTTGAACTGGATAAGGCCCGTGTGTCGGAAGCACAGTTCCTTTGTTGTGAGCAAGCTCACTGTTCTGGCCCTATAGGAATCACATTAGACTAGAAGAGTGCTCTTTTCTTAAAAGCAGAGTGTGTTTCTTGTAAGGCGAGCTAGTGTTTGTTTCCCAGTCGTAAACGGAGTTGAATCACATGCAGTTTCTGGTCCTACTAGCAAGAGTTGTTTTCTGCTAAGAACAGTCACAATTGCGCTCCCAATGCCATACACAGTGCAAATAGCACTCGCGTTGGTTCCCAGCAAGTACAGTGTATTGGACTGAAGAGAAGCTACTGTTCTTGTCATTTTCCTAAGCAGATTTGAAATAGATATGCCCCCTGTGTCGGAAGCACAGTTCTTTTGTTCTGAGCAAGCTCACTGTTCTGGCCCCATAGGAAACAGTGTAGATTAGAAGAGTGCTCTTTTCTCAAAAGCAGAGTATGTTTCTTGTAAGGTGAGCTAGTATTTGTTTCCCAGTCAGAAATGGAGTTGAATCACATGCAGTTTCTGCTCCTACAAACAAGAGTTGTTTTCTGGTAAGAAGAGTCACTATTGCGCTCCATTTGCCATACACAGTGCAAATAGCACTAGCGTCTGTTCACAGCAAGTACAGTGTATTGGACTGAAGAGAAGCTACTGTTCTTGTCAGTTTCCTAAGCAGAGTTGAACTAGGTATGGCCCGTGTGTGGGATGCACAGTTCCATTGTTCTGAGCAAGCTCACTGTTCTGGCCCTATATGAATCACAGTAGAGTAGAAGAGTGCTCTTTTCTCAAAAGCAGTGTGTTTCTTGTAAGGCGAGCTAGTATTTGTTTCCCAGTCAGAAATGAAGTTGAATCACATGCAGTTTCTGGTCCTACAAGCAAGAGTTGTTTTCTGGTAAGAAGATTAACTATTGTGCTCCATTTGCCATACACAGTGCAAATAGCACTAGCGTCTGTTCCCAGCAAGTACAGTGTATTGGACTGAAGAGAAGCTACTGTTCTTGTCAGTTTCCTAAGCAGAGTTGAACTAGATATGGCCTGTGTGTCAGAAGCACAGTTCTTTTGTTCTGAGCAAGCTCACTGTTCTGGCCCTATAGGAATCACAGTAGATTAGAAAAGTGCTCTTTTCTCAAAAGCAGAGTATGTTTCTTGTAAGGCTAGCTAGTATTTGTTTCCCAGTCAGAAATGGAGTTGAATCACATGCAGTTTCTGCTCCTTCAAGCAAGAGTTGTTTTCTGGTAAAAGGAGTCACTATTGCGCTCCCATTGCCATACACAGTACAAATAGCACTACCGTCTGTTCCCAGGAAGTACAGTGTATTGGACTGAAGAGAAGCTACTGTTCTTGTCAGTGTCCTAAGCAAAGTTGAAATAGATATGGCCCGTGTGTTGGAAGCACAGTTCCTTTGTCCTGAGCAAGCTCACTGTTCTGGCCCTATAGGAATCATAGTAGATTAGAAGAGTGCTCTTTTCTCAAAAGCAGAGTGTGTTTCTTGTAAGGTGAGCTAGTGTTTGTTTCCCAGTCGAAAACGGAGTTGAATCACATGCAGTTTCTGTTCCTACTAGCAAGAGTTGTTTTCTGGTAAGAAGAGTCACTATTGCACTCCATTTGCCATAACACAGTGCAAATAGCACTAGCGTCTGTTCCCAGCAAGTACAGTGTATTGGACTGAAGAGAAGCTACTTTTCTTGTCAGTTTCCTAAGCAGAGTAGAACTAGATATGGCCCGTGTGTCGGAAGCACAGTTCTTTTGTTCTGAGCAAGCTCACTGTTCTGGCCCTATAGGAATCACAGTAGAGTAGAAGAGTGCTCTTTTCTCAAAAGCAGAGTGAGTTTCTTGCAAAGCGAGCTAGTGTTTGTTTCCCAGTTGTAAAAGGACTTGAATCACATGCAGTTTCTGGTCCTACGAGCAAGAGTTGTTTTCTGCTATGAACAGTCACGATTGTGCTCCCATTGCCATTCACAGTGCAAATAGCACTAGCGTCTGTTCCCAGCAAGTACAGTGTATTGGACTGAAGAGAAGCTACTGTTCTTGTCAGTTTCCTAAGCAGAGTTTAACTAGATATGGCCCGATTGTCGGAAGCACAGTTCCTTTGTTCTGAGCAAGCTCACTCTTCTGGCCCGAGAGGAATCACAGTAGACTAGAAGAGTGCTCTTTTCTCAAAAGCAGAGTGTGTTTCTTGTAAGGCGAGCTAGTGTTTGATTCACAGTCGTAAACGGAGTTGAATCACATGCAGTTTCTGGTCCTACTAGCAAGAGTTGTTTTCTGCTAAGAACAGTCACGATTTTGCTCCCATTGCCATACACAGTGCAAATAGCACTCGCCTCTGTTCCCAGCAAGTACAGTGTATTGGACTGAAGAGAAGCTACTGTTCTTGTCAGTTTCCTAAGCAGAGTTGAACTAGATAAGGCCCGTGTGTCGGAAGCACAGTTCTTTTGTTCTGAGCAAGCTCACTGTTCTGGCACTATAGGAATCACAGTAGAGTAGAAGAGTGCTCTTTTCTCAAAAGCAGAGTGTGTTTCTTGTAAGGCGAACTAGTGTTTGTTTCCCAGTCATAAACGAGGTTGAATCACATGCAGTTTCTGTTCCTACTAGCAAGAGTTGTTTTCTGCTAAGAACAGTCACAATTGTGCTCCCATTGCCATACACAGTGCAAATAGCACTTGCGTCTGTTCCCAGCAAGTACAGTGTATTGGACTGAAGAGAAACTACTGTTCTTTTCAGTTTCCTAAGCAGAGTTGAACTAGATATGACACCTTTGTCGGAAGCACAGTTCTTTTGTTCTGAGCAAGCTCACTGTTCTGGCCCTATAGGAATCACAGTAGACTAGAAGAGTGCTCTTTTCTCAAAAGCAGAGTGTGTTTCTTGTAAGCCGAGCTAGTGTTTGTTTCCCAGTCGTAAATGGAGATGAATCACATGCAGTTTCTGTTCCTACTATCAAGAGTTGTTTTCTGCTAAGAACAGTCATGATATCTCTCCGATTGCCATACACAGTGCAAATAGCACTCACATCTCTTCCCAGCAAGTACAGTGTATTGGACTGAAGAGAAGCTACTGTTCTTGTAATTTTTCTAAGGAGAGTTGATCTAGATATGCCCCCTGTTTCGCAAGCACAGTTCTTTTGTTCTGAGCAAGCTCACACTTCTGGCCCTATAGGAAACACAGTAGATTAGAAGAGTGCTCTTTTCTCAAAAGCCGAGTGTGTTTCATATAAGGCGAGCTAGTATTTTTTTCCCAGTCATAAACGGAGTGGAATCACATGCAGTTTCTGGTCCTACGAGCAAGAGTTGTTTTCTGGTAAGAAGAGTCACTATTGCGCTCCATTTGCCATACACAGTGCAAATAGCACTAGCGTCTGTTCCCAGCAAGTACAGTGTATTGGATTGAAGAGAAGCTGCTGTTCTTGTCAGTTTCCTAAGCAGAGTTGAACTAGATATGGCCCGTGTGTTGGAAGCACAGTTCCTTTGTTGTGAGCAAGCTCACTCTTCTGGCCCTAAAGGAATCACAGTAGACTAGAAGAGTGCTCTTTTCTCAAAAGCAGAGTGTGTTTCTTGTAAGGCGAGCTAGTGTTTGTTTCAGTCGTAAACGGAGTTGAATCACATGCAGTTTCTGGTCCTACTAGCAAGAGTTTTTTTCTGCTAAGAACAGTCACTATTGCGCTCCCATTGCCATACACAGTGCAAATAGCACTCGCGTCTGTTCCTAGCAAGTACAGTGTATTGGACTGAAGAGAAGCTACTGTTCTTGTCAGTTTCCTAAGAAGAGTTGAACTAGATATGGCCCGTGTGTTGGAAGCACAGTTCTTTTGTTCTGAGCAAGCTCACTCTTCTGGCCCTATAGGAAACACAGAAGAGTAGAAGAGTGCTCTTTTCTCCAAAGCAGAGTGTGTTTCTTGTAAGGCGAGCTAGTGTTTGTTTCCCAGTCGTAAATGGAGTTGAATCACATGCAGTTTCTGGTTCTACTAGCAAGAGTTGTTTTCTGCTAAGAACAGTCACAATTGTGCTCCCATTGCCATACACAGTGCAAATAGCACTTGCGTCTGTTCCCAGCAAGTACAGTGTATTGGACTGAAGAGAAACTACTCTTCTTTTCAGTTTCCTAAGCAGAGTTGAACTAGATATGACCCCTGTGTCGGAAGCACAGTTCTTTTGTTCTGAGCAAGCTCACTGTTCTGGCCCTATAGGAATCACAGTAGACTAGAAGAGTGCTCTTTTCTCAAAAGCAGAGTGTGTTTCTTGTAAGGCGAGCTAGTGTTTGTTTCCCAGTCGTAAATGGAGATGAATCACATGCAGTTTCTGTTCCTACTATCAAGAGTTGTTTTCTGCTAAGAACAGTCATGATATCTCTCCGATTGCCATACACAGTGCAAATAGCACTCACATCTGTTCCCAGCAAGTACAGTGTATTGGACTGAAGAGAAGCTACTGTTCTTGTAATTTTTCTAAGGAGAGTTGATCTAGATATGCCCCCTGTGTCGCAAGCACAGTTCTTTTGTTCTGAGCAAGCTCACACTTCTGGCCCTATAGGAAACACAGTAGATTAGAAGAGTGCTCTTTTCTCAAAAGCCGAGTGTGTTTTATATAAGGCGAGCTAGTATTTTTTTCCCAGTCATAAACGGAGTGGAATCACATGCAGTTTCTGGTCCTACGAGCAAGAGTTGTTTTCTGGTAAGAAGAGTCACTATTGCGCTCCATTTGCCATACACAGTGCAAATAGCACTAGCATCTGTTCCCAACAAGTACAGTGTATCGGAGTGAAGAGAAGCTACTGTTCTTGTCAATTTCCTAAGCAGAGTTGACCTACATATGGCCGGTGTGTCCAAAGCACAGTTTCTTTGTTCTGAGCAAGCTCCCTGTTCTGGTCCTATAGGAATCACAGTAGACTAGAAGAGTGCTCTTTTCTCAAAAGCAGAGTGTGTTTCTTGTAAGGCAAGCTAGTATTTGTTTCCCAGTCAGAAACGGAGTTGAATCACATGCAGTTTCTGGTCCTACTAGCAAGAGTTGTTTTCTGCTAAGAACAGTCACGATTCTGCTCCCATTGCCATACACAGTGCAAATAGCACTCGCGTCTGTTCCCAGCAAGTACAGTGTATTGGACTGAAGAGAAGCTACTGTTCTTGTCAGTTTCCTAAGCAGAGTTGAACTAGATATGGCCCGTGTGTCGGAAGCACAGTTCCTTTGTTCTGAGCAAGCTCACTGATCTGGCCCTATAGGAAACACAATGGATTAGAAGATTGCTCTTTTCTCAAAAACAGAGTGTGTTTCTTGTAAGGCGAGCTAGTATTTGTTTCCCAGTCAGAAATGGAGTTGAATCACATGCAGTTTCTGGTCCTACGAGCAAGAGTTGTTTTCTGGAAGGAAGAGTCACTATTGCGCTCCATTTGCCATACACAGTGCAAATAGCACTCGCGTCTGTTCGCAGCAAGTACAGTGTATTGGACTGAAGAGAAGCTACTGTTCTTGTCAGTTTCCTAAGCAGAGTTGAACTAGATATGGCCCGTGTGTAGGAAGCACAGTTCTTTTGTTCTGGGCAAGCTCACTGTTCTGGCCCCATAGGAATCACAGTAGACTAGAAGAGTGCTCTTTTCTCAAAAGCAGAGTATGTTTCTTGTAAGGCGAGCTAGTATTTGTTTCCCAGTCAGAAATGGAGTTGAATCACATGCAGTTTCTGGTCCTACGAGCAAGAGTTGTTTTCTGGAAGGAAGAGTCACTATTGCGCTCCATTTGCCATACACAGTGCAAATAGCACTCGCGTCTGTTCGCAGCAAGTACAGTGTATTGGACTGAAGAGAAGCTACTGTTCTTGTCAGTTTCCTAAGCAGAGTTGAACTAGATATGGCCCATGTGTTGGAAGCACAGTTCCTTTGTTCTGAGCAAGCTCACTGTTCTGGCCCGATAGGAATAACAGTAGACTAGAAGAGTGCTCTTTTCTCAAAAGCAGAGTGTGTTTCTTGTAAGGCGAGCTAGTATTTGTTTCCCAGTCAGAAATGGAGTTGAATCACATGCACTTTCTGGTCCTACAAGCAAGAGTTGTTTTCTGGTAAGAAGAGTCACTATTGCGCTCCATTTGCCATACACAGTGCAAATAGCACTAGCGACTGTTCCCAGCAAGTACAGTGTATTGGACTGAAGAGAAGCTACTGTTCTTGTCAGTTTCCTAAGCAGAGTTGAACTGGATAAGGCCCGTGTGTCGGAAGCACAGTTCCTTTGTTGTGAGCAAGCTCACTGTTCTGGCCCTATAGGAATCACAGTAGACTAGAAGAGTGCTCTTTTCTCAAAAGCAGAGTGTGTATCTTGTAAGGCGAGCTAGTGTTTGTTTCCCAGTCGTAAATGGAGTTGAATCACATGCAGTTTCTGGTCCTACTAGCAAGAGTTGTTTTCTGCTAAGAACAGTCACAATTGAGCTCCCAATGCCATACCCAGTGCAAATAGCACTCGCGTCGGATCCCAGCAGGTACAGTGTATTGGACTGAAGAGAAGCTACTGTTCTTGTCATTTTCCTAAGCAGATTTGAACTAGATATGCCCCCTGTGTCGGAAGCACAGTTCTTTTGTTCTGAGCAAGCTCACTGTTCTGGCCCTATAGGAAACAGTGTAGATTAGAAGAGTGCTCTTTTCTCAAAAGCAGAGTATGTTTCTTGTAAGGTGAGCTAGTATTTGTTTCCCAGTCAGAAATGGAATTGAATCACATGCAGTTTCTGCTCCTACAAACAAGAGTTGTTTTCTGGTAAGAAGAGTCACTATTGCGCTCCATTTGCCATACACAGTGCAAATAGCACTAGCGTCTGTTCCCAGCAAGTACAGTGTATTGGATTGAAGAGAAGCTGCTGTTCTTGTCAGTTTCCTAAGCAGAGTTGAACTAGATATGGCCCGTGTGTTGGAAGCACAGTTCCTTTGTTGTGAGCAAGCTCACTCTTCTGGCCCTAAAGGAATCACAGTAGACTAGAAGAGTGCTCTTTTCTCAAAAGCAGAGTGTGTTTCTTGTAAGGCGAGCTAGTGTTTGTTTCACAGTCGTAAACGGAGTTGAATCACATGCAGTTTCTGGTCCTACTAGCAAGAGTTTTTTTCTGCTAAGAACAGTCACTATTGCGCTCCCATTGCCATACACAGTGCAAATAGCACTCGCGTCTCTTCCTAGCAAGTACAGTGTATTGGACTGAAGAGAAGCTACTGTTCTTGTCAGTTTCCTAAGAAGAGTTGAACTAGATATGGCCCGTGTGTTGGAAGCACAGTTCTTTTGTTCTGAGCAAGCTCACTCTTCTGGCCCTATAGGAAACACAGAAGAGTAGAAGAGTGCTCTTTTCTCCAAAGCAGAGTGTGTTTCTTGTAAGGCGAGCTAGTGTTTGTTTCCCAGTCGTAAATGGAGTTGAATCACATGCAGTTTCTGGTTCTACTAGCAAGAGTTGTTTTCTGCTAAGAACAGTCACAATTGAGCTCCCAATGCCATACACAGTGCAAATAGCACTCGCGTCTGTTCCCAGCAAGTACAGTGTATTGGACTGAAGAGAAGCTACTGTTCTTGTCATTTTCCTAAGCAGATTTGAACTAGATATGCCCCCTGTGTCGGAAGCACAGTTCTTTTGTTCTGAGCAAGCTCACTGTTCTGGCCCTATAGGAAACAGTGTAGATTAGAAGAGTACTCTTTTCTCAAAAGCAGAGTATGTTTCTTGTAAGGTGAGCTAGTATTTGTTTCCCAGTCAGAAATGGAGTTGAATCACATGCAGTTTATGCTCCTACAAACAAGAGTTGTTTTCTGGTAAGAAGAGTCACTATTGCGCTCCATTTGCCATACACAGTGCAAATAGCACTAGAATCTGTTCCCAGCAAGTACAGTGTATTGGACTGAAGAGAAGCTACTGTTCTTGTCAGTTTCCTAAGCAGAGTTGAACTAGATAAGGCCCGTGTGTCGGAAGAACAGTTCCTTTGTTCTGAGCAAGCTCACTGTTCTGGCCCTATAGGAATCACAGTAGACTAGAAGTGTGCTCTTTTCTCAAAAGCAGAGTGAGTTTCTTGTAAGGCGAGCTAGTATTTGTTTCCCAGTCAGAAATGGAGTTGAATCACATGCAGTTTCTGGTCCTACAAGCAAGAGTGGTTTTCTGGTAAGAAGAGTCACTATTGCGCTCCATTTGCCATACACAGTGCAAATACCACTAGCGACTGTTCCCAGCAAGTACAGTGTATTGGACTGAAGAGAAGCTACTGTTCTTGTCAGTTTCCTAAGCAGAGTTGAACTGGATAAGGCCCGTGTGTCGGAAGCACAGTTCCTTTGTTGTGAGCAAGCTCACTGTTCTGGCCCTATAGGAATCACATTAGACTAGAAGAGTGCTCTTTTCTTAAAAGCAGAGTGTGTTTCTTGTAAGGCGAGCTAGTGTTTGTTTCCCAGTCGTAAACGGAGTTGAATCACATGCAGTTTCTGGTCCTACTAGCAAGAGTTGTTTTCTGCTAAGAACAGTCACAATTGCGCTCCCAATGCCATACACAGTGCAAATAGCACTCGCGTTGGTTCCCAGCAAGTACAGTGTATTGGACTGAAGAGAAGCTACTGTTCTTGTCATTTTCCTAAGCAGATTTGTAATAGATATGCCCCCTGTGTCGGAAGCACAGTTCTTTTGTTCTGAGCAAGCTCACTGTTCTGGCCCCATCGGAAACAGTGTAGATTAGAAGAGTGCTCTTTTCTCAAAAGCAGAGTATGTTTCTTGTAAGGTGAGCTAGTATTTGTTTCCCAGTCAGAAATGGAGTTGAATCACATGCAGTTTCTGATCCTACAAACATGAGTTGTTTTCTGGTAAGAAGAGTCACTATTGCGCTCCATTTGCCATACACAGTGCAAATAGCACTAGCGTCCGTTCACAGCAAGTACAGTGTATTGGACTGAAGAGAAGCTACTGTTCTTGTCAGTTTCCTAAGAAGAGTTGAACTAGATATGGCCCGTGTGTTGGAAGCACAGTTCTTTTGTTCTGAGCAAGCTCACTCTTCTGGCCCTATAGGAAACACAGAAGAGTAGAAGAGTGCTCTTTTCTCCAAAGCAGAGTATGTTTCTTGTAAGGCGAGTTAGTATTTGTTTCCCAGTCAGAAATGGAGTTGAATCACATGCAGTTTCTGCTCCTACAAACAAGAGTTGTTTTCTGGTAAGAAGAGTCACTGTTGCGCTCCATTTGCCATACACAGTGCATATAGCACTAGCGTCTGTTCAAGGCAAGTACAGTGTATTGTACTGAAGAGAAACTACAGTTCTTGTCAGTTTCCTAAGCAGAGTTGAACTAGATATGGCCCGTGTGTCGGAAGCACAGTTCCTTTGTTGTGAGCAAGCTCACTCTTCTGGCCCTATAGGAATCACAGTAGACTAGAAGAGTGCTCTTTTCTCAAAAGCAGAGTGTGTTTCTTGTAAGGCGAGCTAGTGTTTGTTTCACAGTCGTAAACGGAGTTGAATCACATGCAGTTTCTGGTCCTACTAGCAAGAGTTTTTTTCTGCTAAGAACAGTCACGATTGCGCTCCCATTGCCATACACAGTGCAAATAGCACTCGTGTCTGTTCCCAGCAAGTACAGTGTATTGGACTGAAGAGAAGCTACTGTTCTTGTCAGTTTCCTAAGCAGAGTTGAACTGGATAAGGCCCGTGTGTCGGAAGAACAGTTCCTTTGTTGTGAGCAAGCTCACTGTTCTGGCCCTATAGGAATCACAGTAGAGTAGAAGAGTGCTCTTTTCTCAAAAGCAGAGTGTGTTTCTTGTAAGGCGAGCTAGTGTTTGTTTCACAGTCGTAAACGGAGTTGAATCACATGCAGTTTCTGGTCCTACTAGCAAGAGTTGTTTTCTGCTAAGAACAGTCACTATTGCGCTCCCATTGCCATACACAGTGCAAATAGCACTCGCGTCTGTTCCCAGCAAGTACAGTGTATTGGACTGAACAGAAGCTACTGTTCTTGTCAGTTTCCTAAGAAGAGTTGAACTAGATATGGCCCGTGTGTTGGAAGCACATTTCTTTTGTTCTGAGCAAGCTCACTCTTCTGGCTCTAAAGGAAACACAGAAGAGTAGAAGAGTGCTCTTTTCTCCAAAGCAGAGTGTGTTTCTTCTAAGGCGAGCTAGTATTTGTTTCCCAGTCATAAATGGAGTTGAATCACATGCAGTTTCTGGTCCTACAAGCAAGAGTTGTTTTCTGGTAAGAAGAGTCACTATTGCGCTCCATTTGCCATACACAGTGCAAATACCACTAGCGACTGTTCCCAGCAAGTACAGTGTATTGGACTGAAGAGAAGCTACTGTTCTTGTCAGTTTCCTAAGCAGAGTTGAACTGGATAAGGCCCGTGTGTCGGAAGCACAGTTCCTTTGTTGTGAGCAAGCTCACTGTTCTGGCCCTATAGGAATCACAGTAGACTAGAAGAGTGCTCTTTTCTTAAAAGCAGAGTGTGTTTCTTGTAAGGCGAGCTAGTGTTTGTTTCCCAGTCGTAAACGGAGTTGAATCACATGCAGTTTCTGGTCCTACTAGCAAGAGCTGTTTTCTGCTAAGAACAGTCACAATTGCGCTCCCAATGCCATACACAGTGCAAATAGCACTCTCGTTGGTTCCCAGCAAGTACAGTGTATTGGACTGAAGAGAAGCTACTGTTCTTGTCATTTTCCTAAGCAGATTTGAAATAGATATGCCCCCTGTGTCGGAAGCACAGTTCTTTTGTTCTGAGCAAGCTCACTGTTCTGGCCCCATAGGAAACAGTGTAGATTAGAAGAGTGCTCTTTTCTCAAAAGCAGAGTATGTTTCTTGTAAGGTGAGCTAGTATTTGTTTCCCAGTCAGAAATGGAGTTGAATCACATGCAGTTTCTGCTCCTACAAACAAGAGTTGTTTTCTGGTAAGAAGAGTCACTATTGCGCTCCATTTGCCATACACAGTGCAAATAGCACTAGCGTCTGTTCACAGCAAGTACAGTGTATTGGACTGAAGAGAAGCTACTGTTCTTGTCAGTTTCCTAAGCAGAGTTGAACTAGATATGGCCCGTGTGTAGGAAGCACAGTTCCTTTGTTCTGAGCAAGCTCACTCTTCTGGCCCTATAGGAATCACAGTAGAGTAGAAGAGTGCTCTTTTCTCAAAAGCAGAGTGTGTTTCTTGTAAGGCGAGCTAGTGTTTGTTTCACAGTCGTAAACGGAGTTGAATCACATGCAGTTTCTGGTCCTACTAGCAAGAGTTGTTTTCTGCTAAGAACAGTCACTATTGCGCTCCCATTGCCATACACAGTGCAAATAGTACTCCCGTCTGTTCCCAGCAAGTACAGTGTATTGGACTGAAGAGAAGCTACTGTTCTTGTCAGTTTCCTTAGCAGAGTTGAACTAGATGTGACCCCTGTATCGGAAGCACAGTTCTTTTGTTCTGAGCAAGCTCACTGTTCTGGCACTATAGGAAACACTGTAGATTAGAAGAGTGCTCTTTTCTCAAAAGCAGAGTATGTTTCTTGTAAGGCGAGCTAGTATTTGTTTCCCAGTCAGAAATGGAGTTGAATAACATGAGGTTTCTGCTCCTACAAGCAAGAGTTGTTTTCTGGTAAGAAGAGTCACTATTGCGCTCCATTTGCCATACACAGTGCAAATAGCACTAGCGTCTGTTCCCAGCAAGTACAGTGTATTGGACTGAAGAGAAACTACTGTTCTTGTCAGTTTCCTAAGCAGAGCTGAACTAGATATGGCCCGTGTGTCGGAAGCACAGTTCCTTTGTTCTGAGCAAGCTCACTGCTCTGGCCCTATAGGAAACACAGTAGATTAGAAGAGTGCTCTTTTCTCAAAAGCAGAGTGTGTTTCTTGTAAGGCGAGCTAGTATTTGTTTCCCAGTCAGAAACGGAGTTGAATCACATGCAGTTTCTGATCCTACAAGCAAGAGTTGTTTTCTGGTAAGAAGAGTCACTATTGTGCTCCATTTGCCATACACAGTGCAAATAGCACTAGCGTCTGTTAACAGGAAGTACAGTGTATTGGACTGAAGGGAAGCTACTGTTATTGTCAGTTTCCTAAGCAGAGTTGAACTAGATATGGCCCGTGTGTTGGAAGCACAGTTCTTTTGTTCTGAGCAAGCTCACTGTTCTGCCCCTATAGGAAACACAGAAGAGTAGAAGAGTGCTCTTTTCTCCAAAGCAGAGTGTGTTTCTTGTAAGGCGAGCTAGTATTTGTTTCCCAGTCAGAAATGGAGTTGAATCACATGCAGTTTCTGGTCCTACAAGCAAGAGTTGTTTTCTGGTAAGAAGAGTCACTATTGCGCTCCATTTGCCATACACAGTGCAAATAGCACTAGCGACTGTTCCCAGCAAGTACAGTGTATTGGACTGAAGAGAAGCTACTGTTATTGTCAGTTTCCTAAGCAGAGTTGAACTGGATAAGGCCCGTGTGTCGGAAGCACAGTTCCTTTGTTGTGAGCAAGCTCACTCTTCTGGCCCTATAGGAATCACAGTAGAGTAGAAGAGTGCTCTTTTCTCAAAAGCAGAGTGTGTTTCTTGTAAGGCGAGCTAGTGTTTGTTTCCCAGTCATAAATGGAGTTGAATCACATGCAGTTTCTGGTCCTACTAGCAAGAGTTGTTTTCTGCTAAGAACAGTCACAATTGAGCTCCCAATGCCATACACAGTGCAAATAGCACTCGCGTCTGTTCCCAGCAAGTACAGTGTATTGGACTGAAGAGAAGCTACTGTTCTTGTCATTTTCCTAAGCAGATTTGAACTAGATATGCCCCCTGTGTCGGAAGCACAGTTC
Organism: Peromyscus eremicus; assembly: GCF_949786415.1. Lineage (NCBI taxonomy): Eukaryota > Metazoa > Chordata > Mammalia > Rodentia > Cricetidae > Peromyscus > Peromyscus eremicus. The sequence continues at coordinate 26,977 of NW_026734549.1, read as the reverse complement.
TTTTGTTCTGAGCAAGCTCACTGTTCTGGCCCTATAGGAAACAGTGTAGATTAAAAGAGTGCTCTTTTCTAAAAAGCAGAGTATGTTTCTTGTAAGGTGAGCTAGTATTTGTTTCCCAGTTAGAAATGGAGTTGAATCACATGCAGTTTCTGCTCCTACAAACAAGAGTTGTTTTCTGGTAAGAAGAGTCATTATTACGCTCCATTTGCCATACACAGTGCAAATAGCACTAGCGTCTGTTCACAGCAAGTACAGTGTATTGGACTGAAGAGAAGCTACTGTTCTTGTCAGTTTCCTAAGCAGAGTTGAACTAGATATGGCCCGTGTGTCGGAAGCACAGTTCCTTTGTTCTGAGCAAGCTCACTCTTCTGGCCCTTTAGGAATCACAGTAGAGTAGAAGAGTGCTCTTTTCTCAAAAGCAGAGTGTGTTTCTTGTAAGGCGAGCTAGTGTTTGTTTCACAGTCGTAAACGGAGTTGAATCACATGCAGTTTCTGGTCCTACTAGCAAGAGTTGTTTTCTGCTAAGAACAGTCACTATTGCGCTCCCATTGCCATACACAGTGCAAATAGCACTCGCGTCTGTTCCCAGCAAGTACAGTGTATTGGACTGAAGAGAAGCTACTGTTCTTGTCAGTTTCCTTAGCAGAGTTGAACTAGATGTGACCCCTGTATCGGAAGCACAGTTCCTTTGTTCTGAGCAAGCTCACTGCTCTGGCCCTATAGGAAACACAGTAGATTAGAAGAGTGCTCTTTTCTCAAAAGCAGAGTGTGTTTCTTGTAAGGCGAGCTAGTATTTGTTTCCCAGTCAGAAATGGAGTTGAATCACATGCAGTTTCTGATCCTACGAGCAAGAGTTGTTTTCTGGTAAGAGGAGTCACTATTGTACTCCATTTGCCATACACAGTGCAAATAGCACTAGCGTCTGTTAACAGGAAGTACAGTGTATTGGACTGAAGAGAAGCTACTGTTCTTGTCATTTTCCTAAGGAGAGTTGAACTAGATATGCCCCCTGTGTCGGAAGCACAGTTCTTTTGTTCTGAGCAAGCTCACTGTTCTGGCCCTATAGGAAACACAGTAAATTAGAAGAGTGCTCTTTTCTCAAAAGCAGAGTATGTTTCTCGTAAGGCGAGCTAGTATTTGTTTCCCAGTCAGAAATGGAGTTGAATCACATGCAGTTTCTGGTCCTATGAGCAAGTGTTTTTTTCTGTTAAGAAGAGTCACTATTGCACTCCATTTGCCATACACAGTGCAAATAGCACTAGCGTCTGTTCCCAGCAAGTACAGTGTATTGGACTGAAGAGAAGCTACTGTTCTTGTCAGTTTCCTGAGCAGAGTTGAACTAGATAAGGCCCATGTGTCGAAAGCACAGTTCCTTTGTTCTGAGCAAGCTCACTGTTCTGGCCCTATAGGAATCACAGTAGACTAGAAGAGTGCTCTTTTCTCAAAAGCAGAGTGAGTTTCTTCCAAGGCGAGCTAGTGTTTGTTTCCCAGTCGTAAATGGAGGTGAATCACATGCAGTTTCTGGTCCTACTATCAAGAGTTGTTTTCTGGTAAGAAGAGTCACTATTGCGCTCCATTTGCCATACACAGTGCAAATAGCACTAGCGCCTGTTCCCAGCAAGTACAGTGTATTGGACTGAAGAGAAGCTACTGTTCTTGTCAGTTTCCTAAGCAGAGTTGAACTAGGTATGGCCCGTGTGTGGGATGCACAGTTCCATTGTTCTGAGCAAGCTCACTGTTCTGGCCCTATATGAATCACAGTAGAGTAGAAGAGTGCTCTTTTCTCAAAAGCAGTGTGTTTCTTGTAAGGCGAGCTAGTATTTGTTTCCCAGTCAGAAATGAAGTTGAATCACATGCAGTTTCTGGTCCTACGAGCAAGAGTTGTTTTCTGCTAAGAACAGTCACAATTGTGCTCCCATTGCCATACACAGTGCAAATAGCACTCGTGTCTGTTCCCAGCAAGTACAGTGTATTGGACTGATGAGAAGCTACTGTTCTTGTCAGTTTCCTAAGCTAAGTTGAACTAGATGTGGCCCGTGTGTCGGAAGCACAGTTCTTTTGTTCTGAGCAAGCTCACTATTCTGGCCCTATAGGAAACACAGTAGATTAGGAGAGTGCTCTTTTCTCAAAAGCAGAGCGTGTTTCTTGTAAGGCGAGCTAGTATTTGTTTCCCAGTCAGAAATGGAGTTGAATCATATGCAGTTTCTGGTCCTTCGAGCAAGAGTTGTTTTCTGGTAAGAAGAGTCACTATTGTGCTCCATTTGCCATACCCAGTGCAAATAGCACTAGCGTCTGTTCCCAGCAAGTACAGTGTATTGGACTGAAGAGAAGCTATAGTTCTTGTCAGTTCCCTAAGCAGAGTTGAACTAGATATGGCCCGTGTGTCAGAAACACAGTTCCTTTGTTCTGAGCAAGCTCACTGCTCTGGCCCTATAGGAAACACAGTAGATTAGAAGAGTGCTCTTTTCTCAAAAGCAGAGTGTGTTTCTTGTAAGGCGAGCTAGTATTTGTTTCCCAGTCAGAAACGGAGTTGAATCACATGCAGTTTCTGATCCTACAAGCAAGAGTTGTTTTCTGGTAAGAAGAGTCACTATTGTGCTCCATTTGCCATACACAGTGCAAATAGCACTAGCGTCTGTTAACAGGAAGTACAGTGTATTGGACTGAAGGGAAGCTACTGTTCTTGAGAGTTTCCTAAGGAGAGTTGAACTAGATATGGCCCGTGTGTTGGAAGCACAGTTCTTTTGTTCTGAGCAAGCTCACTGTTCTGGCCCTATAGGAAACACAGAAGAGTAGAAGAGTGCTCTTTTCTCCAAAGCAGAGTGTGTTTCTTGTAAGGCGAGCTAGTATTTGTTTCCCAGTCAGAAATGGAGTTGAATCACATGCAGTTTCTGGTCCTACAAGCAAGAGTTGTTTTCTGGTAAGAAGAGTCACTATTGCGCTCCATTTGCCATACACAGTGCAAATAGCACTAGCGACTGTTCCCAGCAAGTACAGTGTATTGGACTGAAGAGAAGCTACTGTTCTTGTCAGTTTCCTAAGCAGAGTTGAACTGGATAAGGCCCGTGTGTCGGAAGCACAGTTCCTTTGTTGTGAGCAAGCTCACTGTTCTGGCCCTATAGGAATCACAGTAGAGTAGAAGAGTGCTCTTTTCTCAAAAGCAGAGTGTGTTTCTTGTAAGGCGAGCTAGTGTTTGTTTCCCAGTCGTAAATGGAGTTGAATCACATGCAGTTTCTGGTCCTACTAGCAAGAGTTGTTTTCTGCTAAGAACAGTCACAATTGAGCTCCCAATGCCATACACAGTGCAAATAGCACTCGCGTCTGCTCCCAGCAAGTACAGTGTATTGGACTGAAGAGAAGCTACTGTTCTTGTCATTTTCCTAAGCAGATTTGAACTAGATATGCCCCCTCTGTCGGAAGCACAGTTCTTTTGTTCTGAGCAAGCTCACTGTTCTGGCCCTATATGAAACAGTGTAGATTAAAAGAGTGCTCTTTTCTAAAAAGCAGAGTATGTTTCTTGTAAGGTGAGCTAGTATTTGTTTCCCAGTTAGAAATGGAGTTGAATCACATGCAGTTTCTGCTCCTACAAACAAGAGTTGTTTTCTGGTAAGAAGAGTCATTATTACGCTCCATTTGCCATACACAGTGCAAATAGCACTAGCGTCTGTTCACAGCAAGTACAGTGTATTGGACTGAAGAGAAGCTACTGTTCTTGTCAGTTTCCTAAGCAGAGTTGAACTAGATATGGCCCGTGTGTCGGAAGCACAGTTCCTTTGTTCTGAGCAAGCTCACTCTTCTGGCCCTTTAGGAATCACAGTAGAGTAGAAGAGTGCTCTTTTCTCAAAAGCAGAGTGTGTTTCTTGTAAGGCGAGCTAGTGTTTGTTTCACAGTCGTAAACGGAGTTGAATCACATGCAGTTTCTGGTCCTACTAGCAAGAGTTGTTTTCTGCTAAGAACACTCACTATTGCGCTCCCATTGCCATACACAGTGCAAATAGCACTCGCGTCTGTTCCCAGCAAGTACAGTGTATTGGACTGAAGAGAAGCTACTGTTCTTGTCAGTTTCCTAAGCAGAGTTGAACTAGATGTGACCCCTGTGTCGGAAGCACAGTTCTTTTGTTCTGAGCAAGCTCACTGTTCTGGCACTATAGGAAACACTGTAGATTAGAAGAGTGCTCTTTTCTCAAAAGCAGAGTGTGTTTCTTGTAAGGCGAGCTAGTATTTGTTTCCCAGTCAGAAATGGAGTTGAATAACATGCAGTTTCTGCTCCTACATGCAAGAATTGTTTTCTGGTAAGAAGAGTCACTATTGCGCTCCATTTGCCATACACAGTGCAAATAGCACTAGCGTCTGTTCCCAGCAAGTACAGTGTATTGGACTGAAGAGAATCTACTGTTCTTGTCAGTTTCCTAAGCAGAGTTCAACTAGATATGGTCCGTGTGTCGGAAGCACAGTTCCTTTGTTCTGAGCAAGCTCACTGCTCTGGCCCTATAGGAAACACAGTAGATTAGAAGAGTGCTCTTTTCTCAAAAGCAGAGTGTGTTTCTTGTAAGGCGAGCTAGTATTTGTTTCCCAGTCAGAAATGGAGTTGAATCACATGCAGTTTCTGATCCTACGAGCAAGAGTTGTTTTCTGGTAAGAAGAGTCACTATTGTACTCCATTTGCCATACACAGTGCAAATAGCACTAGCGTCTGTTAACAGGAAGTACAGTGTATTGGACTGAAGAGAAGCTACTGTTCTTGTCATTTTCCTAAGCAGAGTTGAACTAGATATGCCCCCTGTGTCGGAAGCACAGTTCTTTTGTTCTGAGCAAGCTCACTGTTCTGGCCCTATAGGAAACACAGTAAATTAGAAGAGTGCTCTTTTCTCAAAAGCAGAGTATGTTTCTCGTAAGGCGAGCTAGTATTTGTTTCCCAGTCAGAAATGGAGTTGAATCATATGCAGTTTCTGGTCCTACGAGCAAGAGTTGTTTTCTGGTAAGAAGAGTCACTATTGTGCTCCATTTGCCATACCCAGTGCAAATAGCACTAGCGTCTGTTCCCAGCAAGTACAGTGTATTGGACTGAAGAGAAGCTATAGTTCTTGTCAGTTCCCTAAGCAGAGTTGAACTAGATATGGCCCGTGTGTCAGAAACACAGTTCCTTGGTTCTGAGCAAGCTCACTCTTCTGGCCCTATAGGAATCACAGTAGACTAGAAGAGTGCTCTTTTCTCAAAAGCAGAGTGTGTTTCTTGTAAGGCGAGCTAGTGTTTGTTTCCCAGTCATAAACGGAGTTGAATCACATGCAGTTTCTGGTCGTACAAGCAAGAGTTGTTTTCTGGTAAGAAGATTAACTATTGTGCTCCATTTGCCATACACAGTGCAAATAGCACTAGCGTCTGTTCCCAGCAAGTACAGTGTATTGGACTGAAGAGAAGCTACTGTTCTTGTCAGTTTCCTAAGCAGAGTTGAACTAGATATGGCCTGTGTGTCAGAAGCACAGTTCTTTTGTTCTGAGCAAGCTCACTCTTCTGGCCCTATAGGAAACACAGTAGATTAGAAAAGTGCTCTTTTCTCAAAAGCAGAGTATGTTTCTTGTAAGGCTAGCTAGTATTTGTTTCCCAGTCAGAAATGGAGTTGAATCACATGCAGTTTCTGCTCCTTCAAGCAAGAGTTGTTTTCTGGTAAAAGGAGTCACTATTGCGCTCCCATTGCCATACACAGTACAAATAGCACTACCGTCTGTTCCAAGGAAGTACAGTGTATTGGACTGAAGAGAAGCTACTGTTCTTGTCAGTGTCCTAAGCAAAGTTGAAATAGATATGGCCCGTGTGTTGGAAGCACAGTTCCTTTGTTCTGAGCAAGCTCACTGTTCTGGCCCTATAGGAATCATAGTAGATTAGAAGAGTGCTCTTTTCTCAAAAGCAGAGTATGTTTCTTGTAAGGTGAGCTAGTGTTTGTTTCCCAGTCGAAAACGGAGTTGAATCACATGCAGTTTCTGTTCCTACTAGCAACAGTTGTTTTCTGGTAAGAAGAGTCACTATTGCACTCCATTTGCCATAACACAGTGCAAATAGCACTAGCGTCTGTTCCCAGCAAGTACAGTGTATTGGACTGAAGAGAAGCTACTTTTCTTGTCAGTTTCCTAAGCAGAGTAGAACTAGATATGGCCCGTGTGTCGGAAGCACAGTTCTTTTGTTCTGAGCAAGCTCACTGTTCTGGCCCTATAGGAATCACAGTAGAGTAGAAGAGTGCTCTTTTCTCAAAAGCAGAGTGAGTTTCTTGCAAAGCGAGCTAGTGTTTGTTTCCCAGTTGTAAAAGGACTTGAATCACATGCAGTTTCTGGTCCTACGAGCAAGAGTTGTTTTCTGCTATGAACAGTCACGACTGTGCTCCCATTGCCATTCACAGTGCAAATAGCACTAGCGTCTGTTCACAGCAAGTACAGTGTATTGGACTGAAGAGAAGCTTCTGTTCTTGTCAGTTTCCTAAGCAGAGTTTAACTAGATATGGCCCGATTGTCGCAAGCACAGTTCCTTTGTTCTGAGCAAGCTCACTCTTCTGGCCCGAGAGGAATCACAGTAGACTAGAAGAGTGCTCTTTTCTCAAAAGCAGAGTGTGTTTCTTGTAAGGCGAGCTAGTGTTTGATTCACAGTCGTAAACGGAGTTGAATCACATGCAGTTTCTGGTCCTACTAGCAAGAGTTGTTTTCTGCTAAGAACAGTCACGATTGTGCTCCCATTGCCATACACAGTGCAAATAGCACTCGCCTCTGTTCCCAGCAAGTACAGTGTATTGGACTGAAGAGAAGCTACTGTTCTTGTCAGTTTCCTAAGCAGAGTTGAACTAGATAAGGCCCGTGTGTCGGAAGCACAGTTCTTTTGTTCTGAGCAAGCTCACTGTTCTGGCACTATAGGAATCACAGTAGAGTAGAAGAGTGCTCTTTTCTCAAAAGCAGAGTGTGTTTCTTGTAAGGCGAACTAGTGTTTGTTTCCCAGTCATAAACGAGGTTGAATCACATGCAGTTTCTGTTCCTACTAGCAAGAGTTGTTTTCTGCTAAGAACAGTCACAATTGTGCTCCCATTACCATACACAGTGCAAATAGCACTTGCGTCTGTTCCCAGCAAGTACAGTGTATTGGACTGAAGAGAAACTACTGTTCTTTTCAGTTTCCTAAGCAGAGTTGAACTAGATATAACCCCTGTGTCGGAAGCACAGTTCTTTTGTTCTGAGCAAGCTCACTGTTCTGGCCCTATAGGAATCACAGTAGACTAGAAGAGTGCTCTTTTCTCAAAAGCAGAGTGTGTTTCTTGTAAGGCGAGCTAGTGTTTGTTTCCCAGTCGTAAATGGAGATGAATCACATGCAGTTTCTGTTCCTACTATCAAGAGTTGTTTTCTGCTAAGAACAGTCATGATATCTCTCCGATTGCCATACACAGTGCAAATAGCACTCACATCTGTTCCCAGCAAGTACAGTGTATTGGACTGAAGAGAAGCTACTGTTCTTGTAATTTTTCTAAGCAGAGTTGATCTAGATATGCCCCCTGTGTCGCAAGCACAGTTCTTTTGTTCTGAGCAAGCTCACACTTCTGGCCCTATAGGAAACACAGTAGATTAGAAGAGTGCTCTTTTCTCAAAAGCCGAGTGTGTTTTATATAAGGTGAGCTAGTATTTTTTTCCCAGTCATAAACGGAGTGGAATCACATGCAGTTTCTGGTCCTACGAGCAAGAGTTGTTTTCTGGTAAGAAGAGTCACTATTGCGCTCCATTTGCCATACACAGTGCAAATAGCACTAGCGTCTGTTCCCAGCAAGTACAGTGTATCGGACTGAAGAGAAGCTACTGTTCTTGTCAGTTTCCTAAGCAGAGTTGAACTACATATGGCCGGTGTGTCCAAAGCACAGTTTCTTTGTTCTGAGCAAGCTCCCTGTTCTGGTCCTATAGGAATCACAGTAGACTAGAAGAGTGCTCTTTTCTCAAAAGCAGAGTGTGTTTCTTGTAAGGCAAACTAGTATTTGTTTCCCAGTCAGAAACGGAGTTGAATCACATGCAGTTTCTGGTCCTACTAGCAAGAGTTGTTTTCTGCTAAGAACAGTCACGATTCCGCTCCCATTGCCATACACAGTGCAAATAGCACTCGCGTCTGTTCCCAGCAAGTACAGTGTATTGGACTGAAGAGAAGCTACTGTTCTTGTAAGTTTCCTAAGCAGAGTTGAACTAGATATGGCCCGTGTGTCGGAAGCACAGTTCCTTTGTTCTGAGCAAGCTCACTGATCTGGCCCTATAGGAAACACAATGGATTAGAAGAGTGCTCTTTTCTCAAAAGCAGAGTGTGTTTCTTGTAAGGCGAGCTAGTATTTGTTTCCCAGTCAGAAATGGAGTTGAATCACATGCAGTTTCTGGTCCTACGAGCAAGAGTTGTTTTCTGGAAGGAAGAGTCACTATTGCGCTCCCATTGCCATACACAGTGCAAATAGCACTCGCGTCTGTTTGCAGCAAGTACAGTGTATTGGACTGAAGAGAAGCTACTGTTCTTGTCAGTTTCCTAAGCAGAGTTGAACTAGATATTGTCCGTGTGTCGGAAGCACAGTTCTTTTGTTCTGATCAAGCTCACTGTTATGGCCCTATAGGAAACACAGTAGATTAGAAGAGTACTCTTTTCTCAAAAGCAGAGTATGTTTCTTGTAAGGCGAGCTAGTATTTTTTTCCCAGTCAGAAATGGAGTTGAATCACACGCAATTTCAGGTCCTAGGAGGAAGAGTTGTTTTCTGGTAAAAAGAGTCACTATTGTGCTGCATTCGCCATTAACAGTGCAAATAGCACTCGCGTCTGTTCCCAGAAAGTACAGTGTATTGGACTGAAGAGAAGCTATTGTTCTTGTCATTTTCCTAAGCAGAGTTAAACTAGATATGGTCTGTGTGTGTAGGATGCACAGTTCTTGTGTTCTGAGCAAGCTCACTCTTCTGGCCCTATAGGAAACACAGTAGATTAGAAGAGTGCTCTTTTCTCAAAAGCAGTGCATGTTTCTTATAAGGCAAGCTAGTATTTGTTTCCCAGTCAGAAATGGAGTTGAATCATATGCAGTTTCTGGTCCTACGAGCAAGAGTTGTTTTCTGGTAAGAAGAGTCACTATTGCGCTCCATTTGCCATACACAGTGCAAATAGCACTGTCGTCTGTTCCCAGCAAGTACAGTGTATTGGACTGAAGAGAAGCTACTGTTCTTGTCAGTTTCCTAAGCAGAGTTGAACTAGATATGGCCCATGTGTCGGAAGCACAGTTCCTTTGTTCTGAGCAAGATCACTGTTCTGGCCTTATAGGAAACACAGTAGATTAGAAGAGTGCTCTTTCTCAAAAGCAGAGTGTGTTTCTTGTAAGGCGAGCTAGTATTTGTTTCCCAGTCAGAAATGGAGTTGAATCACATGCTGTTTCTGGTCCTACGAGCAAGAGTTGTTTTCTGGTAAGAAGAGTCACTATTGTGCTCCATTTGCCATACATAGTGCAAATAGCACTAGCGTCTGTTCCCAGCAAGTACAGTGTATTGGACTGAAGAGAAGCTACTGTTCTTGTCAGATTCCTAAACAGAGTTGAACTAGATATGGCCCGTGTGTCGGAAGCACAGTTCCTTTGTTCTGAGCAAGCTCACTGTTCTGGCCCTATAGGAATCACAGTAGAGTAGAAGAGTGCTCTTTTGTAAAAAGCAGAGTGAGTTTCTTGCAAGGCGAGCTAGTGTTTGTTTCCCAGTCGTAAATGGAGTTGAATCACATGCAGTTTCTGGTCCTACTAGCAAGAGTTGTTTTCTGGTAAGAAGAGTCACTATTGCGCTCCATTTGCCATACACAGTGCAAGTAGCACTAGCGCCTGTTCCCAGCAAGTACAGTGTATTGGACTGAAGAGAAGCTACTGTTCTTGTCAGTTTCCTAAGCAGAGTTGACCTAGATATGGCCCGTGTGTCGGATGCACAGTTCTATTGTTCTGAGCAAGCTCACTCTCCTGGCCCTATAGGATTCAGAGTAGTGTAGAAGAGTGCTCTTTTCTCAAAAGCAGAGTGTTTTTCTTGTAAGGCAAGCTAGTATTTGTTTCCCAGTCAGAAATGGAGTTGAATCACATGCAGTTTCTGGTCCTATGAACAAGAGTTGTATTCTGGTAAGAAGATTCACTCTTGTGCTCCATTTGCCATAAACAGTGCAAATAGCACTAGAGTCTGTTCCCAGCAAGTACAGTGTATTGGACGAAGAGAAGCTACTGTTCTTGTCAGTTTCTTAAGCAGAGTTGAACTAGATATGGCCCGATTGTCGGAAGCACAGTGCTTTTGTTCTGAGCAAGCTCACTGTTCTGGCCCTATAGGAATCACAGTAGAGTAGAAGAGTGGTCTTTTCTCAAAAGCAGAGTGTGTTTCTTGTAAGGCGAGCTAGTGTTTGTTTCCCAGTCGTAAACGGAGTTGAATCCCATGCAGTTTCTGGTCCTACTATCAAGAGTTGTTTTCTACTAAGAACAGTCACAATTGCGCTCCAATTGCCATACACAGTGCAAATAGCACTCGTGTCTGTTCCCAGCAAGTACAGTGTATTGGACTGAAGAGAAGCTACTGTTCTTGTCAGTTTCCTAAGCAGAGTTGAACTAGATAAGGCCCGTGTGTCAGAAGCACAGTTCTTTTGTTCTGAGCAAGCTCACTGTTCTGGCACTCTAGGAATCACAGTAGAGTAGAAGAGTGCTCTTTTCTGAAAAGCAGAGTGTGTTTCTTGTAAGGCGAACTAGTGTTTGTTTCCCAGTCATAAATGAGGTTGAATCACATGCAGTTTCTGCTCCTACGAGCAAGACTTGTTTTCTGGTAAGAAGAGTCACTATTGCACTCCATTTGCCATACACAGTTCAAATAGCACTTGCGTCTGTTCCCAGCAAGTACAGTGTATTGGACTGAAGAGAAGCAACTGTTCTTGTCAGTTTCCTAAGCAGAGTTGAACTAGGTATGGCCCGTGTGTGGGATACACAGTTTCATTGTTCTGAGCAAGCTCACTGTTCTGGCCCTATATGAATCACAGTAGAGTAGAAGAGTGCTCTTTTCTCAAAAGCAGTGTGTTTCTTGTAAGGCGAGCTAGTATTTGTTTCCCAGTCAGAAATGAAGTTGAATCACATGCAGTTTCTGGTCCTACGAGCAAGAGTTGTTTTCTGCTAAGAACAGTCACAATTGTGCTCCCATTGCCATACACAGTGCAAATAGCACTCGCGTCTGTTCCCAGCAAGTACAGTGTTTTGGTCTGAAGAGAAGCTACTGTTCTTGTCAGTTTCCTAAGCCAAGTTGAACTAGATGTGGCCCGTGTGTCGGAAGCACAGTTCTTTTGTTCTGAGCAAGCTCACTATTCTGGCCCTATAGAAAACACAGTAGATTAGGAGAGTGCTCTTTTCTCAAAAGCAGAGCGTGTTTCTTGTAAGGCGAGCTAGTATTTGTTTCCCAGTCAGAAATGGAGTTGAATCATATGCAGTTTCTGGTCCTACGAGCAAGAGTTGTTTTCTGGTAAGAAGAGTCACTATTGTGCTCCATTTGCCATACCCAGTGCAAATAGCACTAGCGTCTGTTCCCAGCAAGTACAGTGTATTGGACTGAAGAGAAGCTATAGTTCTTGTCAGTTCCCTAAGCAGAGTTGAACTAGATATGGCCCGTGTGTCAGAAACACAGTTCCTTTGTTCTGAGCAAGCTCACTGCTCTGGCCCTATAGGAAACACAGTAGATTAGAAGAGTGCTCTTTTCTCAAAAGCAGAGTGTGTTTCTTGTAAGGCGAGCTAGTATTTGTTTCCCAGTCAGAAATGGAGTTGAATCACATGCAGTTTCTGATCCTACGAGCAAGAGTTGTTTTCTGGTAAGAAGATTCACTCTTGTGCTCCATTTGCCATACACAGTGCAAATAGCACTAGCGTCTGTTAACAGGAAGTACAGTGTATTGGACTGAAGAGAAGCTACTGTTCTTGTCAGTTTCCTAAGCAGAGTTGAACTAGATATGGCCCGTGTGTTGGAAGCACAGTTCTTTTGTTCTGAGCAAGCTCACTGTTCTGGCCCTATAGGAAACACAGAAGAGTAGAAGAGTGCTCTTTTCTCCAAAGCAGAGTGTGTTTCTTGTAAGGCGAGCTAGTATTTGTTTCCCAGTCAGAAATGGAGTTGAATCACATGCAGTTTCTGGTCCTACAAGCAAGAGTTGTTTTCTGGTAAGAAGAGTCACTATTGCGCTCCATTTGCCATACACAGTGCAAATAGCACTAGCGACTGTTCCCAGCAAGTACAGTGTATTGGACTGAAGAGAAGCTACTGTTCTTGTCAGTTTCCTAAGCAGAGTTGAACTGGATAAGGCCCGTGTGTCGTGTGTCGGAAGCACAGTTCCTTTGTTGTGAGCAAGCTCACTGTTCTGGCCCTATAGGAATCACAGTAGAGTAGAAGAGTGCTCTTTTCTCAAAAGCAGAGTGTGTTTCTTGTAAGGCGAGCTAGTGTTTGTTTCCCAGTCGTAAATGGAGTTGAATCACATGCAGTTTCTGGTCCTACTAGCAAGAGTTGTTTTCTGCTAAGAACAGTCACAATTGAGCTCCCAATGCCATACACAGTGCAAATAGCACTCGCGTCTGTTCCCAGCAAGTACAGTGTATTGGACTGAAGAGAAGCTACTGTTCTTGTCATTTTCCTAAGCAGATTTGAACTAGATATGCCCCCTGTGTCGGAAGCACAGTTCTTTTGTTCTGAGCAAGCTCACTGTTCTGGCCCTATAGGAAACAGTGTAGATTAAAAGAGTGCTCTTTTCTAAAAAGCAGAGTATGTTTCTTGTAAGGTGAGCTAGTATTTGTTTCGCAGTTAGAAATGGAGTTGAATCACATGCAGTTTCTGCTCCTACAAACAAGAGTTGTTTTCTGGTAAGAAGAGTCATTATTACGCTCCATTTGCCATACACAGTGCAAATAGCACTAGCGTCTGTTCACAGCAAGTACAGTGTATTGGACTGAAGAGAAGCTACTGTTCTTGTCAGTTTCCTAAGCAGAGTTGAACTAGATATGGCCCGTGTGTCGGAAGCACAGTTCCTTTGTTCTGAGCAAGCTCACTCTTCTGGCCCTTTAGGAATCACAGTAGAGTAGAAGAGTGCTCTTTTCTCAAAAGCAGAGTGTGTTTCTTGTAAGGCGAGCTAGTGTTTGTTTCACAGTCGTAAACGGAGTTGAATCACATGCAGTTTCTGGTCCTACTAGCAAGAGTTGTTTTCTGCTAAGAACAGTCACTATTGCGCTCCCATTGCCATACACAGTGCAAATAGCACTCGCGTCTGTTCCCAGCAAGTACAGTGTATTGGACTGAAGAGAAGCTACTGTTCTTGTCAGTTTCCTAAGCAGAGTTGAACTAGATGTGACCCCTGTGTCGGAAGCACAGTTCTTTTGTTCTGAGCAAGCTCACTGTTCTGGCACTATAGGAAACACTGTAGATTAGAAGAGTGCTCTTTTCTCAAAAGCAGAGTGTGTTTATTGTAAGGCGATCTAGTATTTGTTTCCCAGTCAGAAATGGAGTTGAATAACATGCAGTTTCTGCTCCTACATGCAAGAGTTGTTTTCTGGTAAGAAGAGTCACTATTGCGCTCCATTTGCCATACACAGTGCAAATAGCACTAGCGTCTGTTCCCAGCAAGTACAGTGTATTGGACTGAAGAGAATCTACTGTTCTGGTCAGTTTCCTAAGCAGAGTTCAACTAGATATGGTCCATGTGTCGGAAGCACAGTTCCTTTGTTCTGAGCAAGCTCACTGCTCTGGCCCTATAGGAAACACAGTAGATTAGAAGAGTGCTCTTTTCTCAAAAGCAGAGTGTGTTTCTTGTAAGGCGAGCTAGTATTTGTTTCCCAGTCAGAAATGGAGTTGAATCACATGCAGTTTCTGATCCTACGAGCAAGAGTTGTTTTCTGGTAAGAAGAGTCACTATTGTACTCCATTTGCCATACACAGTGCAAATAGCACTAGCGTCTGTTAACAGGAAGTACAGTGTATTGGACTGAAGAGAAGCTACTGTTCTTGTCATTTTCCTAAGCAGAGTTGAACTAGATATGCCCCCTGTGTCGGAAGCACAGTTCTTTTGTTCTGAGCAAGCTCACTGTTCTGGCCCTATAGGAAACACAGTAAATTAGAAGAGTGCTCTTTTCTCAAAAGCAGAGTATGTTTCTCGTAAGGCGAGCTAGTATTTGTTTCCCAGTCAGAAATGGAGTTGAATCACATGCAGTTTCTGGTCCTATGAGCAAGAGTTGTTTTCTGTTAAGAAGAGTCACTATTGCACTCCATTTGCCATACACAGTGCAAATAGCACTAGCGTCTGTTCCCAGCAAGTACAGTGTATTGGACTGAAGAGAAGCTACTGTTCTTGTCAGTTTCCTGAGCAGAGTTGAACTAGATAAGGCCCATGTGTCGGAAGCACAGTTCCTTTGTTCTGAGCAAGCTCACTGTTCTGGCCCTATAGGAATCACAGTAGACTAGAAGAGTGCTCTTTTCTCAAAAGCAGAGTGAGTTTCTTGCAAGGCGAGCTAGTGTTTGTTTCCCAGTCGTAAATGGAGGTGAATCACATGCAGTTTCTGGTCCTACTATCAAGAGTTGTTTTCTGGTAAGAAGAGTCACTATTGCGCTCCATTTGCCATACACAGTGCAAATAGCACTAGCGCCTATTCCCAGCAAGTACAGTGTATTGGACTGAAGAGAAGCTACTGTTCTTGTCAGTTTCCTAAGCAGAGTTGAACTAGGTATGGCCCGTGTGTGGGATGCACAGTTCCATTGTTCTGAGCAAGCTCACTGTTCTGGCCCTATATGAATCACAGTAGAGTAGAAGAGTGCTCTTTTCTCAAAAGCAGAGTGTGTTTCTTGTAAGGCGAGCTAGTGTTTGTTTCCCAGTCGTAAACGGAGTTGAATCACATGCAGTTTCTGGTCCTACAAGCAAGAGTTGTTTTCTGGTAAGAAGATTAACTATTGTGCTCCATTTGCCATACACAGTGCAAATAGCACTAGCGTCTGTTCCCAGCAAGTACAGTGTATTGGACTGAAGAGAAGCTACTGTTCTTGTCAGTTTCCTAAGCAGAGTTGAACTAGATATGGCCTGTGTGTCAGAAGCACAGTTCTTTTTTTCTGAGCAAGCTCACTGTTCTGGCCCTATAGGAAACACAGTAGATTAGAAAAGTGCTCTTTTCTCAAAAGCAGAGTATGTTTCTTGTAAGGCTAGCTAGTATTTGTTTCCCAGTCAGAAATGGAGTTGAATCACATGCATTTTCTGCTCCTTCAAGCAAGAGTTGTTTTCTGGTAAAAGGAGTCACTATTGCGCTCCCATTGCCATACACAGTACAAATAGCACTACCGTCTGTTCCCAGGAAGTACAGTGTATTGGACTGAAGAGAAGCTACTGTTCTTGTCAGTGTCCTAAGCAAAGTTGAAATAGATATGGCCCGTGTGTTGGAAGCACAGTTCCTTTGTTCTGAGCAAGCTCACTGTTCTGGCCCTATAGGAATCATAGTAGATTAGAAGAGTGCTCTTTTCTCAAAAGCAGAGTGTGTTTCTTGTAAGGTGAGCTAGTGTTTGTTTCCCAGTCGAAAACGGAGTTGAATCACATGCAGTTTCTGTTCCTACTAGCAAGAGTTGTTTTCTGGTAAGAAGAGTCACTATTGCACTCCATTTGCCATAACACAGTGCAAATAGCACTAGCGTCTGTTCCCAGCAAGTACAGTGTATTGGACTGAAGAGAAGCTACTTTTCTTGTCAGTTTCCTAAGCAGAGTAGAACTAGATATGGCCCGTGTGTCGGAAGCACAGTTCTTTTGTTCTGAGCAAGCTCGCTGTTCTGGCCCTATAGGAATCACAGTAGAGTAGAAGAGTGCTCTTTTCTCAAAAGCAGAGTGAGTTTCTTGCAAAGCGAGCTAGTGTTTGTTTCCCAGTTGTAAAAGGACTTGAATCACACGCAGTTTCTGGTCCTACGAGCAAGAGTTGTTTTCTGCTATGAACAGTCACGATTGTGCTCCCATTGCCATTCACAGTGCAAATAGCACTAGCGTCTGTTCCCAGCAAGTACAGTGTATTGGACTGAAGAGAAGCTACTGTTCTTGTCAGTTTCCTAAGCAGAGTTTAACTAGATATGGCCCGATTGTCGAAAGCACAGTTCCTTTGTTCTGAGCAAGCTCACTCTTCTGGCCCGAGAGGAATCACAGTAGACTAGAAGAGTGCTCTTTTCTCAAAAGCAGAGTGTGTTTCTTGTAAGGCGAGCTAGTGTTTGATTCACAGTCGTAAACGGAGTTGAATCACATGCAGTTTCTGGTCCTACTAGCAAGAGTTGTTTTCTGCTAAGAACAGTCACGATTGTGCTCCCATTGCCATACACAGTGCAAATAGCACTCGCCTCTGTTCCCAGCAAGTACAGTGTATTGGACTGAAGAGAAGCTACTGTTCTTGTCAATTTCCTAAGCAGAGTTGAACTAGATAAGGCCCGTGTGTCGGAAGCACAGTTCTTTTGTTCTGAGCAAGCTCACTGTTCTGGCACTATAGGAATCACAGTAGAGTAGAAGAGTGCTCTTTTCTCAAAAGCAGAGTGTGTTTCTTGTAAGGCGAACTAGTGTTTGTTTCCCAGTCATAAACGAGGTTGAATCACATGCAGTTTCTGTTCCTACTAGCAAGAGTTGTTTTCTGCTAAGAACAGTCACAATTGCGCTCCCATTGCCATACACAGTGCAAATAGCACTTGCGTCTGTTCCCAGCAAGTACAGTTTATTGGACTGAAGAGAAACTACTGTTCTTTTCAGTTTCCTAAGCAGAGTTGAACTAGATATGACCCCTGTGTCGGAAGCACAGTTCTTTTGTTCTGAGCAAGCTCACTGTTCTGGCCCTATAGGAATCACAGTAGACTAGAAGAGTGCTCTTTTCTCAAAAGCAGAGTGTGTTTCTTGTAAGGCGAGCTAGTGTTTGTTTCCCAGTCGTAAATGGAGATGAATCACATGCAGTTTCTGTTCCTACTATCAAGAGTTGTTTTCTGCTAAGAACAGTCATGATATCTCTCCGATTGCCATACACAGTGCAAATAGCACTCACATCTGTTCCCAGCAAGTACAGTGTATTGGACTGAAGAGAAGCTACTGTTCTTGTAATTTTTCTAAGCAGAGTTGATCTAGATATGCCCCCTGTGTCGCAAGCACAGTTCTTTTGTTCTGAGCAAGCTCACACTTCTGGCCCTATAGGAAACACAGTAGATTAGAAGAGTGCTCTTTTCTCAAAAGCCGAGTGTGTTTTATATAAGGCGAGCTAGTATTTTTTTCCCAGTCATAAACGGAGTGGAATCACATGCAGTTTCTGGTCCTACGAGCAAGAGTTGTTTTCTGGTAAGAAGAGTCACTATTGCGCTCCATTTGCCATACACAGTGCAAATAGCACTAGCGTCTGTTCCCAGCAAGTACAGTGTATCGGACTGAAGAGAAGCTACTGTTCTTGTAAGTTTCCTAAGCAGAGTTGAACTAGATATGGCCCGTGTGTCGGAAGCACAGTTCCTTTGTTCTGAGCAAGCTCACTGATCTGGCCCTATAGGAAACACAATGGATTAGAAGAGAGCTCTTTTCTCAAAAGCAGAGTGTGTTTCTTGTAAGGCGAGCTAGTATTTGTTTCCCAGTCAGAAATGGAGTTGAATCACATGCAGTTTCTGGTCCTACGAGCAAGAGTTGTTTTCTGGAAGGAAGAGTCACTATTGCGCTCCATTTGCCATACACAGTACAAATAGCACTAGCATCTGTTCGCAGCAAGTACAGTGTATTGGACTGAAGAGAAGCTACTGTTCTTGTCAGTTTCCTAAGCAGAGTTGAACTAGATATGGCCCGTGTGTAGGAAGCACAGTTCTTTTGTTCTGGGCAAGCTCACTGTTCTGGCCCCATAGGAATCACAGTAGACTAGAAGAGTGCTCTTTTCTCAAAAGCAGAGTATGTTTCTTGTAAGGCGAGCTAGTATTTGTTTCCCAGTCAGAAATGGAGTTGAATCACATGCAGTTTCTGGTCCTACAAGCAAGAGTTGTTTTCTGGAAGGAAGAGTCACTATTGTGCTCCATTTGCCATACACAGTGCAAATAGCACTCGCGTCTGTTCGCAGCAAGTACAGTGTATTGGACTGAAGAGAAGCTACTGTTCTTGTCAGTTTCCTAAGCAGAGTTGAACTAGATGTGACCCCTGTGTCGGAAGCACAGTTCTTTTGTTCTGAGCAAGCTCACTGTTCTGGCACTATAGGAAACACTGTAGATTAGAAGAGTGTTCTTTTCTCAAAAGCAGAGTATGTTTCTTGTAAGGCGAGCTAGTATTTGTTTCCAAGTCAGAAATGGAGTTGAATAACATGCAGTTTCTGCTCCTACAAACAAGAGTTGTTTTCTGGTAAGAAGAGTCACTATTGAGCTCCATTTGCCATACACAGTGCAAATAGCAGTCGCGTCTGTTCCCAGCAAGTACAGTGTATCGGACTGAAGAGAAGCCAATGTTCTTGTCAGTTTCCTAAGCAGAGTTGAACTGGATATGGCCCGTGTGTCGGAAGCACAGTTCCTTTGTTCTGAGCAAGCTCACTGTTCTGGCCCTATAGGAATCACAGTAGAGTAGAAGAGTGCTCTTTTCTCAAAAGCAGAGTGTGTTTCTTGTAAGGCGAGCTAGTGTTTGTTTCCCAGTCGTAAATGGAGTTGAATCACATGCAGTTTCTGGTCCTACGAGCAAGAGTTGTTTTCTGCTAAGAACAGTCACAATTGTGCTCCCATTGCCATACACAGTGCAAATAGCACTCGCGTCTGTTCCCAGCAAGTACAGTGTATTGGACTGAAGAGAAGCTACTGTTCTTGTCAGTTTCCTAAGCCAAGTTGAACTAGATGTGGCCCATGTGTCGGAAGTACAGTTCTTTTGTTCTGAGCAAGCTCACTGTTCTGGCCCTATAAGAATCACAGTAGAGTAGAAGAGTGGTCTTTTCTCAAAAGCAGAGTGAGTTTCTTGCAAAGCGAGCTATTGTTTGTTTCCCAGTTGTAAAAGGACTTGAATCACATGCAGTTTCTGGTCCTACGAGCAAGAGTTGTTTTCTGCTATGAACAGTCACGATTGTGCTCCCTTTGCCATTCACAGTGCAAATAGCACTAGCGTCTGTTCCCAGCAAGTACAGTGTATTGGACTGAAGAGAAGCTACTGTTCCTGTCAGTTTCCTAAGCAGAGTTGAACTAGCTATGGCCCGATTGTCGGAAGCACAGTTCTTTTTTTCTGAGCAAGCTCACTGTTCTGAACCTATAGGAAACACAGTAGATAAGAAGAGTGCTCTTTCTGAAAAGCAGAGATTGTTTCTTGTAAGGCGAGCTAGTATTAGTTTCCCAGTCAGAAATGGAGTTGAATCACATGCAGTTTCTGCTCCTACAAGCAAGAGATGTTTTCTGGTAAGAAGAGTCACTATTGCGCTCCATTTGCCATACACAGGGCAAATAGCACTAGCGTCTGTTCCCAGCAAGTACAGTGTATTGGACTGAAGAGAAGCTACTGTTCTTGTCAGTTTCCTAAGCAGAGTTGAACTAGATATGGCCCGTGTGTCGGAAGCACAGTTCCTTTGTTCTGAGCAAGCTCACTCTTCTGGCCCTATAGGAAACACAGTAGATTAGAAGAGTGCTCTTTTCTCAAAAGCAGAGTATGTTTTTTGTAAGGCGAGCTAGTATTTTTTTTCCCCTCAGAAATGGAATTGAATCACATGCAGTTTCTGCTCCTACGAGCAAGACTTGTTTTCTGGTAAGAAGAGTCACTATTGCACTCCATTTGCCATACACAGTGCAAATAGCACTAGCATCTGTTCCCAGCACGTACAGTGTTTTGGACTGAAGAGAAGCTACTGTTCTTCTCAGTTTCCTAAGCAGAGTTGAACTAGATATGGCCCGTGTGTCGGAAGCACAGTTCCTTTGTTCTGAGCAAGCTCACTGTTCTGGCCCTATAGGAATCACAGTAGAGTAGAAGAGTGCTCTTTTGTAAAAAGCAGAGTGAGTTTCTTGCAAGGCGAGCTAGTATTTGTTTCCCAGTCGTAAATGGAGTTGAATCACATGCAGTTTCTGGTCCTACTAGCAAGAGTTGTTTTCTGGTAAGAAGAGTCACTATTGCGCTCCATTTGCCATACACAGTGCAAATAGCACTAGCGCCTGTTCCCAGCAAGTACAGTGTATTGGACTGAAGAGAAGCTACTGTTCTTGTCAGTTTCCTAAGCAGAGTTGAACTAGATATGGCCCGTGTGTCGGATGCACAGTTCTATTGTTTTGAGCAAGCTCACTGTTCTGGCCCTATAGGATTCAGAGTAGTGTAGAAGAGTGCTCTTTTCTCAAAAGCAGAGTGTGTTTCTTGTAAGGCAAGCTAGTATTTGTTTCCCAGTCAGAAATGGAGTTGAATCACATGCAGTTTCTGGTCCTACGAGCAAGAGTTGTATTCTGGTAAGAACATTCACTCTTGTGCTCCTTTTGCCATACACAGTGCAAATAGCACTAGCCTCTGTTCCCAGCAAGTACAGTGTATTGGACGAAGAGAAGCTACTGTTCTTGTCAGTTTACTAAGCAGAGTTGAACTAGATATGGCCCGATTGTAGGAAGCACAGTTCCTTTGTTCTGAGCAAGCTCACTGTTCTGGCCCTATAGGAATCACAGTAGAGTAGAAGAGTGCTCTTTTCTCAAAAGCAGAGTGTGTTTCTTGTAAGGCGAGCTAGTGTTTGTTTCCCAGTCGTGAACGGAGTTGAATCCCATGCAGTTTCTGGTCCTACTATCAAGAGTTGTTTTCTGCTAAGAACAGTCACAATTGCGCTCCCATTGCCATACACAGTGCAAATAGCACTCGCGTCTGTTCCCAGCAAGTACAGTGTATTGGACTGAAGAGAAGCTACTGTTCTTGTCAGTTTCCTAAGCAGAGTTGAACTAGAGAAGGCCCGTGTGTCAGAAGCACAGTTCTTTTGTTCTGAGCAAGCTCACTGTTCTGGCACTCTAGGAATCACAGTAGAGTAGAAGAGTGCTCTTTTCTCAAAAGCAGAGTGTGCTTCTTGTAAGGCGAACTAGTGTTTGTTTCCCAGTCATAAATGAGGTTGAATCACATGCAGTTTCTGCTCCTACGAACAAGACTTGTTTTCTGGTAAGAAGAGTCACTATTGCACTCCATTTGCCATACACAGTTCAAATAGCACTTGCGTCTATTCCCAGCAAGTACAGTGTATTGGACTGAAGAGAAGCAACTGTTCTTGTCAGTTTCCTAAGCAGAGTTGAACTAGATATGGCCCGTGTGTGTAGGAACCACAGTTCTTTTGTTCTGAGCAAGCTCACTGTTCTGGCCCTATAGGAAACACAGTATAGTAGAAAAAGGCTCTTTTCTCAAAAGCAGAGTGTGTTTCTTGTAAGGCGAGCTAGAGTTTGTTTCCCAGTCGTAAACAGAGTTGAATCACATGCAGTTTCTGTTCCTACTAGCAAGAGTTGTTTTCTGCTAAGAACAGTCACAATTGCGCTCCCTTTTCCATACACAGTGAAATAGCACTCACGTCTGTTCCCAGCAAGTACAGTGTATTGGACTGAAGGGAAGCTACTGTTCTTGTCAGTTTCCCAAGAAGAGTTGAACTAGATATGGCCCGTGTGTCTGAAGCACAGTTCATTTTTTCTGAGCAAGCTCATAGTTCTGGCCCTATAGGAAACACAGTAGATTAGAAGAGTGCTCTTTTCTCAAAAGCAGAGTATGTTTCTTGTAAGGCGAGCTAGCATTTGTTTCCCAGTAAGAAATGGAGTTGAATCTCATGCAGTTTCTGGTCCTATGAGCAAGAGTTGTTTTCTGGTAAGAAGAGTCACTATTGCGCTCCATTTGCCATACACAGTGCAAATAGCACTAGCGTCTGTTCCCAGAAAGTACAGTGTATTGGACTGAAGATAAGCTACTGTTCTTGTCAGTTTTATAAGCAGAGATGAACTAGATAAGGCCCATGCGTCAGAAGCAAAGTTCCTTTGTTCTGAGCAAGCTCACTGTTCTGGCCCTATAGGAATCACAGTAGAGTAGAAGTGTGCTCTTTTCTCAAAAGCAGAGTGTGTTTCTTGTAAGGCGAGCTAGTGTTTGTTTCCCAGTCGTAAACGGAGTTCAATCACATGCAGTTTCTGGTCCTACTAGCAAGAGTTGTTTTCTGCTAAGAACAGTCACAATTGCGCTCCCATTGCCATACACAGTGCAAATAGCACTCGCGTCTGTTCCCAGCTAGTACAGTGTATTGGACTGAAGAGAAGCTACTGTTCTTGTCAGTTTCCTAAGCAGAGTTGAACTAGATATGGCCCGTGTGGCAGAAGCACATTTCTTTTGTTCTGAGCAAGCTCACTGTTCTGGCCCTATAGGAAACACAGTAGATTAGAAGAGTGCTCTTTTCTCAAAAGCAGAGTATGTTTCTTGTAAGGCGAGCTAGTTTTTGTTTCCCAGTCAGAAATGGAGTTGAATCACATGCAGTTTCTGGTCCCACGAGCAAGAGTTGTTTTCTGGTAAGAAGAGTCACTATTGAGCTCCATTTGCCATACACAGTGCAAATAGCACTAGCGTCTGTTCCCAGCAAGTACAGTGTATTGGACTGAAGAGAAGCTACTCCTCTTGTCAGTTTCCTAAGAAGAGTTAAAATAGATATGGCCCGTGTGGCAGAAGCACAGTTCTTTTGTTCTGAGCAAGCTCACTGTTCTGGCCCTACAGGAAACACAGTAGATTAGAAGAGTGCTCTTTTCTCAAAAGCAGAGTATGTTACTTATAAGGCGAGCTAGTATTTGTTTACTAGTTAGAAATGGAGTTGAATCACATGCAGTTTCTGGTACTACAAGCAAGAGTTGTTTTCTGGTAAGAAGAGTCATTATTGCACTCCTTTTGCCATACACAGTGCAAATAACACTAGCGTCTGTTCCCAGCAAATACAGTGTATTGGACTGAAGAGAAGCTACTGTTCTTGTCAGTTTCCTAAGCAGAGTTGAACTAGATATGGGCTGTGTTTTGGAAGCACAGTTCTTTTGTTCTGAGCAAGCACACTGTACTGGCCCTATAGGAAACACAGTAGAGTAGAAGAGTGCTCTTTTTTCAAAAGCAGAGTGTGTTTCTTGTAAGGCGAGCTAGTGTTTGTTTCCAGTCAGAAATGGAGTTGAATCACACGCAATTTCTGGTCCTATGAGGAAGAGTTGTTTTGTGGTAAAAAAGAGTCCCTATTGTGCTGCATTCGCCATACATAGTGCAAATAGCACTCGCGTCTGTTCCCAGAAAGTACAGTGTATTGGACTGAAGAGAAGCTACAGTTCTTGTCAGATTCCTAAGCAGAGTTAAACTAGATATGGTCTGTGTGTGTAGGATGAACAGTTCTTTTGTTCTGAGCAAGCTCACTCTTCTGGCCCTATAGGAAACACAGTAGATTAGAAGAGTGTTCTTTCCTCAAAAGCAGTGCATGTTTCTTGTAAGGCAAGCTAGTATTTGTTTCCCAGTCAGAAATGGAGTTGAATCATATGCAGTTTCTGGTCCTACGAGCAAGAGTTGTTTTCTGGTAAGAAGAGTCAGTATTGTGCTCCATTTGCAATACACAGTGCAAATAGCACTCGCCTCTGTTCCCAGCAAGTACAGTGTATTGGACTGAAGAGAAGCTACTGTTCTTGTCAGTTTCCTAAGCAGAGTTGAACTAGATATGGCCCGTGTGTCAGAAGCACAGTTCTTTTGTTCTGAGCAAGCTCACTGTTCTGGCCCTATAGGAATCACAGTAGAGTAGAAGAGTGCTCTTTTCTCAAAAGCAGAGTGTGTTTCTTATAAGGCGAGCTAATGTTTGTTTTCAAGTCGTAAACAGAGTTGAATCACATGCAGGTTCTGGTCCTACTAGGAAGAGTTGTTTTCTGCTAAGAACAGTCACGATTGCGCTCCCATTGTCATTCACAGTGCAAATAGCACTAGCGTCTGTTCCCAGAAAGTACAGTGTATTGGACTGAAGAGAAGCTACTGTTCTTGTTAGTTTCCTAAGCTGAGTTGAACTAGATATGGCCCGTGTGTTGGAAGCACAGTTCTTTTGTTCTGAGCAAGCTCACTGTTCTGGACCTATAGTAATCACAGTAGTGTAGAAGAGTGCTCTTTTCTCAAAAGCAGAGTGTGTTTCTTGTAAGGCGAGCTAGTGTTTGTTTTAGAGTCGTAAACGAAGTTGAATCACATGCAGTTTCTGGTCCTACTAGCAAGAGTTGTTTTCTGCTAAGAACAGTCACGATTGCGCTCCCATTGTCATACACAGTGCAAATAGCACTAGCGTCTGTTCCCAGCAAGTACAGTGTATTGGACTGAAGAGAAGCTACTGTTCTTGTCAGTTTCCTAAGCAGAGTTGAACTAGATATGGCCCGTGTGTTGGAAGCACAGTTCTTTTGTTCTGAGCAAGCTCACTCTTCTGGCCCTATAGGAAACACAGTAGAGTAGAAGAGTGCTCTTTTCTCAAAAGCAGAGTGTGTTTCTTGTAAGGAGAGCTAGTGTTTGTTTCCCACTCAGAAATGAGTTGAATCACATGCAGTTTCTGGTCCTACTAGCAAGACTTTTTTTCTGCTAAGAACAGTCACGATTGCTCTCCCATTGCCATACACAGTGCAAATAGCACTCACGTCTGTTCCCAGCAAGTACAGTGTATTGGACTGAAGAGAAGCTACTGTTCTTGTCTGTTTCCTAAGCAGAGTCGAACTAGATATAGCCCATGTGTCGTAAGCACAGTTCTTTTGTTCTGAGCAAGCTCACTCTTCTGGCTCTATAGGAAACACAGTAGATTAGAAGAGTGCTCTTTTCTCAAAAGCAGAGTATGTTTCTTGTAAGGCGAGCTAGTATTTGTTTCCCAGTCAGAAATGGAGTTGAATCACATGCAGTTTCTGGTCCTACGTGCAAGAGTTGTTTTCTGGTAAGAAGAGTCACTATTGCGCTCCATTTGCCATACACATTGCAAATAGCACTAGCGTCTGTTCCCAGCAAGTACAGTGTATTGGACTGAAGAGAAGCTACTCTTCTTGTCAGTTTCCTAAGCAGAGTTGAACTAGATATGGCCCGTGTGTCGGAAGCACAGTTCTTTTGTTCTGAGCAAGCTCACTCTTCTGGCCCTATAGGAAACACAGTAGATTAGAAGAGTGCTCTTTTCTCAAAAGCAGAGTGTGTTTCTTGTAAGGCGAGGTAGTATTTGTTTCCCAGTCAGAAATGGAGTTGAATCACATGCAGTTTCTGTTCCTACGAGCAAGAGTTGTTTTCTGGTAAGAAGAGTCACTATTGCGCTCCATTTTCCATACACAGTACAAATGCACTAGCATCTGATCCCAGCAAGTACAGTGTATTGGACTAAAGAGAAGCTACTGTTCTTGTCAGTTTCCTAAGCAGAGTTGAAATAGATATGGCCTGTGTGTCAGAAGCACAGTTCCTTTGTTCTGAGCAAGCTCACTGTTCTGGCACTATAGAAATCACAGTAGAGTAGAAGCGTACTCTTTTCTTAAAAGCAAAGCGTGTTTCTTGTAAGGCGAGCTAGTGTTTGTTTCCCAGTCATAAACGCAGTTGAATCACATGCAGTTTCTGGTCCTGCTAGCAAGAGTTGTTTTCTGCTAAGAACAGTCATGATAGCGCTCCCATTGTCATACACAGTGCAAATTTCACTCGTGTCTGTTCCCAGCAAGTACAGTGTATTGGACTGAAGAGAAGCTACTTTTCTTGTCAGTTTCTTAAGCAGAGTTGAACTAGATATGGACGTGTGTTGGAAGCACAGTTCCTTTGTTCTGAGCAAGCTCACTCTTCTGGCCCTATAGGAAACACAGTAGATTAGAAGAGTGCTCTTTTCTCAAAAGCAGAGTGTGTTTCTTGTAAGGCGAGCTAGTATTTGTTTCCCAGTCAGAAATGGAGTTGAATCACATGCAGTTTCTGGTCCTACTAGCAAGAGTTGTTTTCTGGTAAGAAGAGTCACTATTGCGCTCCATTTGCCATACACAGTGCAAATAGCACTAGCGTCTGTTTCCAGAAAGTACAGTGTATTAGACTGAAGATAAGCTACTGTTCTTGTCAGTTTCCTAAGCATAGTTGAACTAGATATGGCCCGTGTGTCGGAAGCACAGTTCTTTTGTTCTGAGCAAGCTCACTCTTCTGGCCCTATAGGAAACACAGTAGAGTAGAAGAGTGCTCTTTTCTCAAAAGCAGAGTGTGTTTCTTGTAAGGCGTGCTAGTGTTTGTTTCCCAGTCAGAAATGGAGTTGAATCACATGCAGTTTCTGGTCCTACAAGCAAGAGTTGTTTTCTGGTAAGAAGAGTCAGTATTGCACTCCTTTTGCCATACACAGTGCAAATAACACTAGCGTCTGTTCCCAGCAAATACAGTGTATTGGACTGAAGAGAAGCTACTGTTCTTGTCAGTTTCCTAAGCAGAGTTGAACTAGATATGGCCCGTGAGTGTAGGAAGCACAGTTCTTTTGTTCTGAGCAAGCTCACTCTTCTTTCCCTATAGGAAACACCGGAGGGTAGAAGAGTGCTCTTTTCTCAAATATAGGGTATTTATTGTAAGGCGAGCTAGTGTTTGTTTCCCAGTCAGAAATGGAGTTGAATCACATGCAGTTCTGGTCCTATGAGCAAGAGTTGTTTTCTGCTAAGAACAGTAACTATTGTGCTCCAATTGGCATACACAGTGCAAATAGCACTCGCGTCTGTTCCCAGCAAGTACAGAGTATTGGACTGAAGAGAAGCTACTGTTCTTGTCATTTTCCTAAGCAGAATTGAACTAGACATTGCCCGTGTGTTGGAAGCACAGTTCTTTTGTTCTGATCAAGATCACTGTTCTGGCCCTATAGGAAACACAGTAGTTTAGAAGAGTACTCTTTTCTCAAAAGCAGAGTATGTTTATTGCAAGGCGAGCTAGTATTTTTTTCCCAGTCAGAAATGGAGTTGAATCACATGCAATTTCTGGTCCTATGAGGAAGAGTTGTTTTGTGGTAAAAAGAGTCACTTTTGTGCTCCATTTGCCATACACAGTGC